>NC_137456.1:287478503-287908503 GCF_964235325.1 Thermobia domestica | reverse complement strand
TTTAGACAATTACTAAAATGAATGAATTTTGATATTAAAAATATTACTGAATTTTGGCATACCGTGACAATATATATATATATATATATATATATATATATATATATATATATATATATATATATATATATATATATTATCACTTAAATCCGTTCACGTAAGACATCTCGGTAACTATTGAAGATATGAGAAAATGACAAGAAACCATAGTTTTGGAAACTATGTGTTTTCAACCTAGAATGTTTCAATTTTCCGAATTAGTTTCACAGTTTGGACTTTACACTTGTATAACGCCCAACGGTAAAGAAAATGCTACGTTGCCAAGTCTTTGTTCGGCAACAACGAGGTAAATACCGGTGTTTTAAAATATCCTGGACTAAGGAGAATAAAATGGACGGCCACAATCAGGGATATAAAGAAGGATCACAAGCAACATTAATCTAAGCCAGTGGCGTCCCCATCAGAACGGAAGGGGTAGGTACAAAAAAGAAATTGAATTGCATTTATTCACGACAAACTGGTATTAATTGTTTAGTTATGTCAACGAGAAGAAACTAGAGAACTAAGTGCTAAAAGTCAAAAAGCAGAGAAAAGTTGATAAATATGAGTTATCGCAATACACGTTAATCGCGTACTACAAGTATGTTAGTGCTCGAAAACAAAAGCAACAACTTTCAAGCTATAAACTCCATTCAAATGTATTCTGATTTGTACTAAGACAACTTCAAACGACACCATACATTTCTACTTACAGCAGTACTTAGATCCTGTCTCATTATTCAATTGTTGTCTCGTCTAAAAGCAGAAGCGCCAGTATTGTGACTTTTCCAAATGAATTGAAACGAGACAAATTAATTATCTAGTACACAGCCTGTGGTTTAGGGGTAACATGCATACCTGCCACACGGTATTTGCAAAGGCCTAACGGGGGCATGAACCATGCTTCGACTGGACACCCTGACTACTGTTTTTCCTGGTTTTTCTCAGTCACCTGGTGCATGCCGGGATGGTCCCTTCTTTTAGGCTAATCGTAGACTCATCTAAAGGGTCAATGTGACCTCGGAGTCGAGGCTGGACATCTAATTGTGTCATTTTTTGTACAAATAAATAAATAATGTTTCTTGGCTGCTGAGCTTCATTATTGATCTGCAGGTCTTGTCTCTTCCCGTAAACGTGTTGCCTCATCTCATTTTGTAAATGATTTGTTAGTGTCGTGTTTTGCTTTCCGAAACGAAAGAAAACACCAGAATATTCAGGTGTCCTGATCAATAATACTTATGTCATTACAAAGGGATTTAAAAGTGTAGAAGCCAGCTATTTAAGATGTACTATCTCAGAATTCGTGGGATGGGCAACAATGGTATACGATCCTTCTTCCTTTCAGAAATGAATGGCATGATGAGAAAGGACTGTGATACCCACATAAGGGATACCGCTCTAACCTAACCCAATCACTACAAGTCATCTATCTGTTGGAAAATCCTGAAACTGGTAAACCAATGCTGCAACTGTGCTTAGGCTCCCGCTAAAAGATGTTCAATTTGATGTCCAACGTGTTGTGCCCACAAATTTACAGATATTGCAGCAAACTGTCCCTTCCAAGTTGCAGTGGTAATAGTAACGTAGACCTCTTGAATACTGTCCTGTAGAGCTTCAACTATACGTGTGTAATAACTGTAAACAATGGATTTTAAGTGGCCCCACGGTAAAAATCAAGCAGTGTTAGATGAGGCGATCTCTCTGGCAATTCCACCAGATCTTGACACCCTTTCCAATGTCAAAGACTCGTTGTATCCAACCATTATCCAACATTATCTCTGAAGTATGGTGGCGCATCATTGCGTTGGCGGCGAGAGTGCTAGTGTTTGTGTAAGGCAAGTCATCCAAACAAAATTCTAGTATTGTTTGGAGCAGGTTTTGAAAGGTTTTCTTAGGTTTCAACTATTATTCTCCCCTCTAGGAAGACAGGACCTACCAGAGCATTACCTTGAATTACACTTCACACAGTTATACGAGGGTCAACTTGATTACGGGAAACTTCGGTAACATTAGGCCTGCTATATGGCAATACACGTAATTATATCTCTTAACAGTTCCATTAAGATGAAACGTGGCCTCGTAGGAAAATATGATGGTAGCTGCAAGGTTGGAATGTGTGTGTTGTGTGCGTGTAAAACATACACAGAATTTACGGCGTCGGTCAGCATCATTTCCATACAAATCCTGCACAAAATGTGAATTTAAGGGATGAAAATGATGCTTGGGCAGAATTCTTTGGACACAAGTTCGGCTAGTATTACTCTCTTGGGCGACATTTCGTACCGTTTGCGTTGCACTGCACGTAATTTTTGCCACAATGTCAACGAGTGTTCCACCCTCGATTACAGATTGCGGTCTGTTAGAGCAATGAAGTCCAAGGTAATGCCAATATTATTGAATCATGCCATTAACTTGCCAATTATTGTATGTTATGACAATGAAAGCTCTGCATGGGTGCTGGAAGTGCTTCACAGCCGCACTTATACTAAAACCGAATAAGTAAAGGAAAGTATGATTTGTTAGTGGAAATGGGAAGTGAAAGATTAGTGTCCCCTTGCTTGAGTAGAGAAGACACTGCCACACAGACAAAATAGGCGTATCATGAAACTGTACACATTTATGAAAATCGCTCAGCGGCGCTTTCTGCAACATTTGGCGGTTTCCTTTCTTTCTTCTTCTGATACCTTCAGGGAAATCGCCCATCAATTAACGCATATTCGAACATTTACTATATCAAAATTCAGGCATTTCTTCTCCTTTCTTTATTAATTTCATTTCGACTATTTCTCTGTTTCTATACAGTTAGTCGCAGTTCAGTCGGTAACGCGTCTGAATACGATGCTATTCATGCGGTCATGGTTCAAACCTCGGTCAGGATATTGCTACATATTTAAGCGCTCTCGTGTTTGGCGACACGGAGGTCAATTCAGCCTACTATCAGATTTCGTAACAGTGTTTTTAGATCCAGCTTATATTTTATGCACTTTCATTTATTTAACAACATTTCAAATGGCTGGATTCTACATTTTGTATGTTCCTTTTGCAATTGTATAACTAGTATTGCTCACGACATCAGGTTATTCTCGTGTCTCATCTCGTTTCGAGAACTCATACACAACACTTCCTCACACATAAGATCCTTCCACGAAATGAGATGAGGCAACAAGTTTACGAGCCGAAGTGACACCTGCGAATCAATAATGATGCTTAATATTTTTTTTTTATTTTTTCAAGGAAATGACACAAGGAAAGATCGTATTTTTACTCCAAGCTAACATCGATCCTTTATGTTAGTCTAGAACTAGAAAAGGAAGCGGCCCAGGCCTGGGAAAATAGATCATGCGGGTATGCACACGGGAGGAACGGTGACGAAAACCAGGACAAACCATAGTCTCTATCCACACGTCGTCTCCGAGTGATGCCACTCGATGACGCAACTGCTTGTGAGTATTGCTTTAAATTGGAGACTTTGTAAGAGGCTTCGTGGCAGTAATTGCAGTTTGCCGTCACTAAAACTGTTACCGTAACTGACCGCTCTCACGCAACTGTCTCACACAACTCCCAGTGTCCGTCTTTCGAGAAATTGCATTGCTTTAAATTTTGGCTTTCTAACGGGGACACTGCAGTAACCTTCACCCCACAATGCTACCAGTGTACGTTGATGACAATGTATGTAAAAGAAATGATAATCTGACTAAATATGAACACTTGACCTTTCCGTAACCTGCCTTAGTCGCGGGTTTTCTATACCTCACGGCGGGAGAATTTTTTGACAGAAAGAAAACAGCAATAATAATAAAAAATATGCATCCCTTTATTACGTTTTGCTAAAATTTAAATCAATTTTTATTTTGCGTATGTTGTGAGGAAAGACTAGAATTACTACAAATTCACTCTTTTTCTGTTGTTTCATATAAAATTAGAGAGAATAATGAGTTTGAGTTTTACCACATGTGTTAGTGCAATAATGAAAGAAATTCGCTTTGTGTTTTGGTTCCTTGAATACTCCGCAAAAAGGATTTCATTAAAAAGAATAAAATAAATTGATTGCAGAAATATATCTAGATTGATATAGTGACAAGTTGTTGAGCATCCTATACTCAGCCGCCTCTTTTCTACTGACTACTGCAGGTACAACATTAAAATTATATTGAGCTTCGGCGACCACTGGTTGTAGCACATAATAATAATAATAATAATAATAATAATAATAATAATAATAATAATAATAATAATAATAATAATTATTATTATTATTATTATTATTATTATTATTATTATTATTATTATTATTATTATTATTATTATTATTATGTGGCGGGACTTACAATAACATACGTCCATAAGTAACTCCCAGGGTAAGTTTTTAAAAAAATGACATTTTTTTTATATTGTCTTTTTATATTAGATAGGTGGAGCGATTATGTCATCTCGTCCGAGTTCGTTAATGGAAACGATTGATCAACCGGTTGTGGTAGAAATCAACCAGTTTTAACATTGCCATTATAGAGCGAAAGCCGTAATAGATCGCTAGAAGTAGTTTTCTCCAATCGATTAAGCGCTTTAATAATAACTTCCTTCTTGATCTTAAAACTGTAATGAAAATTTAAATGGTAGAAACCAATATGACTTCCGGTTTCAATATTAATCTACGTAGAGGAAAATAGACAGGAGAGTGAGAACCATTTCCTTGGAATCAACTAAGCGTTCTAAAAATTGTTCGTATCTTCTCCCTTAACGCTTTATTCAAACCGGTAGTTGCAGAAATCAACCAATTATGGTATCAATGTTGATCGCCGTAGAGTACAAATGGCAATAGATAACGAGAAGCGTTTTGTAATTGTGTGAGCACTCCAAGAATGTCTGCTGTCTCCTCTCTTTACTCTATATTAAAACCGTAAGTGGCATAAATCAACTACTTCCGGTTTTAACGTTATTCAGTATACGGTACAAAGGGTTATAAGTAGCAAAAAGCGGCTTTTCGAAATCTATTGGATACGAAGAATAATATTATATCGCAACTCTAATATTATTACTATAGCCATACGTGGTATACATTTTCAACATCAACCACCACACATCATGATACAAAGTATGATACCAGCATGTTTACAATCTTGTTGAAGGCATAGGATGAATATACATTCTTCTTTCACTTTACGTTTCTTCTTTCTGTTTAGCAAAATAAGAAGAAGCGAATGATTGCTATTGTGAGTATTGAACTTGAGACGATGGTATTGCTTCTACTAATTATATGAACCTGTCAGCCGCCGAATGGAACCAGGATTACTATATGTGTGTTTCTGCGTGTTCCACGTACGTCTATGTGTCTTGGCAACAATATCCATAATTTGAGCAATAAAAGGAAAAATGCAGAAAAGAACAAGAAATATGGGTAGCTGCTGCCGGTAAAATGGTTCAAATTTCTTTCCACAAGGAGTTGCGCCATCAGTTACAACACTCAATAGACACATGTGAATTGAGGGAGCGTTGGAGCAAATCAGTATGGCCTGTTTTAGGAGGTTTCATGCCAAGTTCGACCAACCACAATGACGTGTGGCGGACAGGCACAGTACTTCTAAACCACCAGCTCTGTAAAAGATACTTAATTTGTGTCATTTCAACTCGTTTGGAAAAGTGACGATGCTGGCGCTTCTGTTTTTAGAAAACAATAAAACAATGAAGAAGGATCTATGTTCTGCAATACGTAGAATTACATTAGAATTGCATTGGCTCAAACTTGTCTCAGTACCAAGCACATTACATTTGTAAAGAATGTGTAGCTTAAAATTTGATGCCTTTGTCTCAATGCACTCACATGGACGCAGTACCTTCTTAAATTGTATTGTGATAACTCATATTTATCGAGTTTTCTCTGGATTTGACACTTAGGTCCTTCCTAATTTTATTCATTTGTTCTCTTGTCTCGTCTCGCTGAAAACCACTAAAGAATTAATACTAGTTAGTTGTGAATAAATTTATTTCAATTTCTTTTTCATACTTGCTCCCTTTCTATTCTGATGGTGCAGTCACTGCCTGGGTCACTGCGTGTGATCCTTCTTCATATCCTTCATTGTGGCCGTCCCGTCTATTCTTCTCAGGCCAGGTTATTTAAACCACACACACTTTCTTCCATTGCTGTATATGGAAATATGGCAACATTGCATTTTTCTTTACCATTTAGCGTTATAACTGTGTAGAGCATAAACGGTTGTTCAAATTACGAAAGTTCCAACATTTTCGATTGTAAATACATATTTTTCAACAACATGCCTGTCTTATGATTTTCTCGTATCTTCAATATTTAACGAGACTGCCTACGTAAGCGGACTTATGGGACTGCCCTATATATATATATATATATATATATATATATATATATATATATATATATATATATATATATATATATATGCTGGGGGTAGAAAAGAATCAAGTCAACTTTTAGGAGCTGATTCCTGACACCAAGGTAAGGCAAAGAGCATAGACCAACCTCGGTGCATAAATGATTCGTTTATGAGTTACACAATGCCGAAAAAATAACAGAAAGTAAACTTTAAAAGTCCATAGCGTCAAAACTATGTGACCAATCATAGTCGGGTGAATGTTTTACTTTCAGGTACTAATATGTGCGCTGTTCTAAAATACATGTTTTAGAATCCTAAGGTACTAACACCATAAGTTTTATAGTGTATTTGACTTAGGGCATATAATTTTAAGTACTCACCACATACCTCTCTAAAAAATGTTGCGAAAGTGCCGCAGCTTCTTTGCAACACTGATATTTGGAAACAAGTGAGGAAAGAAAGTACTATTTTAGTTCAAAATGTTGCCTTTAAATGTGTCTTTTTATTACTGTTTTTAGTAACTCCATAATAAAGTTTTCAAGAGTAAATTTCACCATTTTCAAATTAAGTAAGTCTAGGCGTAGAACACAATATTTCATTTGATTTTAAAAGTTTCTGTCCAAACCTGACATCACAACCTATTTAAACAGTAATTACTTATTATTTTACTTTTGCTGTATCGAATGATTGGAAAATAAAATCTTATTACTCTATAAACTCCAACCTTTGATAACATATCATTTAATATCTTAGAAAAAGTACATCAAGGTTTACCATTATGGTAAGTTTCATCTTTATCAGAAGTGTTTGATGTATGAAGGTTCGTTATGGATTACACGATGCCACGAAGCGTCTTTTCTGGTAAGATAGTGAAATTGACCCTTGATCCAAATTGGGTTGCTATTGGCCAAAAGGGTTACCCTTGATATAAAAATACCACAAAAAAATTTGACTCCCTACCCCCTCACCTTACCGAATTATCGTATAATACATGATCAAAATTGAATTATTTTTTAAAATTTTGCTGGGAATGGTCCAAAAATTTTTGAAAATTTCACAGATTATATATACTATCTAGATGCAAATGTACATTTTTTTAAACTATCGATTAAAAGTTTCTTTATTTTTGTGTTTTGAAAATTAAAAAAAGGCAGAAAAAAAATTGTGGGGGAAAAGTTCCTGATTTTGTGGTTAAAAATGTATTATATCCTTAGGTAAACATATATTTTATTCGGGGCCGGAAAGTGATGGCAACATCTCACAAAGAAATTAAGCTGCAAACAAACGTGTTTTTCGCACAGTTTTTCCACTATTTTGGGGCTCTCAAGGTGAGGAACCCCTTCAAACAAACCTTCGCCAAAGTTCACAATATCCCTTTCTCTTGCATCCCAAGAGAAACAACAAACATATCTCCGCAACAGTGCTTCCACTTCACCCGAATCTTGCACAATAAAGTTGCACACAGCTCGCGGTAGAGAGTGGCACTCTGTGCGACCAGTGAGACAAGCATTGGTAGATACAAGAAAACCGACGCGAGGTTTTAACTTTGCAGGAATCGGTTGATTTGGACGCACTGTAACAGATATATAGTGGGTGGTTTTATTCCGAAATGGACAGAATCGAAGCAGTGAAAGAGCGAAAGAAGCAGAAGGGACACAAGAGAAAGGAACATTGTCAACTTTGGTAAATAATTGTTTGAAGAGGCTTTCACCCTGAGGGCCCTAAAAAGGTGGAAAAACTGTGCGCAAAATACGTTTGCCTTCAGTTTTATTTCTTTTTGACAATGCTGCCGTAACTTTCAGGCCCCGACAAAAAATATATGTTGTACATAAGGGTATAACAATTTTTGTAACAAAAAATATATATATTAACGTGTCCCCCTAAATATATTTTTCTACAATTTTTCGAAATTTTCAACACGCAATAAAATAAAGAAACTACTAATCGATAGTTTTGAAAAATGCACATTTGCATCTAGATAATATCTAAAATCTGAAAGTTTCAAAAATTTTTGACCACCACCACCAAAATTAAAAATATTCAATTTTGAGCATGTATAATATAATAGTTCGGAAAGGGGTGGGGGTAGGGCTTGAAAATATGTTTTGTTGTAGTTTTAGTTCAAGGGTAACGTTTTGGGTGAATAGCAACCCGATTTGGATCAAGGGTCGATTTTACCATCTTAATAGGAAATACCCTTTCAGCATATTTGGGTGGATTTTGTGAATATGTTGTTATTTTGGAATACAACATGGAGTGGCAGGTTGACTTAGTGGTAGAGTACTAATTTCCAATACGTAGGGTCCTTGGTTGGATCCCATGCTAAGCAATTGTGTGGTGGACAGAATTATATCTATGGACTTTCTCGGAATACTGAAGTTTCTTACTCTTTTCTCATTCCATCGCTCTTTCCATCGTCATTAACTTGCATTAATCATCAAATCCCTTTGTTTACTGTGAATTCTCATGGAACATTAAATTGAAAGAAAGTTAGAAAGAATAGTATTTAGATATATTATGTAGCATTTGCTATATGAAGATCAAACTTGAAATCGGAAATGTTTTCAAATGCTTACAAATTGCAATTTCAGTAGTTTTGCTAACTTTTTGGTAACCAGATAAAATAATATATCTCCTATATTATTATATTTGACGAGTGAAGAGGGTATCCTTCATTACATGCTGAATCATTTTCACAGACCTCTTTTCACTATTTAAATTACAGTTTGTTTACTATGACCAGCAACATTGAAACCGGATATACTAATCTATCTATCTATCTATATGTTATATATATACATATATATATATATATATATATATATATATATATATATATATATATATATATATATATATATATATATATATATATATCACTATCTCTCTCTCTCTATATATATATATATATATATATATATATATATATATATATCCTTATCACGTTTTAGTATGGGTGATCGTGGTGTTTTTTAATTCACACATACCCTCAGGAACGCATCTTGGTCTTTGTTAAGACAGCGTTTAAATATCACAATATGCAAAAACCTGAATGACACAAAACATAAACGGCATTGTTTCTAACGACATAACCCATATAATCTCTTGTGACGCACATTTCTTTCTGTCAAGAACGTAGTAGAAGTAGCATGAGTAAAGACCAACGACCGCCATGAATTTTGGAATGTATAAGCTTGTAGTTTATAGCAGTTGTACTGACAAAGTGAACTGCTTCTATTCCAGAACACATTATTACAACTTTCTGGATATTTGAAAAAACAACGTATTAGTTTTTGAATTCAATAGTTCAACAGTTACAATAACTGTTCAATAGTCTACCCTAGAGTTCAGTAGCAATAACTATTATGTTGCGGAACCATGTGGAGGCAATCCTGAGACAGTTCTAAGAAAGCGGAATGTAACGACTGGTTTGTAGTAAAGCAAATTAAACCAGAATCCAATTCTAGGGGTAAAAGAATCTTTCTTATTTTATTATGTTCCGAAAGTCGTTTGACTTATCACAATTAAAAACAACAGAGATTTTTTTATATTACAAGAAAACATATGAATAACTTCCAAAGTAGTAATTTGTGTCTTTATGTAATTACTATTAACGAAAGTTAACAGAATTATTCTAAAGATATTTCAGTGTGTTTGTTTATTCTCTTTAAACGATATTGAAAAATTGAATTGATCCTTACGAATTCCTATAAAAACAGACCAAATGTCAAATAAGATTATTGTTAACCTCCTTCACGACATGACGTGAATCTATTTTCCACCCACTACAATTTTTAACTGTAAATAAGTACAACAAATATTAAATCTAAGAAAAGGTATTCCTTTTGTTCGATAAAACCTCAGAACTTATGTGAAACGTTTGGAGAACCTATATTTTTACATTCGTAATAGTTGGATACATTCACTTCTTTTTATTGATTGTTCCAGTTTTAATCGTCAAAAAAACATATATATCATATTGGGGCAAAATCAAATATTGTTACCAGATCGATATCGAAAAAAATAAGGGAGAAGGTTAAACAAATTCGTCATAATTGAACAATTTTAATGTCATAAAACGGAATTGAAGAAAACCTGAAACACCGTGTATACCATATTATATAAAACCGATTATGTTTTTTTTTTTTTTTTTTTTACGAAAATTATAATGGAACTCATTTTTAAATGCGAGAACGTTATACCAACTCTAATAGGGAGGAGGTTTGTTTAAAAAATGGTACTTTTTCAAATAATACAGTTAGTTTTACTTGCTAAATTGTATGTTATTTCACTGAACTAGGAATTATTAAATTTTAAGTATATTCTTTTTTCTTTTTAAAAGGAAATTTAATCAATCATCTTTCAATAAAGTGAACCGCAAAATTATTTTCTCCTGACTGATATAACTTCATTGCTTCGAGCACAGTACTTCTTGTGGTATTACAACCACCTCGATGGGGAAACCAAATTTAGATCAAACATTATAACCAAAGGCGATTCTTGGTAAGCCACTTGGCTTTTCTGAATATTATATGAACGGTAAAAATCGGCTTTTTCTGAATATTTTATGAACGAAAATAAATTAAATTTCTTATCTTAATTGATAGGTGTTTTTTTCAATTACTGTCATATTCAGCGACAATATTATTAATTGTGTACATTCTGTGCTATTCATTATGATGTGTATGTGAGAATAGAGAGAAATATAATTATTATGCATGAACTAGGAAACAGTTGAAATTTATCAGAAGTATTGGGTGACGAACGATGGAATGATAAAAATGGTTATCACCCTCTTCATTGATGAAGCTGCTTATATTCCATCTCAATCTAGCTATTTAAACATACCTTCCACATCACAGGAGATTATCTTTAATATAAAATAATTGTTATTGAAAGCTTTAATGAAGCATGTCAAATTTTTCGGAAATGTTGCAATTCGAGACCGAGGTGTCCTGGGGATCATGGATGCAGTAACTTCTTACATCTACCACATACATGATGTTATGGTAAAACGATTGTTGAAAACATTTTATATAAGAATTGTGCAAATATCAAGTAAAGTATGATGATTGAATTGGATTGATTTGTAATTTTAGTTTAGCCTCCATTTCAGCAGCGGGGCTATATGAGACGTGGACATACAAATTACCGTCGAATCAGGAAATTTATTGTAGCCGGGAATGGAACCCGGGTTTTCAACGCAAAAGGCGCGTACTCTAACCGATTAGCCACGAGGGAACTCAGAAATGTATGAAGACAAAATCATTACTTGACTTACTGATTATTTCCAATCTTTAACTAAGAGGAAGGTCATAAAGAGCATTTCTGTATGAGGAAACTATCTCTAAATGTTCCTCCACTTAAAGCAGTGTTTCAAATTTTGAACCCTCAGTCTCGAATGAAGAAAATATAATGGACGTTGCTTCGTAATAATTAGTTTGTATCAGACGTTCAAAAATATTGGTAAGGTCTAAAGATACTTCAAAATAAAATATGCTTAGAAAACATACATAATTTTCAAATTGTGTGAATTAATTTTCATCAATCATTTTTTTTTTTTTTTTGGTAATGTTTGTCATAATTGCACAATTGGCTATTATTATTATTATCATTATTATAATATAAAAGACTTCGCGAATTTATTTAATTTATAGTGACATATAATAAAATGTGAATTTAGTGTAATTTACTTTAATGAGATTGATGGACTGTAACTATTAATTGTTCGCCGCAAACGTAGTCCCGTTTCTCTGACAGATGATAGTGGGTTTGGAAACTTGTGGCGTATTTTAGTAAATATATATGTCCTTGCGCTGCCCTGAACAAGGTATATTTGCGACATTATTTCAGAGATCTTTACTGAAAAAAACATTCAAAGTAAAATTCTCTTTCAGATTTTACTCCTTTAATTTCGACCCTAACAGTGAAATGCCCATTAAAATATTGTTTTTTTTCTGCCAATGCTAACTGATATGAGTCTTTAATAGTGCACTGAAACATCAAAGAGGGGCCGCGGTATTTCAGTGGTAGAGCGTTCACTTCTGATGCTTGTAGACCCAGGTTCGATCCCAGCCTCCTCAAGTGAAATTTGTGGTGGCCAAACACCGTGTGGTTCGGTTTCCTCGGGGTTCTCCCGTTTCCTCCTATTTTCTTCATTCCACCATTTCATTCATTACTCATCACCATCGTCTCCTTTAGTCTAACCGGCATAAAACCGGGACGTAAAACTCAAATATTTAATATTTTCAGACACCAAAGAATTATTGTTTATCAAGTTCCGGCTTCGTGCTTATCTTTTGATAAAATTGCAACCATTACCTTCACTGTACTGTATCTTCATTTAACAAAATTCATTTTAATCAATAACCGTGAATAGCTTAGAGAACGTGTTACTTCGGCCACATTGTAGGTTACATTGCGTTTTAGGTTACAGTACTGCTTACCTATTATCATTATTTAACGTAACGGAAATTCTCACTTTGAAATCTATTAGCCTATGGCTAGTTTATATTGTCTAAAACGCATTTCTAGTTATAATTAAGAGAGACTAAAGGGGAAAGACATAATTAATCACTACTTAAGAAAACATATACATAACTACTACTAGTTCCAAATCTCACTTAATTTTGATCTTACTCCTTGTCCATGTTCTATTCTCTTTTAACTTTGATGTTTGTATTATAGATTAATATGAAAAAAGGGCTGGTTTTATACTAACGAATAAACAAGCCACCAACTGTTTATGGAACCCACCAAATGCCATTTGAATCCATTTCTCAAGTGAGAGCTCTGCAATGTGATGTTTCGTCTCCATTATGAGTATGGAGAAGAATGGAGTTCCTTGTTCTTTCCTTCCAGCTTGCAATTTCGTAATTCTTCACATGGCACACATTCGTATTGATTATCTGATTACATTTAATCATTATTTACTATTCTTTGCTATAAGATATTATTCATATTAATACGTATGTAATTATTCATACAAAATTAAGAAACCTTTAATTCATTTTTGTGAAATAACCAACATTTTCTGAGTAATTTAGTTAACGTCTCTCATTTCTCCTACATTATTTATATTCTCTTATTTTTGTTCTTATCTTTTACGTATAAAAGTTCTTATTATGGCAGTAAAGAAGACTAGAGTTTCTTTCTCTCGATCTTTTCTAAATCAGCTACTTTCTAGTATCATATGGAAGTATCGAAGTAGAGACCGTTTATTAGCTTCTTGTTCTTTGGCTAATAATCATCTCAGTAATACTGCCAACGTGCTAAATTTGGAATAGTGGAGCTCATACTTCTGTTGTGGTTGCTGGCTTATTTCAAAATACGCAATACGCACCTAATCACTGTCCTAATCATTTTGGTTTCTTTTCTCTGTTTATTAATTCATTGTGCTAATAATAGTTTATTGTCTTTAATACACCACCATTAAAACAATATTATTCTCTATAATCCTGTTCGTCGTGTTTCTTGTTAGTCATAAATCTCATTTTTAAATATTTTTATTATACATTTACTTAACATATTAGCATCCTCTTTATTCACCTACACCTACTCGCAATATTATCGGTACTTTACCTGAAAAAATACCACGTTATTTAAAACCTACTCTATTATGCTCGAGTATCATAGCATACGCTACCGAATTTTGTTCCTGTTTCACCTATATTTAACCATCTGTCCATGTTATAGGCTTACTCTACTAGTAGCAATAACTTTCACCTTTGCCTTGGCTGTCCCTTACGAGCAGCCACTGTTGGTGATTTAGGGCAATTTTCGTATATTAATTTACTTATGTCATGTAAGTAGGATTATTACAACTTCCTTTGTTAAAAATATGATCCTAGCTTTGCCAGTTCAGTATGTGAGTTGCTACTTAGATCTCCCTAGTTCACCACCAGTGCGCAACAGGCATGGGGGAGGAGTGTATTTTAATAGCATATATACAACAAGTTGAATTTGTGAAATGATTGGGGTTGGAGTGATCGTAAGTGATTTCATAGTTACGAGCCTGGATATGGAAACGCGCTTAACGTGAGGATTTAATAGTGTAAAATTTGGTTTCAGAAATAGTGTTGTAAATAAAAAAAAAACGGTTCGTATTTTTTGAGAAATGTACGTTTTTTTTAAAAAAAAAACATTGCCTCTCGTTTTTTTTCTAAATTTCGTTTTTTGTTTTCAAATAGTCATTTGTAATGCATCTTACGTCTATTTAAGTATGAAATATTTTTATGTAGGTGTAATCACCGTAAAATGCCACATAAATTAAACGCTAGATACTGATACGCTACAAATATTTTACAATTTACATGAATACCATACCTATTAACAATTCGGGATTCAGCAGTTTTAATCAATATCAACTAAGAAATAAAGGTAGAAACGAAATTTTGTTTTTTCGTGAAAGCAGGCCTTTAATAAGTACGAAAATAATGTCACGAACCGTATAAAACTCCAATAACTTGTCTAAAGGTAAAAACTAATACTAATTTACCTGATTGTTGTCAAGTGCAAGAATTTAATTCTCGAATAGTAGTGAATATCTGTTCCATTTAGTAATTTAATACAGTTTTGATATAAAACTAGTCTTGTTTTTGTCAGAAACAAGTTTCTTATCATTGAAGATAGAAACAAGTCTTTTTTTAAAATGTTAGATGTAGAAGAAAAATCAAGAAATAAAGATAAAAGAGCTAGTTGCACTGGAATTGCAAACTGATACATTGAGACTGAAGCTCGATAGTGCATTCTATAAAAAGGATTACCATCTTTCCTCTGCAGGTGTGTTTGCTTTATCTTTCACTAACATAATGATTAATATTTAAAGAAAAAAAAACAGTCACAACGGAATTGCATTTTTAGTAAGTATTTAAGCCTTTCTGAGTGCAACTGCACTTACCCTCACATTTTGCTGTTCATGCTGGAGTAACATACTTAAAATCATGACTTTTAAGATTTGTTCTTTCTGGAGAAAGGGGTAGGCGGCAAATTTTGCCATTGCACGAAGCGACAAATTGACTAGGACTATAAAAGAACATGAATATAGGATGACTCAATTTGAAGTAATGCAGGGTGTTTCAAAATCAATATTAGGGTTTTGAAACTTTGTAGTATCTATTACAATTAACTTACAATTATAAATGAAAGAGCAACTCAAACAGTTTTGTACGCATGCATGTACATGCATTGTTTCTTCTGTCTGCCGTTAGAAAGAGCAAGTAGCAAAGATGGAGACTAGAAAGCAGAAAGCTTTTTGTGTTTTAATAAAGACTGAATCTGTACAGTGCAACCGTCTGTGTGAAGAATATTAAGGAGACGCTTGCAAGTAAGTCTTTATCGTTTGCAGTTGCTACAGATCTAAAGCCTACAGACTACGGTTTAAGTGCCAATTTCGCAAGTGATATATTCCTGCATAACAATGAAGATTTTCTGGATCGTGTCGTCTTCAGTGATAAATCGACTTTTCATCTAAGAGCTAATGTGAATACTCTGATGTTTGTATCTGGCCGTCAGCAAATCCTCAGGAGATGGTAAAGTTGAAACTAGACTCCCCTAAATTGAATGTGTTTTGTGCCATATGGCGTAAAGTTTATTGTCCTTTCTCGCCTATCGACTAGATGTGTGCCGTGTGACGAATGAATCTCACATTGAACACTTGTAGCAAAGACTATTTGAGGTGCTCTTTTACTTGATGCATTGCTTATAATTGTACGTAAAATGTAGTAAGTACTACGAGGACTTAAAACCCCAAAATTTATTTTGAAACACCCTGCATTTCTGACCAACAGTGTTGGAACTAAGATGTAAAAAGGAGAGAAAATTTTCCTTATAAAGTTATTGTTTGCAACGATATTATTATTAGTCGAGACTATAACTACTACAACAACACGAGTTAGTAGTAAAAAAAAGAAAAAGTAATCAAATGTATACTCGGTGGCCCAGGTGGCCGAAGTGGCACACACGGGTATGTCACTTGTTTAATCCGCTCCTGTGTGGATACTAATTAAGATATCGAGATATTATTCTTGTAAAATATGGTTGGATCATAGTTTATCATATTACTTTCTTTTCCTTCTAGTGTCGAATTTCCTTCTCAAATTTCACCCGTCAAAAATTCGAAAATTTTCTAATTTCGAATTTCCTTTACTTCTTTTTTCCGTGCAGCTTCTTTCGTTGTAGAAAGACATATTTAAGACTTGCCAGGGAGATACCTCGGATGGATACCTAACTGTTGACATCAATTGGACGAGCCTGCGCGCAGTGTTGCCAATTAGGGAAATTAAAATTCTCCTATATTTGGGCAAAAAATTAGAAATTTTTGTTTATAAATCCGTACCTATACGTCCGAGTGCAAGTCAACTTACACTAATCGAACATTTGTCCCTACTTAACAAACACAAGTACAGATCGTTACAATGGGGTAATTAGGGGGCGCACGTAAAATTCGTATTTAGGTTCTAACCCTTGATTTTTCTAGTTTTTCCTTACTTTTCTGTTTACCATAATATATTTTTGGTAATTAGAAGCTTTGTTCCTTAAATATCGCCATAATACTTGTCAGATATATTAGTGGTGTCCCAATGTTAAATTTAAGATAGTTTGCGTCTGACTGGTGGCAGTGTTGCCAGCTACAGAAAATTTTAATTCCAGATTTCAGGGGGAAATTTTGAAAAAAAAAATCTTTTTTTTATTTCTATGATTTCCTTCTTGTTGGCTACATTCGAACAAACGTATGTTTTGTCTCTATTATTTCCATATTGTTGGTTATATTGGAGCAAACGTACCAGTATCTAGAAGTCTCGTCTTTGATCTACACAACGCACTATAAAAAATTTCAATAATAATTAGGGGAAGGCCAGTTGAGGTTTACAGTAGACCTTGTTCTCTAATTGGAAAGATAACTCGGATTTTTTTAAAGGTAGAATGAGATATTTTTTATTGACATGCTTACTTTATTAGATATCGTCACAATACTTGTAGGATATATTAGAGGGAAACCAAAGCTTATTTTAAGATAGTTTGTGTATGTCTGATAGTAGTGTTGTCAGCTATAGAAAATTTTAATTCCAGATTATAGGGGAAAATTTTGGAAAAAAATCCTTTTTTTTCTATTATTTCCTTCTTGTTGGCTACATTCGAACAAACGTACCAGTGTCTAACAGCCTCATCCTTAGCCTACACGGCGCAGCATAAAAAGTTTCACTAGAATAAATAGGGGAAGTACAGTTGAGGGTTATAATAAACCATGTTCAGGAAATGGTAAGAAAATGGTGAATTTCTGAGGTGGAATGAGATTTTTTGTTAGTTTCATGCTTACTTTGTTATATATCGCCATGATACTTGTAGGATATATTCTTGGAGTACTACGGTTTATTTTCACATAGTTTTCGTCTGTCTGATGGCAACGTTTCCAGCCAAAACAATTAATTCCCGCTATTACGTGAAACATTCGGAAAGTTTCCATTTTCCCCTCTATCATTACCCTCTTACTGGTTACATTGAAACCAACGTACCACTACCTGAAAGCTTTCTCTTTGCCCTGCAGTACGCACCATAAAAAGTTTCAATAAGATAATTAGAGAAGCTGTAGTCTTGGCATATTTGATTTTTGCTTTTGAGGCGTAAAAAATTTCAAAATATCATGTGTATGACATTTTTTTTCTTTCTCTCTTTGAATGGAAGCCAGCGATTTCAGGATTTCATTGTTCCTTGCCAACACACCAAATATTTGTTTAGGGCACTTGGACCCATATAGCAGCAGTGGTGCTAGATACAAACAATTTTGAAATTCGGTTAGGAATTTTTTTTGTAAATTTTCACCCCCTACATTCCCCTCAACAATTTCCCACCAGTTGACAATACTGTAATGCAACTTACACCAAAACATAGCCACATCCATTTTCTAAAAAACAAGGCCTTAACCATATCAATCGAATGAATAGTTTTTTAGTAATAAGTCACTAACTGGAAATGTAGGAAAACGCCAAAAATGATCTGGAGCCGAAAGGAATAATCACACATTTTTGCTCGTATAAGTACAAAGAAACAAACGATTTGTAAGTTAACGAGAGCTTCGACTCAAGTT
Organism: Thermobia domestica; assembly: GCF_964235325.1. Lineage (NCBI taxonomy): Eukaryota > Metazoa > Arthropoda > Insecta > Zygentoma > Lepismatidae > Thermobia > Thermobia domestica. The sequence goes on along the minus strand of NC_137456.1, from coordinate 287,890,032 downwards.
TTGTTGATTATTTCAATAATTTGCAACATAAATCAATAAATAATAGTTACCAGAAAAAAAACATTTGAAAAAAAACATGAAAAAGAACGATGTTTTTTATTGAAAAAAACTTCACAGAAACAAAACGGTTTTTTTACAACACTATCCAGAAGACAGTACAAAAATGTTTAGATTAAGGACTATAATGAAACTGAAAAAGTCAAAAATAGTAGGAAATTTTATTTGTTTTTAAACCATTTGTGCATTAAGCCCGTACTAATACAGTTACTGAAAAAAGTACAATAATAATAATAATAATAATAATAATAATAATAATAATAATAATAATAATAATAATAATAATAATAATAATAATAATAGTAATAATAATAATAATAATAATAATAGGAATAATACCCATAATAGTATAATCATTGAATAATACAGTTCACATCGTGATTAAGAAATACATAACTATTTCTGCTGATGAAACAGATTTGCAATGTGCAGTTGTTCCAATCCGAAAAGAATTGACATTGCAAGAAAACGGGAGATATTAATTTTTGTTAAAAACTAATCTGTTTCAGAAAGAAGAAACAATGCTCACATAAAAATAACCTTCCTTTGTAACATTACATAATACAATTATATTCTTGAAGAAAGTTTATTCCTACAGTAGGAAATACGTGTTACGTTTTTTCAGGTCCATTTTGTGGGCCTCAAACAATTGCACAATGTTGCTCAATTGCAGCAACAGAAAATATTTTTTGTATGTAAAGAACACACTCTTCCTCTCTGAGATTGTTTATTACAGTTTCATCATATCTGGTGTCTTTGGCTACTTTGTAGGTAGTAAGTAATCAACAGCCATAATTTCAGATAGAGCAATGTAAAGAACGAAATTGTTGAAATTTCGGACCTATTTCAGACACATTGAACTTTGTTTTTGTATCAGATATGTCTGTTCACGCCAAACTAATGCTTTAGCTTCTCTTTTAACAGACCCACCAATACCGTCTGCAGAACTTCTCCCTTGACTTGTTTCACTGAAATTTTCTGACACATAATTAACATTGTTCTCGCTAAAACACAAAGTTGAAAACGAGAATGGGTTTTCCTATAACAATACTTTCTTGTCGGTCCATCACTAAAGACCAACAACCAATCTCCAATGCCAGTTTAACCCTTTTAGGATTTTTGCAAACTTTTGATACCATGGCGTAGTATTGTCTTTTATCGGTTATTTAGGTGCTATAACAGGTATTTAAGTTAGAGGTTTTATTGGTGAAGTGAAGGGTGGTCCAACAAACACCCCGGATGTGTCTTGGAACCGGATGGTGAATTTGGCGACGCGAAGTAGGGGCGAAGAGATGGAATATTATTTTTTCTTAAGGCATTTGCTTTAAATGCAAATTTTGTGTACTTTCGGGTATTCCACATTTTTTTTTAAATTCCACAATTTTTTAAACAAAGCTAGGCCCGAAGGACGCAAGTGTTTCGAGGTAATTTTTTCATAAAAAAATCATGTTTTCCCCGCTTTTTGCGGTTCACTTTTTCGATACGGACATGTGTGTAAAACCGATGGAATTGTCACGTTACACTGAAGAAAATGGCTTTTGAACCATGACTCTAGTTTAAATATTAATGACGTAGTGCGTTTTAGAATTATCTGTATATATATATATTGTTGAATATTCTGAAAACAACGCAATGTCCGTATCTTATCATGTCAAATGGGTTCTCAAGATGACCTATGACCTTGATCTGACAGTGACCTCTGACCATGAGACTTGATTGACGCATATTTTGTCGGCTTGTGACATAGAATCATACCATAGACCTTTTTCTTTGTTATCACTTCGATTTACGTTTTTCCAGCCACATTCAGAATTTACCATTGCAATCCCATAAGGAAGAAAATGAAATTTGACCTTAGACCCTATATCTCTTCAGTCTTTACTACAAGTGACATGTTTCTATGACGAAACGAAACTTACGTTTTTCGTCTAAAGTTACACCAAACTGCACGGCTTTACTTCATACCACTTTTGCACAGTGAACAAATGAAATTGACAGGAATTAATCACACCATATCTATCTATCTATCTATATCTATATATCTATATCTATATCTATATCTATCTATCTATCTATCTATCTATCTATCTATCTATATATATATATATATGTGTGTGTGTGTGAAAAGAAATGGGTTGCCTGCAGACTTTCAAAAATTTCTCCCGACCTTAGTTTTGAAAATACGAGATTGGCATTCTTCACAGGTATTACGTATTGTCTGTCAAACAAAAAAAATCCATGCTTTTTGCAGAATACTATCTTGCCTTTGCTGCTATGAAAATAAAATAGTACAAATTACCCTATATCATTTTACCACTAGCTTTTTATTTGCTCATCAGTTAGAAGAGTATTCCTGGAAATCGTGGCGAAAAATGTATTTTCCTTTTCGTAGATTGTACGGAAAACACAAAGAGTGAACGCAATAAACACAAAGGAACAATGATAACATGCAATGCAATGTAAAGTGCTTGGACTCTTTCGACAAATCACTCAATGTTGCGCTTTCCTTGTAATTTTGTTTTGATGGTAAAATCGGTAACACGGTGGGTTTAATTTCACGGTGTCCTAAGATGGATTCTCCTCCAGACATGCGTTTTATTTTCTTTACAATAATAGAAGTCATTTACAATTTTCCAGTCATACGAGAAAAGGAAATTGTGTAGTAACACAGTATTTTAATTTTGTATTCACATTTACGCGAAAAAAATATGATCATTTCTTGAAGTTCAAAACGTAGAAAATAAGTTAGTGAATGATGATTTTCGTTCTTTTTATAGACAATGTAAAGTGTGTATTCGTCGGCAGAGCTCTACACTGCAAACATTAAAGCCGCAAGGTTCTAAGGATACAGTGCCCCTTTATTATTATTATTATTATTATTATTATTATTATTATTATTATTATTATTATTATTATTATTATTATTATTATTATTATTAATTATTATTATTATTATTATTATTATTATTATTATCATTATAATTATTATTATTATTATTATTATTATTATTATTATTATTATTATTATTATTATTATTATTATTATTATTATTGTTATTACTAGAATGACAAAGAACGAAAGAAAAAACACATAGTTGAAGTGGTTGATAGGAAGAGAAGAGATATACGGTATCTTATATCAGATTCTTTTTAGATTTACACATGAACGTAATAATAATATTTGAATTATGGATTGACAGATATAATTATTATTTTGCGAGAACAAGAAATGGAGTAAAAATATGTTTAGATGGTAGCAGTAATGAATTTTGTTTCGCTCTTCTTCTAAACAGCTTGAGTTGATTTTGAGTTTAACGGCTCTTTCGGCAGCAGGACTAGACGAGATTGTACTTACTGATCATTGTGGAAACCGAACCACATGAGCTACTGCCGGGAATCGAACCCGGATCTTTCTAGCTAGCAATGTGAGGTGATACCTTGAATAGAATCGTTATTGTTACTAGACTTGAAATTTCGATCACTATTTGTAATTTGTGTCATTCCTTTAATGCTTATCATCGCCACATGTAGCGTTAAAGCTAATAAAAACTTATTTGCGAAATCACGTGTAAAATTGGAGGACCGAGTTAGTTGAATAAATTCGCAGACAGATGGAGGTAAAGAAACCAGAGTAAAGTGCGTAAGTCTCTGCACTGGCCATCCTCCCTCATTGCATATTCGGTAGCAAGGTAGTCTGAAGATTTTGTAGTTGACAAATCGATTCCTTTGCAGTCAGAAAAAAAATTATTTCTTGAGCACAAATAGAAAAGGAAAAAAGAATCGAGACGCATGAAGTTTACAGCTAATAAGTTGACCAAACCAAAGGTGACCAAGAACATTACGTGATTTCTTTAAAGAAACAATAAAATGGAGGAGAGTTTTTTGTGTGTCTAGGAACGTAGTATAAATAAAAGAAAAGGAAATTACTCTTCTATACAGAACTTTTGTCGCATGTCTTTCAAAATTACATAAACAGAAATAACTCTCTTTCTTATGATAGAAAATGTTAAATATCTTGTTAGAAATATGCAGAAAAAGTAAACCAATATTTTCATACCAAAAAATCTACAAACAATTAAGAAATAAATACGTTATAATAATTAAAAGAAATCTCCGAAACTCATCACCAAGTTCTAAGTTCCATTTTCGTAAGGGTGACAAACGAGCACCGAAATTTACAGAGAGAGAGGGGGAACTTTATGCTGTATTAGTATACAACGTAAATCTAAGATAAATTTAGTTATTATAATTATTGCACAGATCTAATTGTAATAGATATTAAACAATGTATACGTAAAAATAAATACAAAGAAATAAGCCACAAAATGTGCGAAGCGATCAGGCAGTTTGTGGTAGTGATAACTTGATATTCGTCTACTAAGAGAGTGAACATTAACATGCTTTAGTATAGTATACTGTTAGCGCACGCTCCTAAAATATTTTGCTTTTATCCACGATCATCAGTTTGAATCCCATACCCTGCCTTTGCTTCTTTTAGAAAAAGCTTGATTCCATCATTTTCTTAAATAGTACTGTTTTGTTATAATATTTTCTCATTCTAGTTTATTTGAATATTTCCCAATAATACAGAACTAAATCATTTAAATAAAGTATTACAATTATCAAGAATTCTATAAAAAGAGGAAACTTCATTTCTAATCATTATTCTAACTGGAAGGGGTAACTTATAAACATTTGAGATGGTAATTAACATATAACTAAACTTTAATGAAAAATTACTAAAATAAAACATTTACTTCGAATAGTTTCTGCAAGTAATTTGTTGAAAGTAGACAGAAATAATGAACATAAACTATTAGTTTTCAATTTAAAGTTAAGTAGATATATTTCTAAACCCAAATAAAAAAAATCATTCTCTGCTTCATGAAAATAAAAACATTTTACAAAAATAATGATATTTTGGCTGTATTGCTTATAAATTTTAGTAAATAACCAAATAAATAAAATCAATATGACGTATAATTTAGTCATCTTGACTCGATAGCTGATTGCCAGGGTGTAGATAATGAATATTACTAAAAACTTTTAGAAAGCTAGGCGCAGCAGTAACCCAGTAGAAGCCGGTGGGTGTAGCTGAGCAGCCTGAGGTGTTAGACGATCGTGAGGTTTTTTTAGTCTTTCTGCATGGGAGGAATTTTAACTGCCCTCAATGTTTCTGTCTTCATGCCCTGTCGATTCTACTAGTCTTGAGATGTGATTGAAATATATAATAATTCAGGAAGTTAAAAAATGGTAGACAGTTCACCTCTAGTGCATAGGGTCCCTGGTTCGATTCTCGCTCAAGCCAAGTAAAATTTGTTTTGGAGACAGTGTGTGGGGGGTTCTCGGTGTTCTCGTGTTTTCCCCACTTTCTTTATTCCACTATTTTGTTCATTTATCATAACCACCGCCTCATTTACCCTAGTGGGCATAACGACGGGACGAAACACAGATTGTTTTTCTTTTTGTTAGAGGTAAATAATTGACTGTGAGTAAGATACTGTAAATAATTGTGAATAGAATTTTGTACCCTCAGATAAAATATTAGCTCTCAACACTTCCCGTTGGTCTAGCGAGTTACAAGTGTATGCAGTCTCTATTCCCGCAAGAACGCAAACAGATTACCTTTCCATTTAGTCTTTTTATTTGTCTATTATTTTTAACCTGAAGAAGATAAACGTGAAATATTAAACTTCATAATTACGTTTCAATATTGCCCAGCAATATCATTGTCGCAATAGTCGATTCTTGCGATCGTGCTATATACTACAATATATATACGATTGGCTTGTCCCAGCTGATCCGGTCTTTAATGTGGTCTTTTTGAGGTTGTTCAAAGATTCAATGATTGTTTGTGTTAATTCTTAGGATACCATTACTGCTGTGGAAATCTATCTTTGCTGAAAAAGAAAAAAAACACCACCCACTCAGTCTGGAATTCGAAATAGGGGGTACTGAAATTAGCTTTCTCGCTATGTTGGACAGCCCTAACTATGAAACTATGCACTTTTCGTGATAGGTCCAAACGAACTTTCTCTCTTATTTTGATGTGAGGAATCACTTCTTAGAGTTTGTTTGTATAGCTAATTAAGACCATTTATATATATATAAGTAATACATCGTTTTATCATTAGAGCTCCACGACTAGTAAATATGCAATTACATTTGGTAAACTCTAATGATTAGATATATTTCTTAATTGCATTTTAGCCTCAGATATAGAAATTCTAATTTTATTTCAACTTTATTCCATATAGGTAAATAAATCTAAAAAGAAGAATTATTCTTTTCAAGTTAAGTTTTATTTGTAATTTAAAAAAAACAAAGGAATTAAAAATGTCTTTAAAGCTGAAGAAATTCTAAACTCAGTTTGTTTGAAAACACTTAAAATGAAGCATACAATATTACTGCGTATCAAATTCACCAGATATTATTTTACTTACCTTTGTCTTGTGATCAAGGAATACACATTATTCTCTGCAGAACTTTATGCGAGCTATTCTTCTACAGTCGGGAGTCGTATTCAAGTTAATGAGTTATCAACAATAATGAAACACAAGCGGCTTGAACCACGTGATCTCTAACCAATTAGATGTGAGCAGAAGAATACATACATATATATGCAAATTGTTGTTAGAAAGGCAGATATCTAGCTAGTTATCTATTCACTGGCACGACGTTTAGACTACTCGTTACTATTCCCTCACCAACTAACTTTACGAAAAATATACATATCTTGAATCTAAGATAACCAGCCAACATATTAAAAACAGTAATATGAATTGTTGTTCTGATCTTCATACGAATCAGAAAAGAATAATTTAATAGATGCTGCGCTGCGCTGTTTTGTTATGAGACTATTGACTTCTTTAATAGCAATGTTCTCTGAAAAATGTAACAATTGTTATTGGAGATTGTCAGACAGTTTATAATTAATACTGTGTACTTGCACGAAGGACACATTATGTAAAACTTTAGGCTAAACATTAGTCTTTTTTATTACATCATTTAACGGTCATTCTACTACTAATTACTCTAAATCAATGAGATTCTGAAATATGTTAAGTTATATGTTGTTTGCTGTCTTAACCCTACAGTGGTCGTGCGAAAAAAAAAAATATAAATAATCGGGTTGGAGTGAGAGACTAAAGAAGACAAAACTGAATTATTAATTTGTAATCGATATTTTTGAAATAAAAAACATACTTTTATATAATTAAATGTAATTCTAAAACACAAAAAAAAACATTTCAGTTTAAAACTCGCGTTTTTGCTTTTTTTTTTAATATTCGTAATTGTTTACATATTTTTGTTTATAAATTATATGAGCTTCTCTAAGAAGTTATGGAAAAAAGAATACTTGCTTAAATGTAGTTATAGGTAAGTAATATTCTGAAGGACACATATAAGTTTATTTAACAATACCTCAGGTATCACATATCTTGAAATATACTGAATATCAGGGGTTAATGTTTCTTTAGTTTTCATAGTTCGCAACAGTGTTATCTAATGGCGGAGTGTGTGGAGTTTTCTACGCAGCGACAGCACATAAAAATTCTTAACTCTTTTATTCTTCTTCACCACACTCATTGTTAATATCTTGGTCACAAAATAATTCAAAATCAGGATTGGTATCGGAATCATCTATTTAACTTTCATCATCATAAAAAAATATCTGAATTTCCACTCACAGAAATTGTTTCACGTTCCATTATGTTCCAAAGTTGCTGAAAATACCAACTGAAATGTTGTTCGTATATACACACTCAAAAATGTCGAGTAGGTAATCACAATAAAAGAAGTAAACTGATTACAAGGTTCTTGACACTAGCAAAAAATGAAACGTTGCGTGAACGATCGGGCTGGATCTGACCGTCCCACAACATGTTCAGAGCTCTATTAAATGAAAACTAGCAATAAATCAAACTGGTTTACAAAACTAGCGTCTCTTGTCGGGAGTTTCAGAAAGTTATACGAAGTTACAACTCAAATCGCTAACTTTAACTTGAAAATTTTATTATCAGTGAAGGAGTTATCTACGAGCTTAAGTGCATAAATTTAGTTTTCAAGTAAAATGACTGAACAGGATTAGTTTCACTAAAAACATCTTTGCTAACTGTCGCTAAAGGAGAGAAGTAATAACTTAATTGCGTGTGGAAAGTAGGTAAAGGACTGCAGTCATATTACTTCTTTCATAGCTAGTATTATAAACTACTTACAAGATTTTGAAACATTCTGCTCATTCTAGATTTGGAACTATCCATAACTGAAATAAAATTTAAAGAACGAACTTTCAGTGTTCCTAATCTAAGTCACAGTTTTGGAAATGTATTGTGCGTCAGACGACATTCCGATTTCAAAGTAATGATATATTGCCAATACTATAATGCAAATTCTGGACATTAAGTGTTTGTTTTAGGCACATTTTATTACATTTTATCATTTTATTAAATATTAAAAAAAAAATGAAAGTCCAAATAAAAAAACTTCACTTCTCTTTCCGATAGCTAATATATATGATGTTTACACTGTATTATTTGAGATTTTAGCCGAAATCGGCTCAATTAAATGGTGGATTCAAGTACAGATTTTTTTTTTCGTTTAAGAGCAAGATGTAGCTGAAAGCAAATAGTAAATAATTGAGGTGTAGCTACTCTACATATTTGTCCAACTCGTTGTCGCCTAAGTAGATTAAAATGAACCAGAAATAAAGGGAACATAAGTAAATAAAAATTGCTTCTAACTTATCGGGTTTGATCAAAGAAGGATAATTTCTGGCAGCATAAAAGGTCGATACAGTTGGAACTAAAGATATCTTAATTCGAAAAATTACCGAAGTCGCCAATCGTAAAAATGATTCCTTGTAGCTATAAAAAAGTAAAGTAGATTTAGTTGTATTTCATGAAACCTACAGCACTGAGCAGAATTCAGATTCCCAGAATTCAATAAATTCAGATAAAATTTGCATAGAGAACAAAATTATTATGCAGGCAATACCAACAGAATAATGTAACCATTGAAGTATTAAATTAATCAATAAAGTTCTGTCCCTATTTCAGCTACCACCTTCGAACATGGATATATCAGTTACGATGTACCTTCAAGATCATAAATAGTCCCTTGAGCATCGAAAACCTTCTGCCAACTTTCTGGAAGACCATATATTCCATCGCAGCACAGCTTGGTGCACCGTTAAGGGGGAAGGTATCAAGTGCATTTTGCACCTCTAACATACATTTCAAGTGGCGTGCTACAAGTTATTGTCCAAGCAATGGAACAGCTGATAATTATAGGGCACAACGACCTAACATTATATCGGTTGCAATAGTGTTTCCCATCCAAGCAGTAGAATAGTGTCCCGGTTTATCTTAGCTACGTAAGGATTAGCTTTGTCCAGTAGCAGGAGGACACTTTCCGGATTCAGAAATACTGTCTCCAAAGTTCTGAATTTTTCATGAACAATGCTCAACTGCTGACAGTGCACAGCTCATTGATGCTCTGGCTAGCTGCAAGCAATTCCCAATGCACGACGTCGCGAGCAGTTCACAAAACATACAAGATGATATTTTTGTTGTGGAGTGTTGATTTCCACTTTTTGGAACCGGTTCATGGGATGCTAACAAATAATGACGGCACCGTGGACCTTCGTACATGTGCCATTTGTCACCACATATCAACACCCTGTCCAAAAATGGGTCCTTCTTCTGACGAAACATGACGATTCACAGGTGTCTGCTCAAGTTGCTCTCTGGCCCGGAGTCAAACCATGTGGGACCTATCGGTCCAACTTGTAGTACTTTCAATATCCATGGAGGTGTTGGGAATTGGTGTCTATACTCGCACGGAATTTTAGTCCAATCTCGTCACACATCTGGCCATTGTTCACCTTAGTTGCTGTGAAGATTCTCATTTTGTACATGTGTTGCTGTTCGGCCACATTGTGCGTCCTTGAGTGTTTCTTCACCGTCCTTAAGCTTGTAAGACCACTGCTACACTGCCCATGTAGTCATGATACCCCTGCAAAAGGTCTTGCATATCTTCCGCTCCGCATGCAGCCCGATAAGACCGCAATTTGCACTCCTACAACATACGCGGCCTTATGATGGTGTTTGGAGTCCCCATGTCCACTCGGTCTTTAAGGAAGCTCACGGTGTAACTGAACTGCCACAACCAGGCAGTTGGATATTTCCTCACGAACAACTGACATTGCCTTATCTCTATTCGCATTCAACTCACGGTGTGAGGGTGAATTGAACACAAACCTCCGCAAATGGCGACAGAACTTTCTTGATTTTCTTTATGTATAAGAAACGAAATAAACAACATTTCCACCCATATCCAATCGCAAAAGTGGATCCCCTAAACGATAAAATTGTGTAAACTTATCTTCTTTCATTAAATTAACATATCATTCATTTCGATTACTAATATAACTGAAAAAATATTTTCTCCATAGCGAATATAGTGTTGTTCTTTTAAAACAATCGTTATTTCCAATTAAGTATTAAAATCAATTAAGAGTATTATTTCTGTAAAGTGTATTTCTATCAGAGTATTATTTCTAAGTGAATGTTTCTGCAGAGGCATTTCGGTAGAATGTGCATTTTCTCTTGTTCCCTATTACGAAATGAAAACTGATTTCGTTCTATTACTACTAGATAATTATTCTTCCAGTAATGTGATGATATTTTAACAGTGCCATAATGATTTGTTGATAAATTTGTAGAGCTTGCGCTATCAAATAAGAAAATATATTTGGGTATTAGAAGTCAATTTCATGAGGGAAAAGAAAGCCATACAAAGTCGAACCTTAAGAGAGTCTAAAAATTTTACGAGAGGGAGATAAAAAAAACATTCTTATCTCGATAACTTAATTTCGGATCGATATCGGGTAAGAGAAAATATCCACTACTTTTAATCATAGTTTCAAATTATTTACAATGCAAGGTATTTCAAATGTGGCGCAGGGTGACCTACAGAAAACTGAAGATTTAAAAGGGGACATTATTTAACATTAAATGAGGAAAGAAGAAAACAATCGTGTACAGTATTTCAATGAATAAAAATCATAATACATCATTCTCTTTAGAAAAATGATGCTGACAAAAGCACAGCTACCGGTTTGATAATCTACTTTGTTTCATTTAGTTGAGTTGACTTTACTTTATAGTCCCTTTCAACAGCGAGGCTATACGAGACGGGACCTACTGATTAACGTGGAAATCGAATTACGTGAGTTCCTTCCGGGAATCGAACTCGTGTCTCCCATGCCCTACTTTGTATCAGTACAAAAATTAAAATAAAATACATATCAGTTTAACTTACCATCATTGTACTATTTACGCTAGTAAGTTGTATGTCTAAGGTAAGTGAACGATGATGGAGGAATTGGTGAAATGAGAATATTTTAAGGAACAGAAGGACCCCTAAATACACCACGAAAACGCTGTTGTCCACCAGAAACTTACTTCGTCGTAGATTGAATCAGAGACTCCGTGCACCACAGGTACTCTATTGCTGAGCTACCATACACCTTGTATCAGTACATAATACATTCTCGAAAAGAGAACCAGAATGAAAGGAAGTATTTAAAAATCACACGGTTATGCGTTTTAGGCTTACAGAGACGAATGATACATGTAAACAAATTATTGCAAAATTATTCATTGAGTTATAGCGTAGGTGAACGCTCTAGAAGCCTGAGCCAACTTACAAACGCTACGTTGTCCGTAGCAAACTCATATCGTTGGATATTGGACTAGGAACACCTCACACTTAAGCAACAAGAAATGTATTTTGGTGCATAATGGAATTCGTAGTTTTCGTCACCTGGAAACTATAAGTACATTATTCTATATTAGTGAGTAATTCTTGACTGGTGCGGCACGACCCTCGAAGGTTCGCGGACTGATGTCAATGGGTCGTCATTAAGACATTGTAATGCCTTTTAGTATTATTGGTTTTTCAAAGGAAGAAGCGGTCTTATGTACGTAGCAAAAATGGGTTGTAGTGTGGAAAAGACAAGCAACTATTGTCCTAGGTTAATGGTTTGAAAATTTGAATTAGAAGAATTATATAAACAAAAGATCAAGTCGATTCTATTTGTGATCCTTAGACGTTAATAGTCCAATCATGAATAAAAAACTTAGTCAGGTAGTCTTCAAATAGTAAGAGGGAAAGGGAAGAGAATTCCACGAACTTGAACTAAAAAATCTCCTCTCTACTTGACAAAATGCCCAGTGAGAGAATAACGAATCGAGAAAAATCACAGAAAAGTTCAATTTATGTCGATGTGGTCTAGCTGTTGTGAGGATATTTGCTTACGGTCTTTGCTATTAGTGTTTTTCAAACTATGATGCAGAAATTTAGCAGGCATTTTTAGATAAATTCGACAAAACACACGCAGCCAAATAGTGAAGTTCTATAGACTGCCTCACTGAGTCACTGTAAAAATTTCCCCTCTGCCGTCAGCCATTCTTGTTTTATCTCAATTCAATGCACATTACACTTATTAGGGCCTGCACGGTAGAAAGGCACCTTGAAGGAAATATGACTGTCAAACATCAACTAAATAAACTTCAGATTAAGAGGGAAGAAGGCATTAGTAGCGAAAGAAAAATTTCGTATAATAAGAGTGTCAATATTGCATTCATGGTTGTAAACATTCCAAGCACAGGTTCTCATTTTTAACTAAAAAAGAGAAGAGATTAATTAAAACGGTAGATGCTTTGTAAAGTATAATATAATCCTAAAAAATCTTCGAACTCCAATGCGTCTTATATTTTATTAAAAGATAAGGCATCCGCCCAAAAGATGTATCCACTTTGGTTACAGCTTTCTTGCACTTAGGGTTATTGCCTACTGAGACCAAATAGATGTAACCAACCTGAGTGTTGCTGCTTTTCCAGAATACCAAGAGTGACCTTTTAACCTCATCAAATTACTACGAATTTTGTTTTTTTAAATATTGTGTTCCCTTTCTGTTTATTTTCATCAATCTACGTTTGATAAAATACCCATGAATTTCCTAGTTTCTTCAGAAAATATCCTTGCGCCGCCTCTGCACTACTTTTAATTGTCTATTAATTGAATCAACTGTTACTAATAATGGGCACTTTTTTTAATCGACTTCAATTCGAAATTTTGGTTTCGAGTTGTTAAGGCTTGTTTTTGAAAATTTTCGACAAATTTTCGGCTGATCATGGGGATGATATGAAAGATTTGTATATGCAGATTAGACTATAATTTTTATCTTGTCCTGATGTCACAAATCACCTAATAAACGTTGTCAGTTTTGTATTTAAACCCCTTGTAATTAACATAGGTGTAAAACTCTGACCTGCATAATAATACTTTAAGAATTATTTTACGTTCCCTTATCAAAGCAGTAGCAATAACAGACTACAGATAGCAGAAGTGCAAAATTGTACGTCTAACATTCATGTAAGAACTACGTATATTGTACAGTAGATCATTTTAATCTGTTTGTGTCTGGTTTTAACAAATATTGATAATGAGAATACATTAAACTGGCTTTCGATAATGCTACATAAGAATGAAGGGTATCGTAAAGGTGAGTCTCTGCAGAGCAAAGAACCCTGCCATACCATTTAGGTTGACTTTTGAAGGAAAACTTTGGGAAATTTTAACACTACAATCTTCCAATATGGTTTGTATGCTTAACTATTATATGCTTATTAATATCCTATTTTAAGAACTTAAAGTATTTCTATATATATTATCAGGTTAAGGCAAAAGGATGTTCTATATTTTACATAAATTTTTCGTCTATAAATTCTATATTTATAATTATGATTGTTTCATCTTGGATTTATAGATGTGTATAAAATAAGGATGTATCCTCGTCGCCATAAGTGCCTTTACATCGCAGTGACGGGTATGTGACCGCGCAGTACACCAAGGAAGGGATGGTTGTATAAGAATTTGTGATTAATTTTGAAGAGTTTTTATTTTGAATAGGGAATTCACATAGGTGAAGGGAGTAAAGACACAGATTTGAAGCATCAATTCACTGTTATTGAAGCATCAGTGCACGAAAAGATTCGTATTCTCAGTTTTTCTATTTATTGTTTTATATGTTAAGTTAAACACCACAATATGTATCACTGATATCGCAGATCGTATTATTTTTTAAAATCGTGTTTGTAACCTATTGTCAAAACATTCATCTCCAGACATGATGTAGAGAGAAGAGAAAGAGATACGACATCTGTAATATATGTATATGTGATTCACTAAGTAACTGTAGAAATTAGTTAAAGGTCACATAAGAGAGCGAAAAGGAGGTCTAGAAGTCTGAACTTTTTAGAAACGTCCTAGATAGGTGAAAATATACTTAAAAATTGCAAAGGATATCATGTAATTTACCTCTCTTTTCTTATATTCTAGTATACTTTTTCTTTCACATCCAAAGATCCCTATTCAGATTTACGAGATAAAGGTGAAGAGAGAAACATTCCTATTTCAAGAATTATATAAAGGAAAAAATCTTTTGACTTAGACTAGACTCGAACTCGCAACCCTTGAATCCATGGCTCAGCGCTCTACTGATTGAGCTAACAACTTCTGCTGGAAAAGCCTGATTTCTACAACTACTGGTTGCTGAATGATGTGTATTAACCAAGTTTGCCGAGATAATTGCTTCGTATAGCTATTGCAATAATAATAATAATAATAATAATAATAATAATAATAATAATAATAATAATAATAATAATAATAAAGCAGAAGAAGATCAGAATTTAAAAAGTCGCATATGTTAAAAATTTGACGTGCAAAGTAAGTCCTAATATGAGATTTTATTAATTATATATAATAAATGTAAGCGTAGTTTATTCGTGCGTGCTATTCAAACTGCGTAATTCACTACCTAGTCCCATAAGGGTTGTACAGTATGGTACAGTTGCCTTGCGTCCTCCAACCGTGAAAAATGTTTCGGTTTGAACCTATGCGTGTCCTAAGAGGAAGGAGGAGATTGAAAGAAAGAAAAGTGGTTTAGAAATTATGCAAACGTAGAATATCTCACGAGGTGAGGTAATATAGAGTTCAGCGTGTCTTTCAGCTACTATTCTATACAAGACGTGCATCTACGACTTAACGTGGAACCCGAACCACACGACTCCTGACGGGAATCGAAACCCGTATCACCTCTAGTTCTATTATGGGAGACACAGGAACATATAAAAATAATCGAAAATGAACGATATTAATGTTAAATTCAAAGCTTTCGACGTCCTAAAAATTCGTAATTGAAAGATATGAGTGTCTATTCAATAGTTTTCGGGGTCGCTGAAGTGAATAATGACACTCCCGATACCAAGAAAGCCCAAGGCTTTATTCTTCGTTAGCGGCAAGTTTATTCAGTTGCTCCTGCTGGAAATGGATTCGTACTATTTCATTCCGATTCAAATACGTATTCTACTGGGAAAACTAATCTCAAATATATCCAATGGTTATATTTAATGGAAATAGACATATTCATTTTTGAATATTGTATATGAATTGCTAATTCATACTTTATCTAGTAGAAAATGGTGCATCCAGGATATATTCTGAAGTAATAGGGAGAACTTTTGGAGGTATATTTTATTTATCTACTGTCGAATTTAGTGTGCAATAATTTCACACAATTTACTTCGGAACTGTCGAGACGAGACTGAGATAGCTATTTGTCGATTGAAAGGGGACTAATACTGTAAGTAGTCTCGTATTGTCTCGTTTTGATACCAGTCTTACTTCGGGGCTTGTTCTCTAGTAACTGGTTGCGTAGTGCACCTACATAAGACGTCGTATATTTAAATGTTTGAGAACTTACCCCACCTCCAGTTGACGGATCGTTCTATCTAAAACTACCAGACCGTTTATGTAATTTTTCGTTTAAGTACAGGTCCTATCCTTCTGTCAATTATTTTCTTGCAACAGAGAATGAAAAATGTAATAGTTATAATGTTGATCGCGCATAATCCTGTATAGATAAAAGGCACTTTATAGAGTGTCTGACTCCGTGGAGTAAATACAGTAGTTACTGCCTTGGTAAGTTCATCACTGAACGCGTTTCTGTCCTACTCGTGCAATGACGTCACCTTTGACACTCGCTCGGGACAGAACCACAGGAGAAGTAACGCTGTTGTCTGCTTACTCGCTTGCTGTTGTGTATTCTCTTTGGAACCTGATGTGAAATTACTGTTTTCTCCTTATTTTCAGCTGTCTTTTGCTATTTCTAATTTAGATGTCTATTATATTAGTGGAATTTTATTCCGTCATGGAAATATATTGTATTTCTTTTTAAATGTAAATAAAAAGAAAAGTCTATTTGGACAACTTTCCCCACAACTCTAGAGTTATTGTCTGTGGTGCGCTTTTCTTTCCTTTCCCTTAAGGGCCCCGGTGGCTCAGTGGTAGAGCGTTCACCTCTGGTGCTTGGGGTTCCGGGTTCGATCCCAGCGCCCTTCAAGTGAACTTTGTGGAGGACAAACACCGTGTGCGTGGGTTTCCTCGGGGTTCTTCCACCTCATTCATTACTCATCATAACCACCCCCTTTAGCATAACCGTCGGACGTAAAACTCAAAGATTTCATTTTCTTTTTTTTTCCTTAAGTTGTATCCCCAGTTGGCCTAATCCAGTTGCGTTTGTCAATCAGAATTTCTTTCCAGAACTTTTAATTTTCTTACTTCATCACTTTCTTCATTTGCTTGTAAAATGTTATTTCGGAGGAAGAACTTTTCAGTTGCTTGTTTAGTTAATTTATACTCATGTATGTTCTAAATGGGATAAAATATTAAAACCTCCGGTTCACACTTGCTAACAAATTCATTTTTTTATGATGCCTGTTAATTTTCTAATGATGTTCTTTCCTTGGCTCACTTTTCGGCTCGGCTCGGTGGTTACTGAGCCGTGATCCGATCTGCTCAAGCCGTTGACAACACTGGTACTGTTGTAAATAATTCATCATGTAGTGCCGAGTTTCTCAAGTATATATATCTTCAATTAATGCAGATGTTACTGTTCCCTGCTGTGTATAAGGTTCTTCAATGGCTTCAATATTTTTACGTAGAATGCTTTTCCATTATATACCCTCTTATCTGTACTTAAATCTTAGAGAATCCGGATGGCCATTGCTTGAACTCATTAGTTTTCTAGGTATCAGGACATTTGCGGTAAAACCAGAACACCAGTTTTTCTGGGATATTTGCGGTACTGTTCAAAATTTTCCCTTAAACAGTAGGACATTTGCGATACACACCGTGGAACGTGCGCCGAAATCATCCGTTTCAGCCCCGTTAATCTAAATTAGAATGAATACATTAATAAAGAGGTTGGGTATGCACATGCAACAGTCTAATATATGTGATTCATTCTGTTTGGCTGATTTTAGTAGGTCATGAATATATAAGAGGAGATCACGCGGGCTGCTTAATGGAAACTATCACAATAATCGAAACATCTAAGAAACCATGCGTTTCTCATCAGGGTTTTCAGTACAGACAATATTGAAATTTCAAGAACGGGAACATATCTTGAAGGAAACAAATATTGCCCCTTGGATCTTCGTCCTTTTACCAGCAAGAGATAGTAAGAGATAACAGAGTTTTTCAGTTTGGTGAAGGTTAATATTATGATTGGAATCCGAAATTAAGCAAATTACGTTTCGAGCAAAAAGCAATAACATCTCGAAGAACACTGTTCCAGGAAACTCACATTACTTGGTGTAAGTTCCATTTTAATCAGTGCTTGTGGAGGAAGGTTCAGGAATTAGGACTCAACTATAAATCAGTTCCAGAGGTGAGGCTCCGCCTCAGAATTTCTTTTGCCCTACCATTTCTCCCTGTAGATGATATTGCTATTGGGTGGCTTTCCATTATCGAAGATGCATCACATCACGAAAGACTTTAGGTTTTTAGATTATCTTGGAGAACAGTGATTAAGAAACAATGCTTGTTAAATAATACCGGTATTGACATATTTATGTGAAACTACTCGAATCAAGAGCACAGAACGAATAATGCTGTTGAAGGTGGAATTACAGAATCAAATCATTAATAAGTAAATCAACTCCTAAGTGTGTTGTTTAGAAGTATCTAAAATATGAGGCTGTGTACAGCAGCTAGCTGTATCAAAGAAGACCTTTAAACATTGAAGGGAAACGTAGACAACAAGCGTACATAGAATTGGACGGAAGAATAGAAAAAGCATTAACTGATTATGTATCCTCAAAAGATGTAAAGAAATTCTTGAGGAAAATGGTACACATTCAAAAGTTGGAGTAATTATTATTTCTTCCAGAATAGAGGCTACGTTGTTTATTGTTTTTATTATTGTGATTGTAAGTTGTCTCAATCTATCCATCATAATTATCTGTAGTTCTTGGAAAAGTGTTAATGAAAGCTATGAAAGAAAACAAAAATATAAACATTTCTAGAAGTTTCCTTTAAATATTATGGACAGGCATTTGACCAATGAAAGATAAGAATTTGTTTACATTTTCCAGTTTTGGCCAATCACAAACAAGCATTTGTTTACATCTTTCGGATGTGTCTACCATGTATCCTAGTAAATGTTTTTCTTTTCACTTTTCTGTATAATTGATCATTATATTTCAGTTAACAATTTCTTAGTGTTCTGAGAAAAGTTTGTATGTATGTGCGTGAGTTAATAATGGTTTCATATTCTGAAAGAAGATTTTTAGTCTGCTTTTAGTATGCAAAAACCCGAGTCCCCTAAAACAGTCATGTTATTTTCCCCTAAAACAAAGTGCTAGCTACACCAATGTTATAAAATTTGGTCGTTGTGTAGCAGTTGATACTGCGTGCTTATTCTGTAACTGAACACTCGAAAATATTTTTTCTTAGCAAAGAGAATAAGAAGTTATTTCAAATAGTACCGCAAATGTCCCAATACCACAAAAGTCAATACTCGAAGTACCGCAATTGTTGCAGTATCACAAATGCCGATACCGCAAGTGATTCCCTTTCAATTTTCTAAACAATCTTCATTTAATTCCTTTCTCAAAAGCAATTTTCCTGCACAATTCTGTACTTTGATTTTTATACAAAACGAAAGGAACAAATAGCAGCTGAAATACAAACTGATAAGGACGAATTTTACTTCTTTCTGGTCCTTGTTTGATCTACATAAATAATTTTAGAAAGAATAGGATTATTTTTTTAAAACGACACATGTAACATGAGGGTGGTCCAAAATCAAATGCAAAAATTCAACTTGCTCAAAATAATAGTCCACAAGGCTTATTTTTTCCTCTAGCCATAACCTATTTACTTGCTTAATTTCAGCTCTGTTGCTTAATATTTACAGGTCGCTTCATTTTAAATCTTTTTGTTTATGTAGTATTACCAATGAACTAACGCTAGAAGTTTTCTGAGGTATACGCTGGACCGTTCTAAAAAATATAGCGTATACCCTTCTCCGTATATACTCGTTCATTCGTAAATTTAAGGTAAATATATGCTGCACTAGAAAAATATTAGGTTCCTAATGGGTATTATATTCATGTATACTATATTATAGGCGTCAAGACTACAATGTAATTTAACACAGTTGCTGTGCTAATAGCCGGATAGCCAGATAAGTTCGTAGCTTTCATTGTGATCATTAGATGGTGTCATCATGTTCTGCAGGTAGTCCTCTCTAGTGTCTTAAAATATAAAATGAAATTTTTGAGTTTTACGTCCCACGGTTATGCCGGCTAGGCTAAAGGAGATGGTGATGTTGAGAAATAAATGAAATGGTGGAATGAAGAAAGTAGGACGAAACGGGAGAACCCCGAGGAAATCAACGCACACGGCGTTTGTCCACCACAAAGTTCACTTGGCGGGAGCACAATTTGAACCCGGGACCCCATGCACCAGAGGTGAACGCTCTACTACTGACACACCACGGCCCCTCTCTAGTATCTTCAAATGTTTGTTTAGTCCGGCAGAAGGTCTATCAACTTCACCGTTCAAACAATTTCATAAACAGTGGTCATCAGTAAATCAGGACGATTTACAAAGACAACTGACGACCTATTTGAGAGTCCAGTGATGCACAGATGCTATGCACGAAATCCACTGATGCACAAACATATCAGATGTTAAAATATTTACCAAGTGCTCCTTAAGCCAAGAAAGCCTAGAGATGATTATAAGGAACTTTTGCGTTTATTTCTCATATTTCTTGGTGGATGCAACGACAGTCAGTCATTTCGAGCTCGAGACCTAAAACATCACGCTAGATGGATGGGGAAAGGCATTTAAGCATTGATTTTTTTTTAAGTCTCAATTTAGAATGACTGCGCGAAAGTAAAATTATCACATGTTTAGCGTTGTTTGTCAGCCTTGTTTATGTGAAAAAGTGGAATGAAGCTCCCCTTGTCAACCAAACCCCTCTCAATGACTAACTTTATGTCAGTTTTGAAAACTTACTCAGAGGACTGCATTTCTAGTAGTGCATGTGCAGCATCTTCAAGATATCTCTAGTTTTTGTCTGCACTTTTATCAGAATTAGCTTTTTTTTTTTTTTTTTTTGATGAGAGAGTATCAGAATAAACAAAGGAAAAGATGGTTCAAAGCCTGCAGCGGCCAGCATAACCAAACATTCCACTACGACTTAAGTTGACAAAGAAACCCGAAGAACTTAATTTGGAGGATCTAGTAACAGCGAGAACACTCAATATTTGATGTCCTAATGAAAAAAGGCAAAGAGAAGTCTCAATCTTTCCTCAAATAAACACTACAACGCTGGCGAGATAATGCTTTTTTTTTCAAGAATTTTGTGAATTATCAAAATAAATGGCTGTGGTGAATAATGTAGCTGAAAGAGGTATCAGTCTCATCCAAAAGTATAATGAAGCCTTGACAAAAGACTAGGAACAGAAACAGTTTATTCTTCGATTGGTCATGTTTTAAAAATGTTTCCACTCCACTGAAGAAAGCGTTTTTTAAATTGAGGATACAAATAGTGACATTTTTCTAAAAGTTTTGGCAACAAATCAGGGGTAAAACTGAGGGGGAATGGGGGGACGCCGTTAGCCTCACTTCACAAAATATACATGGCATCTCCTACTTCCTAAAATATTACAAATGGCAAAAATAGGCACGCGGGACAGCGTGACCGAATGCGTCCCCATGCCTTTTCAGATCCACTTTTAATCCTACA
This sequence comes from Thermobia domestica, assembly GCF_964235325.1. Lineage (NCBI taxonomy): Eukaryota > Metazoa > Arthropoda > Insecta > Zygentoma > Lepismatidae > Thermobia > Thermobia domestica. Next base: position 287,868,800 of record NC_137456.1, on the reverse strand, counting down.
ATAACTAAAACAAGGGAAAAATGAAGCGACCTGTAAATATGACTTAATTGTACTGAAATTTCGTTGGTTATTTGTATACATCACAAGGAATAAAATAAACCTTGTGGACAATCGCCTACTGTTCGTTTTATATTTTGGCCCACCCTAATGTGACATATTAAAGGAGAGTGCTTAAGATTGACATTACTGTATAACAAAAGCCTCAACTATGAAAATATTCTAATAAATTATCTTCTATCTTTCTGATAAAGAAAATAAAGTTGATACCAGATATAAATAACGAAAAAACATATGAATTTAAATGTAAAATTTGAGTCCAAAATACCCACTTATAAACAACTGCTGAATTTTAGAAAATAAACACATGTAAATTGAAGTTATGTGATTAACTTGGAGCTTCAAAAACCAACACCCAGAATCCGCCGTGTAAAGTTTAACTCATGCAAATTTTTTAATTGCATAACTTGCTTTCGGTTAGGCGGGGAGTCCGCCCCCAGACGCTTGCATTTGCTCTTTCTCCGGCCTCTCACTTCCCATATCCCTAAGATCTCTGATCTTAAGTGATTTCGAGATATTGCATATCTTATTCTAACAATTTCAGCCCCCAACTTTGTCTTCCTGCTGTTTTTCTTCTAACCGTAATATCAAAAAACTGAAATATATCTTTAATCAAGATGTTTCTACTCTTAAGGGATTTTGGAATATGGCCATTCTATTTTACCAATTACAATTTAAACCTTTTTTTCTAAGGAAAAATGAAAACACGCAGAAACATGTCTTTAATTGTTTTACTTGCAAAACCTAAACACCAATTTTCATTCCCGGTGGGAGCTCATGTATTTCGAATTCCGCGTTAATCAGTAGGTTCACGTTTCATATAGCTTCGCTGCTGAATGGGACGTTAAACTCAAAATCAACTCAACCAATTTTCATGTCAATAACCTTAACGATTTTCGAGTTATGACCATCCAATTATAACAATTGTAACTTTACCCTATTTTCTTCCTTTCTATGGCAAATATCATAAAAACGCTTACATACATATCTAATTATTTTAAATGAGAAGTCCATATACCAAATTTCATGTCATTAACACTCAAAGATTCCAAGGTTTGGGAATTTTAAGATAATTGCCATTCCTCTTTCTCCCTTTTCCCTTCAAATTTCCAGATATTCTTCTTTTAGTGGGACCTTACATTACAAATCATATGCCCTTTCTAAACTTCAAGTTTCTAGTTTAAGCGGTTTGGCCTAGCGTTGATCAATCAGCCAGCCAGAACTTGTTATTTTATATAGAAAGATACATAATAAGCAAATTAATGACAAAAATATTATTACAGAAGCAGTATAGCAAAGAACTCATATACTGTGTTAAAATATGTAGATATTCATTAATTTGGTAAAATTCATAAAACTAAGGGCACAAGCTTAGCGTACGCGCGTTTGGCGTAGGAGACCCAGGTTTGATTCCCGGTGGGAGCTCATGTGATTCGGATTCCACGTTAATCAGTAGATCTGCGTCTCATATAGCCTCGCTGCTGAACGGGACGTTAAACTCAAAATCAGCTCAGCTCTGCTAAGGGCATAAGCAGCGTGGATCTACGGCTTTTTGGGTCCAACCACAGATGCCAAAATTACACCCCTATTGCTTTACAATAGCTGTATATCTCCCTACTTTGGAAATGAACGGAACTTAACATTCTCTTCACCAACTTTTCTATTTCGTGTGTTCATTTTAAACCGTACACAGCGCATGAGGGCATTGCTAAAGTTTTCAAAGTCAATGTAAGAAATACAGATGAGTTCTATTTACACAACAGTACAAAATATACAATAATATTCCACATAGAAAATTTCATACACAACAGTGTGTAAGAAATTCATCAAATGTTTAAAAACCAAAGAAAACGTACTTCAACACAAATGCAATTAAAACCTGACTCTGAGAGCGCGACAATATTATCTTGTTCGAAGGGTCAGTGATTTTGTGTCGAACAGGCTGAGCGTGGGCTTATCTTGTCTTATGTTTGGCAACATTGCTCTTGGTCAAGTGGCCTATTGCTTGTGCCTTTAGGTATTTGCCCTAAAGCTATACAGCGAGTTGTGTGCGTTCTGTTACTCCTTTCCTGCCCCTGGCTATTTGCGAAAATATCATTTGCTTTTCATGCATTAGGGGCAAGACACCTTGCGACCTTGGAATGGAGTAACATATAAAATGATCGAAAACGACAACCGATGTTCATGTAGAGTTCATAGTTTCGAGGTCGCTGAGATGGTTAGGCGTAAAGCTATCAGCTATTTTATGTTAGTGATTTCTTCATATACGTCTACCAAGTTAACGAATCAGTGGAAGAGCGTTCACCTCTGGTGCTTGGGGTCACGGGTTCGATCCCAGCCCCCGCCAAGTGAACTTTGTGGTGGACAAACACCGTATGCGTGGGTTTTCTCGGGGTTCTCCCGTTTCCTCCCGCTTTCTTCATTCCACCATTTCATTCATTACTCGACCAACGATATAAAACCAAGTGAGCATTTTATAGTAAAAGAAAGCTACAAAACGTGAAAGAAGATAAGAGGCAACCGAAGGCTCTAAAAAGTTTCTTTCGAGTTGAGTTGATTTTAGTTTAGCGTTCCTTTCAGCAGCGAGGCTATATAAGACGTGGACCTACTGATTAACGTGGAATCCGAACCTCATGAGCTCCCGCCGGGAATCGAAAAAGTTTCTTTCGAGTGCTGGACAAAATCATACAAATATTGAGGTGGGGAGTTGTCAATATCAGTCACTGTTAACGAAAGAATTTGCAGGTCGACATTCTTTTGACTCTGTAAATTTATTTTACCTGATTACAGTAATTTAATTGTTGAATTAAAATGGAACGATACGGTCATTTCGGTTACGGGTCTGAATTAAATTTCATGTATTTCAAAATTTGTTTGAATACAATTAGTTTTCCCGTGGGATATAAGTATATAACTTGAAAGGATAAAATCGAAAGCGACGAAAGGTCATTTGGATGACAAGTATTATTTTCAGTACTCTCACTTTCAATCACAGCAGCTTATACAGATGCTCGTTTTATTATGACAGATAACAATAATTATTAGCGTACGCGCCTTTGGCGTGGGAGACCCGGGTTCGATTCCCGGCGGGAGCTCATGTGGTTCGGATTCCACGTTAATCAGTAGGTCCACATCTCATATAGCCTCGCTGCTGAACGGGACGCTAAACTAAAATCCACTCCACTCCACAATAATTATTAATCCATTTTCTGCTAATAAATTTATATGGAGCTATATTTTAAATTAGTAATAATTCTAATGCAAAGTAGAGTTTTGATTATTAGTTACTTCTGTTCAGGGATGTACCGACATAGGTGCTACGGATGTGCACGAGACGAGTCGAGACAGGATTTTCCAGACTAAATTCGAGTCGAGGCACGGCTCTTCCAATAGAGAAATATACATTTTTCGAGTCGAGCCATCACTTTTACAGCACATTTTCGAGACGAGACAGCCACAAATCTTGTATCGTGCGCATCCCTAATAGGTGCAGTTTTCCATTCAGAAAAAAATCTTCCGGGGGCACACTTAGTATTCAGAGGGTCACTGCTGGTACTCTTTTATTTATTATTATATTATAGACGTATTATTTCTGATCTCCTCCCGGGGGGAGTGGCCCTCTAAAATATGTATGGACGAAATACTGAACAGGTAGTCTGAGAGTCTGGATCTCCCAATTAGCACAATTTCAGGGGGCAAATACACAAAATTATTTGCATTTTGTAGGCTATTCCGAAAAACTCTTCGGGCCCCAAAGAAAAATCTTGGGTGTATCATTGCTTGTGTTAACATTGTGTTACTGCCTGATTTCGAACGTCTATGTTGGAAAGAAACATAAAAGAATTGAATTGTTCTATAGGCATAAAGGGCCCTGAAAAGAATTTTTGAGGAGAAACCTGATTTTAAAGTTCTGCCACTGATCGGGGACAAATTACATATAAATTAAGACACACGCTTTTGTCATTTGTTGTGTATTCAACTAGTTTAACTAAAATTAATAAAGAATTATTTGAAATCAAGTATATCTCAAGAACGATTAAATGGACTAGCTTTGATGGCCATTGAAAATGACATTCTGAATGAAATTGATATGGATGCAATAATAAGAGATTGTGCCAAATTGAAAGCCAGAAAAGTGTCTTTATAACATGAACTTTACAATAACAAAGAAAACGAGAAATTAAGCTAATTACCATATTTGTATCACTGGAAAACACTATTTAAATATACTTTTAATGAAGTGTAAGGGCATATCTCTTTGTCAAAATCAAACCTGTGATAATGTTAGACTTGAAGCTCATTAGTTTTATTCTATTTCGACTTTTGTTTCAACTGTATTTGTCAAAATACATCTTAGGTATACATTTTAGTTGTTTCCTGTGCTTATTTAATAAAAAAAGATATAAATTATTAAAACTGGAACTTTGGTCATGATTCACCCACAGTTAATTAGGTTTAATTTCGCCATTTTCCTTTAATACTCACAGGAAGATTGAATTATTATATATTGAAGAAATTTGTAATTGTAACAATTATCTGAAGAATTTTTGTCCATTACAGCATTCTATTATTTTATTATCATATAGGCGGGGCGCCTAAATATTGTTTGCTTACAGTTACGGAATGTCTACAACCGACCCTGTTACTGTTATATATATATATATATATATATATATATATATATATATATAGAGAGAGAGAGAGAGAGAGAGAGAGAGACAAAGTTTTGACTCAGAAAAAGTACAGTTGAACGTACGATGCTACATGAGCTCCTGGAGGGATTTCAAATGAATTTAGTATACGTATACATTACCATCTGGACAATTTACCCCTAAAAATGCTTTCGATCACTGAAATAAATTCCTGCCTATGTCCCTGTAAAGCAGTAAGAATTTTAGGGACTGATCAGGGGGTAATGCCTCCCTGGAGCAACGACAGTTCCCCAGAAATCATACCTCTGATAGGTCCGGATGTGACACCAGTATTTGTGTGTTACCACTTTTCACTCTCAGTGTACTGAAACTTAAGTCAAAGGAACTGTTCTGAAATCTTCACCGGTTCTCTCCTCTGAAACCGCATGCAAATGGGACCGACCTTGGTCATATACCACATCTGGAATATTACTATTTATGTCAGAGATACCGAAAAATATATATTCGACACATATATAGGATATTTTCGATTTCATTTTATTTATTTATTTATTTATTTATTTATTTATTTATTTTTTGCCTGTCACCCTCCCACTCTGACCTCCATGCCAACCAAGGCTTAACTTGTTCCTAAGCAACATCAACAGCGTCACTATTCATCTGCGACCACGAAAACTATGATTTCGATACTAATATTGTTCATATTTGACTACTTTTACATGTCCCTTCCCCCCTTATTACGAATGACTTCAGTGTCTCGCCCCACTGGAGCAATTTCAACAAACTTAAGTACGGTATAGCTATAAACCACCACCTGTAAAATAAATGTGCGGGTGATCTTTTTCGGAGAGGAATTCATTAGCTACTTTTCCAATGTAGTGGCTTTATTCGCTTCCCATGCTAAAGATTGCCAAAGAGCTCAACTTTATTTGCACCACTGTGCTATGAATATATATTTTAATGGCATTTACTTTACTGAATGCTTGCTTAGGTGTTGCTCCCGTCACAGGAAAAGTGAGATACTGTTATAAATGAGTAGGGATATAAACAAATACGGAAAACTGTTAGCAATGACACCACTCGAAATGAGTTTTCGCAATATAATGGAGCAGTATTTTATTCGAATGTGAGGGAAATCATTGCGTAAATTGTCCCTTCCCCTCCTTAGAAGTCTAAGCTACAATACGTATCTAATAATTTTGAAATAGAAATATATGCATCGAGTTTCATATCCTTAACTTTAAGGTGTCCTGAGTTAAGTAAATGAATAAACTTCCTGCTAACGAAAGAGTAAAGTTTTGGGCTTTAATAGTATCGGGAGTGTAATTATTCATTTCAGCGACCCCGAAAGCTATTGAATAGACAATCATATCTTTCAATTAGGAATTTTTAATTTTCACCCCTCCCATTAAACCTCCATGCCGATAACGCTAAACTTTGATGTGAACGATATAGAGGGTATCAGACATAATTCATGTACTCAAAAGCTATGGATTTAACATTAATATCGTTCATTTTCGATTATTTTTACATGTTCCTGTGTCTCCCATAATAAAACTAGAGGTGATACGGGTTTCGATTCCCGTCAGGAGTCGTGTGGTTCGGGTTCCACGTTAAGTCGTAGATGCATGTCTTGTATAGAATAGTAGCTGAAAGACACGCTGAACTCTATATCACCTCACCTCGTGAGATATTCTACGTTTGCATAATTTCTAAACCACTTTTCTTTCTTTCAATCTCCTCCTTCCTCTTAGGACACGCATAGGTTCAAACCGAAACATTTTTCACGGTTGGAGGACGCAAGGCTACTGTACCATACTGTACAACCCTTATGGGACTAGGTGGTGAGTTGCGCAGTTTGAGTAGCACGCACGAATAAACCACGCTTACATTTATTATATATAATTAATAAAATCTCATATTAGGACTTACTCTGCACGTCAAACTTTTAACATATGCGACTTTTTAAATTCTGATCTTCTTCTTCTGCTTTATTATTATTATTATTATTATTATTATTATTATTATTATTATTATTATTATTATTATTATTATTATTATTCTTGCAATAGCTATATGAAGCAATTATCTCGGCAAACTTGGTTAATACACATCATTCAGCAACCAGTAGTTGTAGAAATCAGGCTTTTCCAGCAGAAGTTGTTAGCTCAATCGGTAGAGCGCTGAGCCATGGATTCAAGGGTTGCGAGTTCGAATCTAGTCTAAGTCAAAAGATTTTTTCCTTATATAATTCTTGAAATGGGAATGTTTCTCTCTTCACCTTTATCTCGTAATTCTGAATAGAGATGTTTGGATGTGAAAGAAAAAGTATACTAGAATATAGGAAAAGAGAGGTAATTTACATGATACCTTTGCCAATTTTGAACTATATTTTCACCTATCTAGTACGTTTCTAAAAAGTTCAGACTTCTAGAGCTCCTTTTCGCTCTCGTATGTGTCCTTTAATTAATTTCTACAGTTACTTAGTGAATCACATATACATATATTACAGATGTCGTATCTCTTTCTCTTCTCTCTACATCATGTCTGGAGATGAATGTTTTGACAATAGGTTACAAACACGATTTTAAAAAATAATACGATCTGCGATATCAGTGATACATATTGTGGTGTTTAACTTAACATATAAAACAATAAATAGAAAAACTGAGAATACGAATCTTTTCGTGCACTGATGTTTCAATAACAGTGAACTGATGCTTCAAATCTGTGTCTTTACTCCCTTCACCTATGTGAATTCCCTAGTCAAAATAAAAACTCTTCAAAATTAATCACAAATTCTTATACAACCATCCCTTCCTTGGAGTACTGCGCGGTCACATACCCGTCACTGCGATGTAAAGGCACTTATGGCGACGAGAATACAGTGTAGCATGCTCAGCTACATTGAGTTGGAGCTGCCTTTAATTTTTGGAACATTCTGTATATCCTGGTGTTTGAAGTGAATTGGAATACGGACTAATATCAAGAAAATGAAAGAAAGAAAGAAAAATGTATAATTTCTGATTGTATAGTTATTCCTAATTTTTGTATAAAGAAAAAGAAAAGGTAAAATCTTATGTAATGTGAAGATGAACGAAGGTCATAGAAGCGAGTTTGTTTGTGACAATTTCAAGGTTAAAATTATGACGTTATGTCTGCTCGTTTGCGCGTGGGCAGCTGCCTCGCTCGTGAGCGAAAGCCGTGAGCCAGTCAGTTGCTGCGTGGAATGTCCGTCTGGGAGTACCTTCTGGAATACGTCTAATCGCTTTTGACGGTAGTATGTGATCGGTAGAATACGAAGAATTTAAAAGTTACCGTTTGGCTTTGCGTTCGTAATTTGGTTCTGCGTTTGCTAGTTATATTGACTTTTCAGCCAAGTGTCATATTATTAACAAAACTAATTTGGAAGGGTGGAGGCTAGTAGAGGAGAATTTTGACAGATTATACCAGAGGTGGAATGGAGCAGTCTTAAACTGGTGAGTATAAACCCGAGTGTAGATATTAGAACCTTAATTCCTACAAACCCTGGTTAATTAATTCAGCTAATAATTTTCCCTACTAACCCAAGTAGCTAGATTTGATAGATTATTAGATTACTAAATTTTAGATCTTGGTAAGAAAATTGTAATAAGGTTGATTTCGGAAACTTTTTTTTAAAAGAAAGTTATATTTAGCGTCCCATTTAGTAATTTGCTTTTTCTAATTTTCGAGTTTTTTTTCTTATAAGAAATAGTACTTCGGCGTCGAATTATTCTACTTGTTTTCTTCTCGCGTTTGTTAGTATTTAAATTTTCGTGATATTTAGATTTGTAGTTAAAGTCGTGGACATTTGATTTCGTTTTTACGACTTTCTATTCTGGTTGATTTTAGGCAACCTTTTGAAATTGTTAAGAGGGATCAGATTGTTCTTGTATTGAATTATAAAACAAAAAAGTAATTTAGTGTATTTGACTACTATTTTTCAATCTATATAAACTTCTTGTTCTATTGTATTTAAACGTATTTAAAGCTTTATACTAGTTAAATTATTCATAGAGTTCAAAATTATTAGTATTGTTAGATTGTTACATTTTTTAAAAAATATTTAATTTTTTTGTAATAAAGTTCAGATTGAATATATACTTTCATTTCAAACTGTATCTTATAATTGGTATATTGCGAATACTACTGAATCAAGTAAATTTGCGAGTCTTTTTTAGGGAGATTGAAGCCTACATTTTTAGAAGTATTTTTCTCACGAAGTTTTTCCAGCAACTAGAACCGTGTCACATGATAGTTTGACTAATATTAATCAGTATTTTTTTATCTTGCTTTATACTAAGAAAAGTGTCAAACAATCAACGGCACAAGGTTCGTTACAACAGTAAGTAATGTTTGTTACGTCAGAAAGCAACTATGTGTATCTCCGTTGGATGCCAAGAAATAATAATTCAGGGGTATTTTAATTTAAAAAGCTAATATTGGTAATATTATGCATATTAATTTTTAATTCTTCAAGAGCATTAACGTTTACTTCATAAAATAGTATGAGTATAGATAATGATGTGAATTTTGTCTGAAATGATTTCTGTTAATTTAAGCATTTTGTAATTGTATGTTTTGATGGTAACAAGTACAATTTTCATCGGCCAGTGTGATGTAAGCTATGCTGTATTCTGATTATGTCATGATGCTTAACATTAAAGAAGAATTTTTACTAAGATATCTACGGATGCTTTGTCCTCGAGACTGAGACCGAGGCCAGTTTTTATTTGTAGGTGTCAATGAGATTGAGGAAAAAATCCCCACCAGGAATCCACACATTATATTACAAAAATACATAGAACACTACTGAAATTCGCAGTTTCCTTCCTGGAAATGAACTCTATCTAAAATCAAAATGTTGTAATATGTTAATACTTTGCAGCAATTATTCACACTTCGAACAACGAATAATTGTACACTCCGCATCCAAAAAATTGCGACAGCTAACGCCGTGCCGTTACGCCACCCAATATACACCTTCTTATATATATCCCAAAGTCGTGTTAGCTAAAAAGACACCTCTTCTCCTCCTTTCTTCTCTCCCATAATAAAATTGAAACCAAAGGATGTCTACTACACAGAGATTCAAAAATGAAGCAGAGAGAGATAAAAAAGAAGAAAAAGAAAAGAAGAACAGATAAAACTGTAGAATCCAAAGGTAGTAAGAAAAGAACCTAACGTTATAAAGATCTGTTTCCAGAATTCCAACAGTAATATAGAAATATCGTTTTTTTTTCACATAATTTTGAGAACTATTTGAATACGGTCTAGGTCAAAACCCCCACAGCCAAAACCCCCACACTCAAGAAATGTCAAAACGCCCAAACGATCGGTCATAACCCCCACACAAATGGACAAATCCCCCAAACGCACGAACGGTCAAAACCCCCACAGCCAAAACCCCCACACTCAAGAAATGTCAAAACGCCCACACGATCGGTCATAACCCCCACACAAATGGACAAATCCCCCAAACGCACGAACGGTCAAAACCCCCACAGCCAAAACCCCCACACTCAAGAAATGTCAAAACGCCCACACGATCGGTCAAAACCCCCACACAAATGGACAAAACTCCCACACATAGCAACGGTCACAATCTCCACATAAATGGACAAAACCCCCACACAAATGGACAAAACCCCCACACAATCGGACAAATCCCCCACACTCTGAAAATACCGTGATTGCACGTCTTTGTTGGGGCTCTTTACGACGCCCACCTTAGTGTTTCTGTCATTACAAAACAGTGCAAGAAGAATAGTTGCAACATCGGTTTAAGTGGAATAAAAAATGTTATTAAAAAGTACAAGGGCAAGACATACAACCAGGATCATTTCAGAGTGTGGGAGATTTGACCGATTGTGTGGGAGTTTTGTCCATTTGTGTGGGGGTTTTGTCCATTTATGTGGGGATTGTGACCGTTGCTATGTGTGGCTGTTTTGTCCATTTGTGTGGGGGTTTTGACCGATCGTGTGGGCGTTTTGACATTTCTTGAGTGTGGGGGTTTTGGCTGTGGGGTTTTTGACCGTTCGTGCGTTTGGGGGATTTGTCCATTTGCGTGGGGGTTATGACCGATCGTGTGGGCGTTTTGACATTTCTTGAGTGTGGGGGTTTTGGCTGTGGGGGTTTTGACCGGTTCCCTTTGAATATATAGAGTATGATTCAAACATTCATTATGCATAGCATACTCAATTTCAGGCAGAACTGTATAACTCCAAGACACATCTAAGATAATGTCAAAAGTTTAACACACATGCTTTGTTTCCGCGCGGTTCGATTTCTAACTCGGTACTGTTCATTGAACGTACTGATGTAAAAATACATTCTGATATACCTAATAGATAGTGCTGCCATATCCTCCATTTCAGACTACTTAACCTTCGGTGTTGGCAGTCTACCATCCTGATGTTGGATTTCTTCAATAGTCTTGCTAGCTGATTGAGTGTTTTTCTATGTATGGAATAACATCATTATTTTCTTTGTCTATCATATTGTCCTCTTTTGTTGTGTGATTTCTGTTTTAGTATTTTCTTGGTTGTCATTATGGATGTCTTGATTTATTTGGACGAATATCCGTTGAATTTAAATACCATTTTTAGGTGAGAGAGTTCTATGCTTATATTATCTGCACCTGCTATTTGGTGTGCTCTGTGTATTAGAGTATTACCCCTATCTTCTGCAAAGGATGATGAAAACTGGTACCAACGTGATAGCGTTCAGTGTGCGGTGTTTTCCTGTAGATCGAGTGTTATAGGTATTCATCTGGTTTCTTGTATACGGCAGTTTTCCTTCTGTTTCTGCTGCCATTGCAACTGAATGTTGTAGTGTATACAATTTAGATGTTGTAAGAATTCATCGAGTTTCTGTGTGACATGGAGTCATATAGCAAATGTGTCGTCCACATATCTGTAAAATACCTTAGGTTTATACGTTGCCGTTTCCAGTGCTTGGTGTTGAATATGCTCCATATAGAAGTTTGCTGTTACTGGAGAGAGAGAGGAGAACCCATTGCCACTTCATCGCTTTTTTCATAGAAATTACCGTTGTAACTGAAGTAGGTAGAGGGTAGAATGTGTCTGAAGAGAGGTATTATATCCTTCTTGAAGTGCAATTCCAGGAGTTTAATATAATCTTCTAATGGCACCCTCGTGAAGAGAAACCACATCGAAACTGACGAGTATGTATTCTACGTTCGTCTTCAAACTAGAAGGAATATTGAGGACAGAATGACAGAACGCCAGCGACACACCAGACTGAAACAACCAAATAAATCTGAAATAGCCAAACACTTATGCAATAATATCATACGGCTCCCTGGGACCAAATTGAAGTTCTAAAAAGAGCAAACATTTCTGTGACAGGAAAATACATTCGTACATGCAAGCCCTCCATCAACAGAGACGAAGGTTATCGGGCTGACCTATGGCTTCAGCTTCTCAGTACGAAAACAACCAACAGCCTATCATACAACAGGTTCCACCGGCAACAAGAGAGCACGCAATTGACCAATAACAATAGCCAATAAAAACACAGTAATTCCTTAAGACTACAATATATATTGCACAACCATCACACTCCCAGCCATAGCTCTGAATATGTTACCGCTGTATGGTAACGAAAGCTCAACACAGCTAATTTAACTCTGGCATCAATCCCGAGGACATTGGATTAATAATAGACCCCAGCAAAACTTCAAGGTCACCTTTCATATTTGTTATAATTACCGAGCCCGGGAGACTCAAAACACTTTTATCGTTTCATGCCTCACATAACTTTGAAATAATCTGACTTTTGCCTTATATTCGTTTTTTTTCTTTTGTAATTCGTTTATATTTCTTATAAACCTAGAGATCTATTGTTACGTTATGATAATTTTTTGCCCCTGCGAAATACAAGAAAAAAATATTGATGATAAAAAGTTCAGTAATATTTTCTTAATCAAGCTTCCTTACAGCTTCCTTACAACTTAGTTCATCATAAACCATTTAAAATGCAATAATTGGAATGTATTACGAGATACTCACATTTCAATACATGATTACTAAATTTCAATTTACCATTGTCACTAATATTAATTCATACATATTGTTGGGATTTTTACAGGATATTTATTTCGTTACGTGGAACACCTAGGCGTATACAAATAAGTAATATAGTTAATTGAGATAAGTTAGTTGTTTGGATCTTAGAAAAGATTACTGTTGGGACGCGGTTCGCTACAGATCCGACATTTAATTCATTATAATACAAAGACGCATACCTGTCAATTACGGGCTCACAAGTTCCCTACCAGCAATACAATGTCATGATTTTGGTTGAACTACTACCATAGTTTTCTCAGCACAATGTGAGATGAACTAATTCTCCACTTTCATATACTGCATAGTTTAGAATAAACCAAATAGTTATCTGCATGTCCTTTGTTACACGTATTATGTGTGTTAGCATAATAATACCTGGACCACAGCTTTCAACGTTTTGCAATTCAAATGTCACTATTTTATCAAAGTGTTCTTTAAGTATAACTCTGTAAATGTGTGATACTAATACGGAAATACTTACTATTTTTGTTACAAAATATGTTTGAAAGTTTTGACATACCGAGATAAATATATAGATGCATTATACGATCGAGTAGAAGTTAGAGTTCTTACTGGATTGTCAAAGGTGACAGTTATAGTATACATATTCAGAAAGAGTAGTATGCTTCATCAAATTCGAATTGAATACCTTGTATGCTTGAAAGAGTGTTATAAAAATAATTGCTATATCAAATAATAAACTACGCGAATTTTCCACCCTCCATCTGGTCATGATCTGAACGTATTGTTACATTTACTCGATCACAAATTTCATTATTTTTATTTCATTCATTTCTCAGCGGGATAGTAGAATTTATAAATATTATCATTCAGAAATGACTTGTTTCTGAAAGTGTATACTTATAAAAAAAAAACAGATTGAAATTTGAAACAGACATTCATAAGAAAATGCGTGAAATGTAGAACACATTAAATCTCATGAAAAAGCTGCAAAGGTTATGTAAAGAACTTATCAAATGTTCACATTCTAAGGGAAAACATTTCGATTACATCATTTAAAAAGAAAATGAGATGTCCAATTTAGGTACAAAGCTGCAAAGGTTATGTAAAGAACTTATCAAATGTTCAGATTCTAAGGGAAAACATTTCGATTACATCATTTAAAAAGAAAATGAGAATCCAATTTAGGTACACATATTATTTAGAGTAAATCATGATATAGCACCTCTTGAATATCTGAACAGCAACATGCATGATTGTTTATTTTGAAATTTGGTGCTGTAATTACTGCAATAATGAATGAAATCATGAAAGAAAGTGTGTATAATTAGGTACTATTTTCTAACATTAACACTTAAATAACTACAAATAACAAGAAATATGCATTGGCTTTATATCAAGTAAGCTTAAGGGGCAAACTTATCACAAGAGTATGAAAAACTAATCGTTAATACCAACAAAATATACGATATTATAAATAACCAGAGCAAGTAATACGTACCCCAAGCATTCCCAATAATGTAAACCCTTATAATTTACAAAATGGTATAGGTCTTTCCGAGTTTTAGAATCATGATAATACTCATTCAGAATGTATATACAATACTTTTTTTTAATTTGGTGGAAACACTGCGGCTGTAGTCAAACATTTAAAGGAATTTTCTAATAAGTTCGTTTTCTAATTGTCTGACATTCAGAATTTCGGTAGATTTGAAGGGAGTATTAACGAGATCTCTTTGCTTTAATTTCATGTATGCATTTCATGCATTACTTGCAGTGACGCTTCTGAATTCTGGGCGTCTGAAAAAGCTCAATGTATTAAATAATAAATTTGTATTTTCTAAGGACAATTAATTTAAACATTGGTGACTGTATCTTGAACTTGAAAGTTGTTCTTTATTTAAAGACCAGAAAATCGTTGTAGTGCAAATAAATTAATTCCACGGTTCTATTCTTATTTACTGAACTGTTATTTGTAGTATCGCTTAACCTTGCATTGAAAGAGAAGAAACAAGCCTTAACTAAGAAATGTAATTACATACTACATAAAGTGAAATGTCTTTCCCGAATGGTATGCTCTCGGAAATCAAACTTTAACTTAGTTGTTTTGTATGCTATTGCTAGTAAAGAAAACCTCAGTTCGGTAGCATAAGCCTCCACGATGAAATTTGCGACAAATATGAAATAATTTAACAATCATTTGTTGACAGCTAGTTATTCACACCTTTGTGCGAAGCTATTTTTATTCAAGGAACCTATTACTGTAAAAATGTTTAATAACTAAATCATTTATTTCCTACTTCCGTTCATAATTCATTCTCTTTCTACAAAAATATTTGAACTTCTTGCTAAGTTGAGAAGAGGAAACCCATCTGTTGCCACTTCCATGTTTTTGTTGAATAAGCCATCTATCACCAGTAACTAAATGATTGTTTCTCCTATATACCATATATTATTTGGCATTCGTGTATATATCTCATCCATATACATAGACCTCCCTGTGACCGTTAGCCCGGCAACAACACTACGTTTTTGGACGAACAGTGTATTATTTCTCTAACTTTTATTCATGCAACGAAATTGTTAATTCACTCATAGAAAAAAAATTGTTTTGGTGAGAACTTCAACTCTTTCTTTGTCTCCAGGTGTTCTTTAGTTGCCCTTATCGTTTCTCACGCTGGAACAAGGAACTTGTTGTTTTTTAATACAACGCTTATCGTCTGGACAAAGCGCTTCGTAGTAGCATGCACGTTTTTTTCTTTCCCTAAAAATAGTTACCAACTTATAGTTTTCGTTACCATGATTGTTCCATATATATATATTGTTACGGTGTAATATTAGTCTGGTCTTGAAACTAGGGTGAAGCCGCCACTCATTTATTTCGGCCACTACTGACGTGAGGTGAGCCTAATCTTGGGGAAAATCGGTAGAGAATCGTTATTGAAATTTGGTTCTTGTATGCACCATACCAACGTGATTGTTATTTTTTATCGTCTTCTTAATTCTCCCACACCTATGGAAAAGGCAACAGAGCAACCTACGATGAAAGGATTGACCTAAGTAAGGAGCCGATGACAAACACATATTAAATTATCAACAAGCAATTCCCTGAAGTACGTGACGAACAAAAGTCAGAGCGTTTCTGAGATTTCTATTCTACGCAATTAAGAAAATTACGGAATTGAGTTCTCCTGAAGTATGACGCTCAGAATTATTCTAAATTCGTCAGTGTCCCTGCACATCCTAAAAGTCTTGGGTTGCGTTATTTTTTCAAAGGAAGGGAATGACAGTGTTTGATAAAATTGTCTAGCTTTATCTCAAAACCAAAAAAAAAAAAAAAAAAAAAAGAGAACGGCTTCTGCCGACTCAGTTCCTGAGTGGGTGATCTTACGTCAGACGACGCATATAAAACTTAGAAAAGGACATTCTCGGGGATTTTTGCGGGGGTGAGTCTTGTGTGGTGTTTGCCTTGTGCGGGTCTTGGTTCAACATTGTCGCGCTGAGTGTCAGTCAACACTTCGTGTAGAAGTTTCTTCAGGTATGTAAGAAATGAATTTTTAATATTTTCTACTAAACGGCAAAGAAGATGCAGATATGAAGGTTGGGAGGTTGAAACTTTGGACTTTAACAACTTTCCGTCATTCAGATCATTAACTCTGGCTTAGTAAATTATTTTTGCAATACTCTCCTTTTTGGACGTAGGTAGACTACCTTACAGTCGTGAGATAGCCAATGAAATAAAGGGTATTCACTTTGGTGTTTAATATTATGAAAATAAACTACATAAAGGGTTAAAATATAATATTGAATAGGACTCTTCTTATCTTAATGAAATGCTGAGTTACTTTGGAATTCTATTTTTAATTTTATTGTATAAATTAGTTTAAGTAGTCTTGTAATAAATTTGCTAGCTACTCGATCCCGTTAGTGTATTGTAGCTCACGTCCCCGTTTTCTGTATAAGTATCCTGTGAACTTGGTGCTGATGACAGAAGGTTTTCTCGAGGCTGTTTAGATAGCTGACTACTCACTATCTTATCCAAGGGACATAATACTGGGAGTTGCTTAAGCAAGTACTAAACTAGAGTGTGAGACGCGACTGTGAACGAAAGGTTTACTGGAATCGAACCTTTTCTATGAGTCACACTCTTCTTCAATCTTACTCCTCCGACACCTACTCTCTGTGCATTCTCAACAACGTAAGACTTGCTTAAGGAAGATGCGCCTAGAGGAACAGTCTGGGACCAACCTCGATAATGGACTCATGGGAATCTAATACCCATGTTTGGTAAAGTAAGTATGTTTCTTTTTCAGGACCCTTCTAGGAACCACATAACTAGTGTTCTGCATACTTCCGTAGTAACTAAATTAGGGTCTCCACTTGACCCTTGCCAACTAACTCAGATTTTAGTGTAAAATGCAGTGTGTACACACCCACAAACATATATCGTAATAACTTTGGTGGAGGCTTTTCCGAATAGCATTTTCACTGTCTTGACGCTCTTTTCTCGAATCCCTCCCTTCATACTCTGGATTTTTCTTTGCCAACCAATTGTTGTAGGTAGAGTAATTATACTTTATTTTTAATTCAGCCAATATTTATGTTCATGTTTTTGATATAGTATTTTGTCTAATATTCTTTAGAGTGATGTTTGATATTTTAATGACTATCCAGTGGCTAGCTAAATATCTGTCTTGCGCGAGCGGAAGTCTCTCTTGGCAGAACAAGATACAAAAAATACTTAAGTTTTAGCGTAGTTTTATGCAAATAGAATTCTGCTCGGACACTGTCCAACCCATCCCTTGTCACTTTTGATTACCGGGCTACACCCAGTGACCTGAAAATTGTATAGAGTGAAAGGTCAACAAGCCCGCGTGGTAATGACGATTCGATATCTTATTTTTTCTCTTCAACCTTTCATATTAAACCTAATAGTGGAAACGACAGTTTCTTTTATTTTGTTTAAAAAGAAATAAAGTTGGGTCTACCGGAAATGTAGAAAGGAAGGAAGTGGTAAAAGATAATAGCAGTATATAAATCATTGTTTTAAATAGGTTACTATAACAGGTAGCGGATAAGAATAGGTTAGCAATGTCAAGAAAAAATAGTGACGCCGACGCAACACACAAATAATACGAGTTTTAGTAAGAAGTTCAAACAAGTTCTCCGGGAATTGGGCTTTCGACAATGTCCATACTCACCCTTCCCGATGGAAAGCATTGCATTATACAGGACCGGTTTGGAAATGTGTACTGCATTCATTGTGATAAGAGGAAGGCCTTAGGAACAAGACGACCAGAATTTGGTCGCTGGGTGGAGACTGATTCGAGAGAGATATCTGATACCTGGAACCGAACACAGTACTTAGACCCACCTACGCCGGTTTCAAACCCGAGTTCCACAGTGCAGGACGCACCACGGACAGGTTGTGAAGATACCCCGTTGGCGGCATCCAGCCCCCTGTGCTCAGCGTCGAACCCAGAACTTGACGCAGACAGACGACCTGCGAAACCAAATCCCTTACCTAGAAAAATGTTTAACATTGAGGGACTTGAAGAAACTCCTCTTGGAGAAAATAGTAGATCTTATCGAAATTCCCTAAATTTACAGGAAGAATTCGAAAAAAAGGCCTAAAACAGAAAATAGTGGAATTGGACTCAGACCCAATCTCTACCATCGAAATAGAATCTGATATCTATGGCGAAATGATGACAGAGTCAGTATCGTTAGAACCAGGGTTTATGCCAGAATCAGATATCAACGATTCGGCAGCCCAACCTACTAGGGAAGATGACTTAACGACTGGGCTTGTTAGCCCTATTGCAATTTATCTTCCGTAAAATTCGAAGTATCTGAAGCAGTCACACCGCCTGCGGCAGAGCAGTCGGAGTTCCAACTTCAGTCCTTCGAAGTAGAATTAGCAAGTAAATTCAAAGAAATTGTAAGCCCCCAGACAGACACAAGAATAGATGAAGCTAAAATTGCATCTCTTAAGGAATCGATGAGGATCTCTCCCCTTTAATACTCAAGCTGGTAAAACCATTAATGCGGAATATGGCGAGAAAAAAGGTTCAAACTACCGTGATTAGAAGAAGTGAGGTCGGTTGTGAACAGCTTGGTATTATTTTCCAGACCGACCAAGCATACCTCTCCGATGTTCTCTTGCCGTCGGACGCCATATTGGACAAAATTGATTCCAGAATTCAAACAGATCCAGTTACGAATATCGAAAATATTAGTATTCAGACTGATTATAGATTTCCGAAAATAATTAGAATTCAGACAGATCCTGATTTGAAATTGATATCGTCTAAGACAACACAGACTCTACCTTCCATGTTTAATCATTGACTTCCGTTAGAGGATAAAATTGTACAGCTCGAAGGGGTAGATAATTTAATTAGTATACCTGAAGCGTTATCGCAATCCCATTGGAGGACCGATGAGCAAGATGAGAGAAACGAGGAAGCTATGTGTATGGAAACGCTGGATTATGAACTACACCTGTTAGCCGAGGATCGCTTAAGTTCTGACGACTTGTACGAACCCACTTTGTTCAACACTATGGAATTAAAAGAATCCAGGCCACCCCTGGCCAAGAGTCCGGAGGGAACAATTAGGCCTTCAGACTGGAAGACCGCTGTCGCATCAACCCCGCGCAGGATCAAAGAGGGGACCACCTTAGAAGCAACCAGACGATCCCCTTCCAGATCACCGACGCTACCTAGCATCCCTGAGGAAGAAGAAGATGAAGAAACAAAGGAGGAAGAACAGGAGGATGAAAACGGAGAAGAAAATGAAGGAGATAACCAGATTTGGACAGAAGAAGCAATAAATCGAAACATCGAGCGGATTTTCGAGTACGCTGAGTTTGGAGAATCAGTGCAATTCCTGCAAGAAGTGGTGAGAGAACATAAGTCATTGCCTACCTGTGCTCAAGATCGCACTTCGGACTTTAACGAAACTTCGTTTGAAGACGATTATAGCTCAACATCGGCGGAAGAAAACAACGCAGAAGAATGCCAATCGGAATCCCCTGCTACTAAGGAGATGCAGAGGTATGGGCGATTTATAGAATCAGGGAGGTTGGGAACTAGTTCTATCCCTCCCTCTGTTGTCACCCAGTCAGGCGAAGTTGCTGAGAATACGTCCGCGTTAAGCCGGCACAGCCTGCAAAATTGGTGTGTGGGAGCCCTCCACAACATCGAAGAAGATTATAGCAACAAGTCGAGCACCAGACGAGGAAGTCAAGCACATTTAGTACTTAACAAAGAACAGCCTGAGGATCGAACCCGACCCTCACAAGAAGAAAAATTAGAATGTAGACTGGAAAGACTTGGTTGCAATTAAGGTGGAAGTAAAGAATGAACTTGCCGCTGTCCCAGATACCGACATAGGACCTTGCAATTTTAAAAAGGAACCCCCGTCTCAAGAGAACAGCTTTTCAAAGGAATCAAAAAGAACGCAACCGGATATGGAAGAGAAAGACGGAAGTACTGGAAATAAAGAAGATAAGGATCTAAAGCGAAGTCCCATGTTTATCTATTACTCAGTCCTGAACTCCGCACCGAACATGCCAAACAGCACTGCCAAATCTCTCCACCTCCACAAGGAGATAGAGATTTCTCTAAGAATGAATTTTTTTCAGTCCCGCTCCGTGTCTACTAGAACGCAAACATACCAATTTTCACTGGCGATAGAAACGAATCCGTGTAACGTTTTTTAGAAGAGTTTGATACAGTCGGACACATTTATGATTGGACGGATTTCGACAAAGCATGTTATTTACCTGCCTGCGTAAAATGTTCTGCGCAAGATTTCTATCAGGTGGAAGAGTCACAGCTGGCAGGCCTTGGATACCAGGAATTGGCTGCTCATTTGCGCCAAGCACTACCATCGATTGAGTTCCGAGCTGGATTGGAATTTGACTTAGCATGGAGAAGGCAGCAGGTCAATGAAAATAGTATGGCATACGTATACGCCTTACAGCGAGACCTGAAACTACTCAATGGAACAAAAGAGAACACAGAGTTATTAAGCAGGATGGAAACTCGATTGCTCCCTGAAGCCTTATATTATTGTTTATCGACTATTGAGGAAGAAAGTGAATTGGAAAGCTGGTTGGAAGTTCTCAAACGATTTGAAGCAGCAAGGAGAGTGTTTTTGCACCGTAAAATGCCCGAATCGTTTTACCGTAGTACGAATGCCAGCTCACTTAACATCCCGGAAGACACAGATTTTGTTAGTGTTGGAATTTACCGTACGGATCCCATAGAGGCAGGGGTGGAACCAAAACCGTATCGCCTCAGCTACTCCAATAATTTTGGCATAGGGATGGGAGGAGGACTATTGTGTACCGTGAAGATTAAGGTGGGCTTCACCTGGACTTCCGGTCTCATTGACTCTGGCGCTGAGATAAGCCTTATTACCGATAGATATCTCTCACATCGATTCCCGATCGCTGACCGATTGAAAGGCTATGTGAAAATAAGAGGAGTGGGAAGTAAACCCTCTGATTTTCTTCCAGTGGTGCGATTGTCATTCTATCTTCGAGTCCACTTAAAAACCACCTCGAGGAAGTACATGGACATGGCTATAGTTAGTGCTAAAGATTGCGCTTATGACGTAATCTTAGGAGCAGATTTCGTCCACCGTTATTGTCTTTCTATACATTCGCGGTACCTATCTTTGGCTGATAAGGATGGAAATCATGCTGGAGACCTCTGGTTCGAGATCCCCAAGAGTTACAGGGGTTTTCCTAGGCGTGTGATCAGTACCTTAGACTTGACCAATGTAGAGCGATTTTCACGAGGAAAGCGACTCCTACGAACCCAATTACAGCCTTTCTTTATCAAGAAAGCCAGATGCACATAGGGCATCTAACCCTAAACACAGTAGACATTGTCATACCACGAATGTAAATTCACACATCCCATTTAGGTCGAGGAGATATTGTAAACCCCCTAGGACGGCTTCCCGTGAATCAATAGAGATTATCTCACCCCAATTTTTTCCAAGCATCTAGTGAGGAGCTCCTCTGCTGACTCGGATCTAGCTGATTTCAAGGGAATTAAGCCGTTGAATAAATTACACCCCAGTCAGCGGACGCAAGTCCTACTCTGTCAATTATAGCAGAACAAAAACCCCTTCAAATAGAAACGGGCAAGAGAAGAGTCTCTATCATCC
Source organism: Thermobia domestica (assembly GCF_964235325.1). Classification (NCBI taxonomy): domain Eukaryota; kingdom Metazoa; phylum Arthropoda; class Insecta; order Zygentoma; family Lepismatidae; genus Thermobia; species Thermobia domestica. The sequence continues at coordinate 287,846,833 of NC_137456.1, read as the reverse complement.
AAACTGACAGTGTTCATTCTATGAGAAAACGTGGAAAACGTTACCCGAAACCCTTTTTTCTTAGATTCAAAGGACGTAACTTGCAAAATTTGAGGAATCTTCCCGCTACAACGTCCATAGAAGACGCTAGCGAGAAGCATTCTGCTACTCCCGCTATAAATCCTCCTGCTCAAACATATAAGGAGGATAATCAACTCTTACTTACAGATGGGAATCCCTCCCTCCTCAGTGTGGAAGGCACTCTCCCTGAGGACTCCCTAGAAAAAGATCCTGGTCCTGCTAGAGATTGCTTAGGATTCGGTACTGAACTCAACGAACTATATACTGCCTCCTATCATAAAGTGCACCTCCCCACTAATGTTCGGGTGCCAGCAAAAGCGTATTATGATGTGGAAATACCAATTCCGCATCCAGGAGTGACCATTTGGGAATTCACCCCCTCCCAGGGGATTCCTTATTGGTTTTCCTGTTTTATACCTCCTGGACCAGTTTTGAGTGAAACTGATATGATCATAATTACAATCTTTGCTTCCTCAGATCGGTCAAAAACACTTCCGAAGGGCCTATATATAGGAAAGTTGACTCCATATCTAGAGACTACTCCAACTCATCCCAAGGAGGAAATTTGCAATATACATCAAGTTATTCGTGTTACCAATTAAAAAGATGAGGGTGATAATGAGATACCGGATGCTCCCCAGAAAATTCCCGAAACGTTAGAAGAGCTAGATAAGGCATTGAATGTAAGCAAAGATTTAGAGCCCGAGGAGAGAAAGCAACTGCTAGATTTACTAATGGAGTTTTGGGACGTAGTGGCATGGGATAAATCCTGCCTCACGGCCCCTACTGACAAATTTATGTGTCCTCTGGAGGTTACTACCGATATTCCAGTGGCATCTCCTCCATATCGGGAGATACCTAGACAAAGAGAAATAGTAGCAGCAGAGGTAAAAAGGTTGCTGGAAAGTAAGATCATTCGGCCCTCTCGTAGTCCATATAGCAGCCCGGTCGTGATTGTTCCCAAGAAAGATGGCTCTATGAGATTTCGTGCGGATTACAGATCTTCAAATAAAATTTTGAGGCCCCACGCCCAACCAATTACGCGAATTGACGACATTGTGACATTTCTAAATGGAGCTAAATACATTAATACATTAGATTTACAATCGGGTTTTCACCAAATGAGAATTAGGCCTAGCGATGTAGAGAAGACAGCCTTCTCCTGCTCGCAGGGACAGTTTGCATTTTTGCGACTACCTTTTGGACATTTGTACCGCGCCCGCTCTCTTTCAAAATATGATGGATGTTATTTTTGCAGATATAAAATGGAAATATCTGATAGTTTATATCGACGACCTCATCTGCCCTTCTTCGTCATTTCCTGAAATGCTAGAGAGGACTAGAGTAATCTTATCACGGCTAAGAGAAGCTAATCTAAAACTCAACCCTAAAAAGTGTTTCTTTGGGTATGAAGAAGCCAGTGTCTTAGGTAATATTGTAAGTTCCAAGGGAATTAGAGTAGATCCTGCAAAAATTGAGGCTATTCAGCAAATTCCATACCAGTCTACGGTTAAAGAGGTTCGAAGTTTTATAGGATTATGTTCTTTCTATAGATCCTATGTGAAGGATTTTTCTAAAATCGCTAAACCATTGACGGCGATGACCAAAAAGAACGTTAAGTTTGTGTTTGGGGAAAAAGAAAAGAAGGCGTGGGACACTCTAAAGCAGTCTTATTACCTCTCCCATTTTCGCACACTACGACCCTACTCAAGAGGTCATATTTTACGCGGACGCAAGCAGAGACGAGATTGGTGGCTATATAGCGCAGGTAAAGGATGACAAAAAGGAACATCCTTTGGGTTATTTTTCTACGTCATTAACTCCTACCGAACAGCGGTATTCGATACCTGAACTGGAATCACTTGCTATAACAAAAACAATTCTCCAATTTCACCATCTTTTGGCTGATCGGCCATTTTAGGTTAGGGCCGACGCCTGTGGTATATGTTACTTAAGTAACAATAAAATGCGTAACTCCAGACTAATGCGTTGGGCTATTCGTTTCCAACCTTACCAATTCACCATTGAACACGTCAAGGGAAGAAATAATGTGACAGCCGATTTCCTGTCAAGATGCCCGTTGAAAGAGGAATTGCCCTCCAAATATGGGCAAGAGCAGGATTGTGTGGATATTTGCAGTCTTAGCTTGAGGCCAAAATTGGATATGAAACGCTTGCAACGCGAGGATTCACAGATTGCGGAACTAATTAGCGAACTGCATACTGACCCAGAGAGTAAGGCTGTGAAACCTTACAGATTTGAGGGAGATCTCTTATACAGAGTTATGAATGGAAAAAATAAATTAGTGGTACCCAAGAAAGACATTCCCGACATTCTAGAAGAAGTTCATTCTTCGCCTTTGTGCGGAGGCCATTCCGGGTTCACCCGCACTTACTCCAAGACAAACGAACGATATTATTTCCCTCACATGAGGAAGATAATTAAAGAATATATACGCACTTGTGAATAATGTCAAAGGGTAAACATCCCTCGTGAGAAGAAGCAAGGGTTTCTTCACCCTTTACCTGTTAAGGACGAACTTTTTCATAGATGGAGTTTGAAAATTTACGGGCCTCTCCAGCAGAGTCTTGGATATTCTTACATTTTGGTAATGGTAATGGTACTTGAGCCATTTTCTAATACTGGTGACATTACGTAACATAACAGCTCCTGCCATTGCTAAGGCCATATTGGACGAGCTTATCACCCGGTATGGCCCTCCAAAGACCATCTTAACGGATCAAGCTTCAATTTTTGTGAATCGCTTATGGCAGAATTTAATGATTTGTTCGAAATAAAGCACGTTCGCACAGAATCATTTAAGCCTTCTACTAACGGCTTATGTGATAAATTTAATACAGTTATCTCGCAGCTTTTAGCTAAATATACTGCTAGACAACCTACAAAATGGGCAGAATATGTGCGGTTGTGTGCCTATGTTTACAATATTTCCATCTCCCTATTAGGAAGTTTTCTCCTTTTGAAATTCTTTTTGGTCAAAAGGCTAGGTTCCCCAATCAAGCGGCGGTCCAATATAAGTTTCCGGAGATTATGGAACACCAGAAAGAACTTTGTTTGATACGAAGATTGGCCCAGAGTGCCATCGAGAAAACACAGGCAAAAACGAAAGTACGGGTGGATCGAATAGGCAGCCTATTAAACTAAAGGTTGGAGATTTAGTCTTACTAAGAGATTATATTCCAAAAAGGAACGTTAGCCCCAAGTTAGCCGATAAATTTATAGGACCTTATGAGTTGCAGGCTATCCATGCTAGTAATGCATGCAAAATAGCACAGGCATCAGATCCCAATAAGACTTAGATAGTAACGATAGAAAGACTTAAGAAGTACTATCCCCGCTCAACACCGATCTCCGGTGATGAAAGCAATGACAGCGACGTAGAGTATAGTAGAGCTAGTAGAAGGGAAAATTGTTTTTTTCATCAAAAGTCGCCTCAAGTATGGTGAACAGGCGCCTATATCTCACCATATGCGAAGCCGACTGCACAATCTAATACTATTTACAGTAGGATGTCCATATTCCAAATTAATCCATTCCAGAAAAATCCTGGAAAACTGGATATTTTTACTCCTAGGGAAAAACGGAGGAAAGAAATTAATCACACAAAAGTGAGCATCGTTTCTGTCACAGAACAACAAGAATCGAACTAAGGTGCTGGGGCTCAGCCCCAGTCCCAGAAAGGTTGCCAGCCATTAAATTACTCGAATAATGTATCACTGTCCCAGTAATGCGGGACAAAGGCGCAACATTAGCCTGTTAGTATGTCAGACGCTGAGATCCTTCCTCCTCGTTACGAGTTGGAAGACCGTTCAGACGAGTGGGAAACGGAATTAGAAAGCAATTTTGACACCCTTGGTCGAGTCAGAAATGAAGAATATCTAGAGGTGTTATAATTAAATCAAACGAATATGACTTCCTCGTGAATTGCGTAACGTTTCCGATTTTCTCTCTTTACGTGGAGTCCTGGGAAACTAGTGCAGTTGAAACTTTTTAAACATACACCTGCAGGGCGGAAAACAGAAATTACATCTATACATTGGACAATGAATGAACTAGGAAGCATACATTTCCTTTCTTGCAGTTGCTCGATAAGTAGAGAACTTAATTTTACTTCAACAGTGTCACTATGATGTAACTTACGATTTAAATATGAATGATACGTTATCAACGGATGCTTTTGTTCCCTTTAAACTTAGCAACGATACTATCTGTGGTCAGAACTACTATCTCCGGAAGTACTCTCATTGAGTGCATTCCATAGGAAATAACTCGCGCGAAAACGTCACCGAAGGTTAAACTGCCTATTTTACAAAATTAAAATACTTTTTTCAATGCAACCACTTATAGTGTTCTTTAATTATGAAATTTTACTGTGTCTATTAGTGTTTTTCAGTGTGGTATTGCACAGCCGAGTAAAAAAAATGAACACCAGCACGAGTCCGCTATCGGACGCTTGAATATATTTCAAAATATTCCGTCTAAAATATCTATGATAATTTGACGTGGGTGAGATGTTTTTTAAAAAAAAATATAAATAAAGAAATAAATAACGAAATGTTTGCCATACTTATGCAGTATGACGAGCTATGTATAGTTAGGTGCATATGAAATGCTCTGGATGAGGTCCAGTTTTGCATTATACTCTTACTCTGAAGATTGTTATCCCTACACATTGGGTGTCAGTAACTCCCTATACTAGTCATATAGTTTTTGCAGGGTGGCCAACTTACAAGGGATTGAAACGACTAGATAGGTTTATTGACGTTAATCACAAACCAGAAAATACCGGTTCCAATGTTGAACTTTTGTAGAGTATAGGAATTCCATTGAATGAATGCGGACGGCCATGGATGTGTTTCTTCTACAACTTCTCTTCCCGCCACTCTACAGAATGTTTAACAATATGAACAAAGAAACTGGTGTGGACCCAAACTTTTATAATCAACTTAATATTTATTACACCACAGTGAATAAAAAGTGCACTTAAGCCATATTACATTTTATGTGTTATTCCACATTCCTGAATATTTATGTCGGAGTACGTCACTCATTAGTAGTAAGAGTAATATAATAATAATAATAATAATAATAATAATAATAATAATAATAATAAAAGTACTATTATACTAGTACGGCTTGCAAAAGGGACAGAAATCCCATGTCCGCTCTCTGAGCCAGTGTGACCCCTACAAAAATATTTGCGATACTTATTGCCTTACATAGTGTAAACAAATTTGGTAAATCTACGAAAACGTTAGCACTCCGATTTGCAATCGGGCAATCTTATGACAATCACAACTATAGGAAGTTCATAAAGTAAGGCTATGGTGTTCATAATAGAAAAACGTGATATCAGATGCTGAGTAGTGAGTAAGTAGTCCATGAGCAACGTTTACGTGATAAATTACTGTGACAGATCGGCGAGCTTCCGATCTGTAATTATGTTTCCATTCCTCTCTGTATTCCTGCGGCCTTGTAATCAACGGAAACACGATTATGCATCACTTCCCTCAGTCTTTAGACACCTAAGGTGGTTGCATCATTAATTTGTAATTACTTTCGGTAATTTCCCGTGTCTTAATTGTCGTAATACTGTACTCATAACCTTCCTTACATTCGTTATGTCATCTCATCAGATGTAGTGCAGTAGAAACGTGTCTATGCGAACAGAATCATTGAAACTTATACATTAATATTCAGAACTGTATTCCCCTGAACGAATTATTTTTACCTATTGGGAAGTGAGAAACAGCTCTGGTGTGAGTAATTAATAAATAAATCATCTGAGAATTGTATATATTCATCAATAGTATTCCTTTGCTTTGTTAAATTTCGCTTTTGCGTGCAGCCCCCGTACACTTAGGTCACTCACTACCTCCTTGCTCCGTTCGAATTTTTATTTTCGGGGAGATTCTGGCGGGCATTCTGCATTCTGCCGAAGCAGGTTTTATAATAATTACACGTCATTGTCATTAGATAGTACTGAGAGTAATAAAAATTCGAACATATTATAGCTATATCTGACCTCAGTTACTTGTTTAATGGTAAGAACGCTAAGTTAGGAAATATACGATATATAAAGTTTAGAGCAGAAATTCGTCATTCCAAAATGGTAAAATTTATGGACCGCCGTTTTTTTTTGTTTTTTTTTCTCCTTGGAGAAATCTGGCTAGTTTATAAGAATGTTTTGGTTAAAGATTTAAGCCCAAGAAACTCTGTAACCTAAAAATTATTTTTTAAAAAAACTAAGAAGCCAGTGTTTAGAAACTTCTCTCTATCCCCTCTCCATTACGAAATAAGATTCAGAAAATGGAACTTAGTATAAGAATGTAGGAAAACTAGAATCTGTTGAACACAAGCAATGTATATGTCTATCCCGAGGTCTCATTCTACAAACATTCGACAAAAGTCCCACAAGTTGTTGTTGTGTTAAATCAGATTTTGAGAGTAAAACAGCATAGGCGAAATTCTTTTACCTATTCCTACATATTCTACTTTACAATCAATTCTCCGATGTGTGGTCAGCACACATGACTTTATAAAGGGGAAAACCAAATCCACTCATGCGAAATTATATGAAGCTTGGATGAATAGAATTCCTCATAGTAATTTTTTTATAGCTCCATAAGTTATCAACCTGATCTCTCCCATGTAAGCCCGTATGTTTTAAACACAAATTACAAATATTTTCTATATTGTAGGACCGTTGAGTACTTCTACCTAGCCACTCACTAGATAAGGCTTAGAGGTAAGCCACGCCAACCCCGACTCACCTGATAGAGTCCAGTCCAGAGATACTACCGCCGGACGGTGTCAGAGGAGACGACTCCATGAGATCTGAAATATCATTAAGCCAGACCGACGTCCGAGTTTACCCAGACGTCTCCATAAGCTAAGGCTGCATACACCGCATCAAATGTTTCACGAAAAGCTCCCCCTATTCAAAACAAAGCCCGCACGACCGCCTAAGGATGACACTTTTATGCAATGTACCTGAAAGGACGAAAGGAAAATTACCCCTTCGCATCCTACTTAGAGGCCATGAAACAGAAAGGAAATGAATGACCATTACTTGGCCATTTCGAGCTCTTATCATGGTATGATCTACTGCACTTTATCCAAACTGTTAACCTTGGTAAGGGATCCAATAGAAAGAATAACCTCCTTAGGACAACATCAAATGGCTCCCGGAACCATGTGCCCCTACATGGGAAGAGGACCGTCAACGCCAAACAGCCACCATAGTTGAAATTAGTAAATATGTGCCAGCGATTTCCAGTGCAACAATTCGTTTATCAGTGTGTAGCCCAGGTGAACAACTACCCTTGTGAAGGTGGTAAATCAGCAAGTGTCCTAGTGATACAGGTGAGAACCTCAACAGAAAATCCGAATTCAACTCGTACCTCAATGTACAGTCTAAGTGAATAGCCACCCTTGTGAATCAGCAAGTGTCGTAGTGAAACATGCAGGAGAGAAACTCAACATAGGATTCGAATTCAGTAAATTGTGCTGATTTACTTTCTTAGTGTTCCTATATATTATAAATAGAAAAGAACACATGGGTATGTTAAATACCTTAGGACCTATCGTTTGTTGCATATGTTAACCGGATAGAGGCATAAAACACAGCTTCGGTACAAACAACAATAAATAGATTTAGAGGTGCTAGATCCCTTTACCAATCCAATCATTGTCTACGTAATAACTTTCGTATAGTCAATGAAAAATATATATGTATAGTTTGATGTCAGGTACCCAAGGGCACATGACCGTTTGCGTTTTTTCTAACCCAGTGGAGCTATATACACTTCATAGTTTATTCTTTTTACCGTTCTTAGATAAAACCAATCGTTTCACCCGAACGCAATATTAGAGCAACGCCACTGGAGCTAGTAGGTAAGGCGTAAAAACCTCAAGAAAATGGTAATTGAAATCGTGAAAGAGTATGACGTATGTAATTGAAGTAATGACTGCAATTATTTTGGATTGATAACGCGTGGCAGATGGTTCCGCTGGTGCCATTACTGTCTGGTTATGCCGCGACTTTCCTTTATACATTTGCCGCCCGTCTACTTTGTATATTACCGATTGTCCTTTATACTTTTGCCGCCCGTCCACTTTGTATATTTGTATATATATGTAGCAGCGGAATATTATCAAAGGTAAGTAAACTTTCTCTTTTTACTTAAGTTACATATTAAATAAACATACAAAGTCTGCCAGTATCTATAAAGGAAAATACCATTAGTGTCCACGGCTACCGAGCGGCATATATACAAAGCGGGCGGGCTGAAAAACTCGCGACGGTAATGGCGCCAGCGCAAAGCTAACGTTCAATACAGTGCGGCTGTCGGGCAGTCGGTAATATACAAAGTGGACGGGCGGCAAAAGTATAAAGGACAATCGGTAATATACAAAGTAGACGGGCGGCAAAAGTATAAAGGAAAGTCGCGGCATAACCAGACAGTAATGGCGCCAGCGGCAACATCTGCCACGCGTTATCAATCCAAAATAATTGCAGTCATTACTTCAATTACATACGTCATACTCTTTCACGATTTCAATTACCATTTTCTTGAGGTTTTTACGCCTTACCTACTGGAGCTGACTTTTATGCTTCATCCACGAAAGGACAAATCTTGATGAAGTCCTTTCCTTTGTGACGCATTACACAACATAGTTCAAGTTCACAACATTGATTACGTGAGAGCGGAAACAGCCTACCAAACAGGAAATACTTCTAGGCACAGTGAAGCTGTTATCGCTCAGCCTATTCGCAAATCACGCATAGAAGAGTGTAGAACAAACGATATAGGAATAACATTGTCAAGAGGCTTAATAGCTGTAAAAATTAGTTTTATATTTCTTCTAAGCAATGATCGGATCCGGCTGCCGGAAGGCGACTAACCTAGAGTGAATGCTACATAAATCTTGTATTAAAATGTTCCGTAAATTATATTGGTGTTGATATTGTCATTATTATTATTATTATTATTATTATTATTATTATTATTATTAATAGAAAACGCAGCATTCTCGCTGGTCAGCTGCCGTTCCAAGCATTTCTATTGAATTAGGTTAATTGTTAGTTAGTTACTTTTAATAAAACAAATTACTCATATTGTAATTATGTGATAATTATTACTCTCAGTGTAAATCTCCGCTTAATGATCAATTGAATTCTTGTATATATACAATTCGGTTTGGAATTATAACCCAATTACGGATGAGAGTACGCCAATTTAGCGTACAGTTAACATTCGCAATAAGCAAGGGACCTTGTTTATACTGAAAGTAAAATACATTAGTTTCAATTAATACAGAAATGAGGAACAAAAACGAGACCTATATTTCACTCCTGAGGCTGTGAAACCTTGGAGAAATTGGTTCGAACCCCCACCGTTCATAAATATAGAATGATTGGGCTTAATAATTTCTGCATTGAGCTATATAAGATACCCGCCACTCGGCTATGAGTAAGTACCTCTTGTGCCTTCTAAATTATATGTTAAGACTGGACAGCCCTTGCTGCGACAAGGAATACATGGTCAGTCTATAGTGAAGATGGCTTAACCCTAATGTAGTAATTATGAATTGTTGGTTCGATGGATTTTTTTTGGTAGTAAGATATTAGTCAATTTACAAGAGGTTAATAATTAACTAAAACAAAATTTGGAGAATGGTAATCATTAATTCTGCTGGTAGAACTGCATAGCAACGAAAATTTTTAAGATTCAACGCATAGTGAGCGTATTGTCTTTTAGACTTAATAAATAGAAATGGAATCCATTTAGGCTCTCTTACTTGGAAACTGTATGGAATTTCTAATCTTTAATTAGCTTTGCAATTTATACTCATTAATGTCACTTTGTAATTTAGGATCCATAACTATGTAAACTCTATGAGAGTAAGGAACGAGGCATCGAATATATATTACAGTCTAAAAAATGTACTAGTTAGAAGGTTAAACTATTTAATTAATAAGCTACGATAGCATAAGTCATATCTTTTTGTCAGTCAGGAAAGACACAAAAATAATTGGGTAACAATAATTATGTCATGTCTACATACATGGTAATATACCTTAACTAGATGTTGTTTTTTCTATATAAACTAAAATGGTAATATAATCATGCATGTAATAACAAAAAAAAAATAAACGTACCATGCCCAGAAATCACAAATTATCTTGCATTTGATATAGAGTTTATTGTACCGTAACAAAATACTCTGGTACTCCTTCATACAAAAACAATGGTATTATCAAAATTTAATTTATTAGCGCTCATCTCTCTGGGTATACGTAAGGCTCGTCACTAACCGAGTACCAGCAGCAGTACCTGCCATTCTCCATCTTATTAGTCAGTTAAAATTTCCAATGTTCATTAGGATTATTGCATATATATTATTTATATTAGTCAGGTCTGATTTAATATAATAATAATAATTATATAATAGTAATATAAATTATATAATAGTAATAATTAACTATGTTATACCAATTTAGCATTATGTATTTTACGACTGTTCGGTTGATTGTAACCACTAAGCGTAAAGGTAAAAGATTTATACATGATTTAGCCAATTAGTAACTTTAAAATAGAGATGATCCCAATGTTATTTAAAGTTACAAGTTTTCAATATCTTTAACTCAGTTCTCCTCAACTCTCTGCTTTTAATGCTATTATGTAGTGTAGCTATGGCTTATAGTTCAGATTCGTTTACAGTAAAACACGTATTGTTATTTATTCGGACATATTGATATTTACTCGGAAAGGCAGAACCTAAGGCATTCGCATTGTATTATTTGTCAATACAAACAGTAACAAAAACAAAATAATAATAGAAAAGGTACAGGCATAGCAGTTCAAATACCACTATAGAGATAACTTTATGCATTTCTTTCTTTTTCTGTTTTCTTTTTTTAAAGTACAAGTTTCAGCGGATGTTACGGTGTAACATTAGCCTGGTCTTGAAACTAGGGTGAAGCCGCCACCTATTTATTTCGGCCACTACTGACGTGATGTGAGCCTAATCTTGGGGAAAATCGGTAGAGGATCGTTATTGAAATTTGGTTCTTGTATGCACCATGCCAACGTGATGGTTATTTTTTTATCGTCATTATAATTCTCCCTCACCTTTGGAAAAGGTAACAGAGCAAGCCACGATGAAAGGATTGACCTAAGTAAGGAGCCGATGACAAACACGTATTAAATTATCAACAAACAATTCCCTGAAGTACGTGACGAACAACAGTCAGAGCGTTTCTGAGATCTCTATTCTACGCAATTAAGAAAATTACGGAATTGAGTTCTCCTGAAGTATGACGCTCAGAATTATTCTAAATTCGTCAGTGTCCCTGCACATCCTAAAAGTCTTGGGTTGCGTTATTTTTCCAAACGAAGGGAATGACAGTGTTTGATAAAATTGTGCAGCTTTATTTCAAAACCAAAAAAAAAGAACGGCTTCTGCCGACTCAGTTCCTGAGTGGGTGATCTTACGTCAGACGTCGCATATAAAACTTAGAAAAGGACATTCTCGGGGATTTTTGCGGGGGTGAGTCTTGTGTGGTGTTCGCCTTGTGCGGGTCTTGGTTCAACATCGTCGCGCGGAGTGTCAGTCAACACTTCGTGTAGAAGTTTCTTCAGGTATGTAAGAAATGAATTTTTAATATTTTCTACTAAACGGCAAAGAAGATGCAGATATGAAGGTTGGGAGGCTGAAACTTTGGACTTTAACAACTTTCCGTCATTCAGATCATTACCTCTAGCTTAGTAAATTATTTTTGCAATACTCCCCTTTTTGGACGAAGGTAGACTACCTGACAGTCGTGAGATAGCCAATGAAATAAAGGGTATTCACTTTGGTGTATAATATTATGAAAATAAACTACATAAAGAGTTAAAATATAATATTGAATAGGACTCTTCTTATCTTAATGAAATGCTGAGTTACTTTGGAATTCTGTTTTTAATTTTATTGTATAAATTAGTTTAACTAGTCTTGTAATAAATTTGCTAACTCAAAGGGATTATTTCATTTTTTTATGGATTATTGCTCTAGAGGTAATGACCACCTACAGCTATTTGGAGGATCAGTCGATAGACATACTATGCTACTCGATCCCGTTAGTCCCGTTTTGTAGCTAACGTCCCCGTTTTCTTTATAAGTATCCTGTGAACTTGGCGCTGATGACAGAAGGTTTTCTCGAGGCTGTTTAGATAGCTGACTACCCACTATCTTATCCAAGGGACATGATACTGGGAGTTGCTAAAGCAAGTACTAAACTAGAGTGTGAGACGCGACTGTGAACGAAAGGTTTACTGGAATCGAACTTTCTCTATGAGTCACACTCTTCTTCAATCTTACTCTTCCGACACCTACTCTCTGTGCATTCTCAACAACTTAAGACTTGCTTAAGGAAGATTCGCCTAGAGGAATAGTCTGGGACCAACCTCGATAATGGCCTCATGGGAATCTAATACCCATATTTGGTAAAGTAAGTATGTTTCTTTTTCAGAATCCTTCTAGGAACCACATAACTAATGTTCTGCATACTTACGTAGTAACTAAATTAGGGTCTCCACTTGACCCTTGCAAACTCCCTCAGATTTTAGTGTAAAATGCAGTGTGTACACACCCAGAAATATATATCGTAATAATAATAATAATAATTATATATATATATATATATATATATATATATATATATTCTTCATAACAACATTTATTAAGATTGGGAATATTTTTGGGCACGAAGTTGATATTGTGTGAACGAAATTTCGTCGTCTGTCGTGTTCCCACGTACTCATATTACGTTATCCTACCTACCGTGAGAACAGCGTTCATTGGTTGCAGGAGTCGTAGGCGAAATTACTCATTCACACAAGTACCATCGTTCGCTCCTAACAGTAGCCTATAAAAATCTAATAGCCATAAAATGTATCTACTAGTTCAGACTACTAGATCACTAGTAGAAGAATCTACTAGATCATTTCAAAGCTTCGCTCCCGAGGGATCGAAACAAATGTTATCAGTGTTCTCCATTATAACGTCATCATATTGGTACTGTATATGAATGCAGCAAACTTAAACATTTCTTTTTTATTTTGAATAATGCATTACCAACCCTCAGTATAGCGAACGGGTTGTTCCCAAGCGTTAGGAGAAGCAAGGAGTGAGTGGATGCGAGGAGTGAGCGGTTGTCGTCGTAGGAAGAACAATGTGTCGCTATATTATATAAAGGGGCATGAAGAATACTCCTTTATATAATATATGAAAGAGGAATCTTACTTGAGTGTGAAGCTAAAAAGTGAACGAACATCTGGGCTTGTAGCATTTTTTGGAGTCACGAAACTTCATCAATTATTGATTGCCGTATTTCCCCATTCCCCTTGTCATAACTACGCAGTTAAAGTCTCATCTCAGTGCGAATCATAAGTTTATAGTGCAAGTGATATTAAAACAAGGGCTATGTTTCTAGTGTTCTTATATAGTGTGCGCATATCTACATTTATCATGCAATATTAAATGTTTTAATTTTCATTATTTCGTTTATTCGATTGCATCAGTGTAACTTCTTCTGTTTGAGCATTTAGCTCTGTAAAGTGAAAATTTTGTGTCTTGTTAATAAATATTTCTTATTCCACTCCGCATCCTCATATATGCATATTTAATAAATAAGAGTTAATCTAAAGAAATATTATCGTCTTCATTCATGTGTGTATGAGTCCCTGCGAGCAGCCCGCTTGCCAGTTACGTATATGTATACGTGTGCATACGTAAAATAAGTATAATACAACCTGAGTCTCAAAAGCACCAACGTTGCTCATTTCAAATCACTTGTTATATTTCAATATTATCAATCTGGGCCTGAACAGAGTATGAGCCTGGACCAGAATTGTTATCAGCTGTTTTCTTAGGGAGTTCTTCGGATGCCAGAACCCAAGGGAAACGGTAGGTAGCAATTTTAATGACGCCCAAACTAGCGACACGAGCCAAGACCGTCAGTGATTTGTGTTATGGAGACAGTAGTTATATATGAATAAGTACTAATAATATTGGAATAGGAAATTTTATTAATCATATTTTGTTTTTACAGATTGTTCTAACACAAACAATAATAGTAAAATTTAGTATTTTCGTACTCATATAGCGTTCTGTAGTATATGTATTTTATTTGAATTCTATTTACATTTAATATTTGCGACTAGTAATTGTATTTTCATTATGGCTTACCAGCAAGTTGACTTACTTAAGATCCTTGAACAAATGCAGACAGAAAATAGAGAACATTTTCAGAGAACCGAAGTAAAATTAGATAGGCAGGAACAGACATAGAATGAGAAAAAGGAAAATTTCGCAGAAATAAGAGAAAATTAGATAGGTAGGAACAGGCACTGAATGAGAATAAGGAAAATCTTGCTAAGTTACAGGCAGAAACAGAAGCAGTTGAAATTAAATGCGATGACGGACCTACAAAAATAGCTGATAGGATACAAGCGTTAGAGAACAAAGTAGATAAAAAGATTGAAAGAGTTCAGAGGGGAATCGAACACAATGTAGTAGCCATTCAGCAAAATAGAGATAACATAGAACTCATAGCCCGCGAGGTACGTTCAATGGGAATGGAAGTAACCAAAAACACAAATCATTTAATGGGTATGTCTGAAAGATTAGAATTGACACAAGGACAGGTAGAGGCTAATCACACCATCTGTAACGCTAATAAAGAACGTTGTCTTGCAGCGCACAGAGAAACTTAAAGTCACTTAGACGAAATACACGACGAAGTCGTAGATTTAAAAGAACAGGTTCGAAAGAATGAAGGATCACTTCAGATGTGCTATGTAGAGGTTAGACAGTTAAATTATCACGTTAAAGTTAAAAATAAACAGGCTTTCGAGAACAACGCTGAAATTAAAGTAGCACAGTGGGAAATAGGAGACATTAGGCACGATTTGGCGTTAGAATACCAAAAAGTAGAAAGAATCGAAAACAACTCACGGGAATCGGAACCTAATACTGATAGTGACATTCACGTCAGAACTGGATACAAATCTAACAGTGACTCAGCTTATACTGATCATAGTGAAGTTAGTAGTAGCGACGAAACTCATGTTAAGCTCATTACTAATAGAAATTTTAGACATAATAATCGTGAAACTAGACATAGGAAAGTAGGAACAACCAAATTAAAAGACTCCTTACACCGAAAATTATTGCGTATTTACCTAAGTTTAAAGGTGATCCTACTACTGACTGAGTACACATATATCTGCGCAAGTTAACATTAGCCGTGGAAGTTGCCAAATTGTCAGAAAAAGCCTTAGTACAAGCCATACCTCATGTATTGGAGAGTGTAGCCTTAAGCTGGTATTACCCACGCAATGAGGAATTTAAGACTTTAGAAGAGGTCAAAAAAGCGTTAGTTAAATCTTTCACCGGAGACGCAACAATACAGCACAGGCTGTCAGCTGTTAAGCCACTTGATTCACTCCTAATACTCATGATTCAGTACATTCTTTTGCTTTAGATCAGTTTAATAAACTCAGGGAACTGACACCGCAATTACCAGAGAATTTGATATTAACAGACATTATAAATATGTTACCTCAGAGATTTCGTACAGAACTTTATTTACATTCTTGCACTAATATTAGAGAATTTTTGGCGTCTATTCAGAAATTAGAAACATTGTATTTTGAACAAACTGGAGAGGAGAAACATTCGCAGGATAACAATTCTAACAATAGGCAGAATCAAACTTCCCAAAATTATCAGAGATATTCCGGTTAAGGTAATAATAATCAGAATACTTATTACAATCAGAAAGTTAATAATACCAAGGCCAAAAGAGGCGGTATTTGGAACAGAAGAAATGCAAATGATCGTGACAACAACGATCGACAAGCACGTTCTCGTAATCAGAACACTAACCACTAGCAAAATCGGAATCGTAACTCTCATAATTACGATAAACGTCGGAAACAACATAATGGTAATTCTAAGGATAAAAGGAATGATCATCGAAAAAATAAAAACAATATACAATTTTGTGATCTTCATAATGACAAAAATCGCCGGAACAACGAACGAAATTATGAAATGTCAAATTATCGTCACGAACGAGACTCCGACTTACAGGAAAACAAGATTTAATGTTCAGTTTTCGTTTTTAAGTTACTTAGGTATAATTTAGTGTATTTGTAGAATTTTAAAACTTTATATTAATACTTATCTTACCAACAGGTCTATTTTGAAGAAAAAGAAACAGATTCAACAGACTTATTATTAAAGTTTTGACTTTTAATATGATTAAGTGTGTTTGCAGAATATGGTACAAATGCGTCCAATATGGCATATTGATATTTTATATCGAGATCTGTCAAACAGCCTTGACTGTTAAGTCTCAAGATATTTTGCATTAAGATTTTATGTAGTTTTTTTCTTGTCATAGGAAACACAAGAAGTTGTGTATTCAAGAAGTACTTTCTTATCCTTCGGTTGCGGTAATCACCGTAACCATGCATTTCTTTTGGAATCTATCCAAACTATTTGGGCTCAGTCGCCCAGTGCATTAATAATTCTTGTTTTCTATTTTAGTTTCTGGTTGTGATTATAACAACGCCTATCAGCGTTTTCTACTGTTGTATGTCTGGCTTTTTCGGGTAAGTCTTGGGTGCTATTTTCGCACGTTTGTGATCAGAAACTATTTCATGTTTTTTTCAGTTCTATACCAGCCATTTATTGCAGTTTAATATATCTGATTCTAAATGATTTATATGTGTCATAAGATATGGAAGTCACTATAGCTTAACATACATTACAATACACTTACTAATTTTGCACATGCTTTATGTACGTAACCCATTGATTGATATTTTTATATTTGGAGAGTAAGATCTTTGACATTTTATTTTATGTAAATTGATAAATCCGCACATTTTACTTATCATATAACAAGAGCCGTTTTTAAATTATTGATGTGAGAAAAACTAACATTTAATGAAAAGCAAAATTTATTTCTCATTCTTACATAATTTTATATATCACATTTGATATTATCTATACAACTAATAAATTGTAAATCATTAGTAGCCAGTGTTAATTACGAAGATTTTGCAAATACAATATTAACTATTTTCAATATTATCTCGAACAAACGGAAGTTTGGAAAGAAAAGAAAATAAAATGTACTGCTAAGAATCATATTTCCCTACCAATACATTTATGAATAACATTTGAATTATGCTTTATGTTTAAATGTGACCTGATGCCCCTCTATGTGTCTCACACTAGCTATTTAGCTTAGATGTTATACATTTATTATCATTTTGAAATATTATATCTACATTATATAATAATTGTTTTGTTGTTTCAAGCGAAAAACTCTGAACCGTTTGCACAAAAAGAGAAGGGTACTGCAGAACGATTACAAGTTGAGCTACTATCTTGTTGCGCATTGGGGATATATTTACAAATATACCATTCACGTAATTTGATACTTTGGAAAAATATCCAGGATAGATTGTATGTAAATCTAAACAAAATAACAAGCTGAACAGAATTATGGTATCACTGGACGATTTTTGTGATTAACATACAATTTATGCAAGGATCATTATATATTACTACCTTAAAAATTTGTGAGTTTTTAATACTGTCGAACCATATAACGACAAATATATCACATGAAACTTATTTACAATAATATCCTAAGGTTAAAATATGGAATTTTCATGAAATTCCAGAAGAATACAAACATTTTCTTTTCGCCATCAGAAGTATTTGATATTTTATACTATATATACATTATTTGTTGCTGTTATATGAATAGTGTTCTATATACAGTCTTAAATCTAACTAGCAGATCTTTTCTGTACTACCTAGTATGATTGCTAATGACAATAAACACAACACTTATAACGGGTAAGAGCATTTCCCTCGGTGATAAGTATATTTCTATAAATTATACATATTCTCTTAAATTAGCTTAAATACTACGTAATAATAACAGTATCTCAAATAGTATATAAATGAGTTTTATTGAATACACATATATACAAAAATTGATTTAAGAACGCCAAGCGACGCTCATTTTTATGTTGCTGTATAGTGAAGACGACTTTTGGAATTCTCTTCGTAGAAGCACACTTAAAAATAATAAGGAAATACAACGTTCGTTTTTGAAACAGAAGTGTTATTAATCAGTGCAAATTTTGAGACTCCGTAGAACTGCCTTAGTTTGATATAAAAAATACTTTTTATCGTTTCAAATATATTATTATACGAATGAGGAATACTGTAGTAAGTAAATATGTTTGCAGAGTCATCTATTGAGAAGAACAAATTACTATGTTGTCACAATATTCATCGTTTTAGGAATGGAGGAAATGGGTGGGAGAAAAGTATAGAGAGACCACAAGAAAATGGGTGTGTAGTATTAAAGCTAATGTTAGGGAGGAAAATGTAACGAGTCAACAATTCTGTGAAATGGTTATATAGAGAGGATTCATCAGAACCATCTACATTTAGCAGGAAGAATATAAGGGGGAAATGATGAATAATTATTATAAGTGATGAATTAGTTCTTCTATAATTATGTACAAAGTGTCGGTATAATTAAATGATCATTATTATGTAATAGTAGACCGCGGTAATAAATTAATGATTTTGCAATTGAACAGGAATGATCGATTTTCGAACTTGACTCAGAAAATTAGAAAGCATTTTTAAAATATACAGTTGCGTTCTCTCTGACATTCTTGTAACTATGCAATATCAATGGAAATTGTATAAAAAACGTATCACGCGTCAATGGAGATTCCCTTTTTCATTGAATAGCAAAAATCTACCTATTTTACTGTTGCTGGGCTTTAAAAAAAATAGCCCTCTAATGTATCAAATGCTCTTAAATATGAGTAAGCTGATGAAAATGTTAATTATTTTGAATATGGAAGAAGTCTCTCAGCTGGATTCAATACTATAGTATAGTAGAAAGTTCAACAACTACCGTAATTCACGTAATTGCAGAATAGATGTATTTTGTGAATGTGCTCAAAAGTTAAAGTCATATAATTTATTCCACACATATCATGAAGAGAAAGATGAAACTTCAATCTCTGTGGAAATGTCATATTTCACGTGGTAGACGATATGGGATTTGAAAATACCATAAGTTTATATGCCCGAATGTATATGCAAAAGTAGGTTTAAGTTCCTATCTTCATGGTCCATCTGAAGGTTGTAATACTGAAGAACGGAACATGCAAATGGTTTTCAGAATGATTTGGCGTGCTTTGTTGAGCGCTGCTGTAATCTAATTGCCGCTAAGTTAATAGAATATCAATATAATTTCCAATCGAAAATTTTGGATTCAATATAACGTGACGATATATCATAATAAAATTCCATCGACACATTTTCCGTTGCCATTCATGAGAGAGAAATATCTCGTATCGTCAAAGGCAGTACATTAAGTATATGTTTTTGTAAAATGGATTCGTGCATTCCGTTAAATATACAGTACAGATATGCGAAACCCTTTTGATTCTTTCATTATGATTCACGTCTGTTTCTCTCATTTGTCGAAAAGACAGTTAGTTCGTCAATACAAGTCAACATGACGATTTTTGAGACTGTTTGTACTTATATTTTTAATGGACTTCATTTCGTTCTACTCAGTGAGAATACGATACATATTTATAAGAGATACTCATAGTGCAAAGCCACTTGTATGCTCTTTCTATTTTCTAAAACTGAGTGGTATAAAATAATCGGAAAAAATAAAACGACTATCAGCAGAAAACTGCATATCAAAGTGCGTAAAGTAATGTAAGCTAAATTTTATGTTTTCTTGTTTGGATACCTATATAACATACGTAATAAAACAACGCTAAGACTTTTTCTTACGTTGTAGTGAGTGCCACACGCACTACTATTATGCGAACAGTCCTCACGCTTATGAGAGGTTTATTGTTCGATCCCAGGACAAGTGATTTTTTGAAGAGGACTATAAATTCCACTAGTTGCACGAATATTTCAAAATCATTAACTGAGGCGTTTAATGACAAAGTTGCATAACTCAGTTTTGAGACTTTGTGAATTATTTATAAGAATCGATATAGAAAAAGAGGAAAAATCGGTTCTTTGTGCTACAATTATTTAGCATGTGGTGTGGTCTGTTAACTCTGAGATACGCAATTTTGCCATCCAACGCCTCAACAATTATCTCATACAACCTAAACGGCATAATGTTGTGACTTAAAGCTAGAATTTTATTTTAGCTTCCAAGCATAGTTCGTACTACACATCAAATTTAGAAAATTAAAACTACATAAGTATTAATTTTATCACATACGACTCTCCTTTCTATATGAGACATCTCACATTTTACCCCGCAGCGAACTATTTTATGTTGAAGAATTCATATTATGTTTGTGATTCCATCAATTATAGATTTTTATATCTTTTATATAATTATACAAGAAATAAAACATAATTTCTGCATGAAAAGTCGGGTGGCGACGTTAAAACTTTCATGTAATTTTCTGTCGTGTTTTTCTTCTAGTTTATAAGCGTACACAGAATACAGAATACATATAAGTACTATAAGGGTGGATGAATACAAATACAAAAATTTATAACATTACATAAATTACATCTTCTTATGACCGAGTTTGAATTACTACTTCTGTGTTTTATCCCCGTTTAAAAGTAATAATTTTAGACTGACCATGCTGTATTTTTCTTCAAGCAGTAATTTCATATAATAACCGTTGTGATTTAGAGTTAATTTCCAGATGTTATAAATAATATGCGGTTCTTTCTGAATACATTTAAGTATTATCTTTGGTTGCTATTAATATATTGTTATTTCCTCTTAGCTTCATAATACTTTAAAGCTAATAATAATTCTCACAGTCCTTCTTTGTTATATCCTTTCTCGTCTTCGTAACATCTGCAACTATACCAGTAGAGAAATATTGTAAAAAAGAAAAGCGGAACATTAAATAATGATTCACCGTCAACATTGATAAAAGTGACTCTGAACACTCTAGATTCAACACTACTCCTTACCTAGCATTTTCTGCTGGTAATTCTTAATTTCCAATGGTAAGGCTAAAATCGGTGACAAGAGTCTCATCAAGTGAAAATAACCTTATTATCGATACCTACTTTTCTTACATATAAGTTTAATAACGTATAATTATTGAAGGATTTATATAAATTAGGATATGTGCAAGTGTAACTATGAGAATGATATAAAAACAGTTTCGTTATCTATTACGTCATTTTCTTTTCAAACCTATATGAGTTTTGCAATGACAGCGTTAATCATTAACATATTCAGTGTTTAGTTCATTTTCGGAAATATGACAACTAGATATTTATAGGTGTGATGAAATTTACTGCTCCGTTCACTTATTGTTTTTTTGTGTATTTTATTATACAGTATTTTACTGTTATTAGAATACATGGTACACCTATATATAGTGTTCATCATTACACAGTACATATTTATTTACAATACATTATATGTCTTATATATTTAGTTGTTTGCTTTATTTTTACATTGTTCAGATTTATTGTATAATGGTATTATGAAATATGCACATCAGTTTAATGTAAATGAAACGTTGATCCCGTATCCAACACGTTAGTACCGTGTGATATTCCACTACATGTTTTGAAGTGTCTTTGCTTTTCCATAATTGGGTCACGGTGAGTGATGCTGGTGAGTGAAATATTATTACATCGAAACTTGCTAAGAAGATTAATATGATTCATGATAGCAAGAAATATACGAAAGTATGTTTCTTTCTACTTGATTTTAATGACAAATTTATATTGATACCAACTTAACAGAATTAGGTATTATACCCTTTATGCATAGAAACTATTTCTGCCATTGAGAAATAATGGGTTAAGCTATCAATATATTTTTGTTTTATTCATAATTTTAAATATTCTGGCTGATGCAGAGTTAAATAGTACAAGTACATTACATGTTTTAGGCATATATACGAGGTGCGACACACGAAAAAAACGTGTTGTATCAGTATTACTTTTAATAATGAACATGATGAACATTGCTTTAGCAAGGATAAAAACAGACTTTTCTATCTACTACAGTGAACTGGAGCCAAACCAATCACGAGATAATAGATAAAAGTGAACACATGTGTCAGTGCGAAGACATAAAATTACGAGCAAGAGAAACAAGGAACAAACATCAAGTTTCTCGTGAAACGTCGAAAATCTGAACGTGAAACATTTCAAATGCTGAAAAAGTTTATGTTGAAGCCTGCATGTCAAGGAAACAAGTGTTCGAGTAGCACAACAGGTTTTTGGAGGGAAGGGGGCGGCGATGATGATGAACCAACAGGCCTCCAGCGTTCTTCTGTAACTGAATGTATTATCGATAATGTTTGTCGTGTTGTGAGAAATGAGCACAGATCAAGTGTTAGAGCAATTCCTGAAGATGTGAACTTCGATAGGGAGTCTACTAAACGCATCTTAACAGAAAATTTGCAAATACGAAATTTTGTGCAACACACCTGCTCACAAGACCCTAACCATACAACAATTTTTGGCTGGAGAAAAGCACTGCTGGTTAGAACGCCCGCCATACCCACTTGATTTCGTACCTTCTGATATTGTTTGTTCCCTAAAATCAAATCGGAACTGAAAGGAACACATTTACCCCAATTAATGACGTCAGGAAAAACGGAGAACTTAATATAGAAGACGACCTCATAGACCCTTATAGAACACGACTTCTTGGAACGTTACATGCAATGACAGAAGCAAATGAAGAAGTGTGTTCAAGCAGAGGAGGACTACTTTGAAGGTGACACTACCGACAGGAACCAATAATGTAAGTTTTACGTCAGCCCGGTTCTTATCTCTGTCGCGCCTTTCTGTTGGTATTTAATTGAAGTTCCCTCATCAGGTTACTTGTTGCTATCGCAATTGTGATTATTGTCTCTCTCATTATCTAAGTTCGGAAGAATTTTAGAATAGTAAATTTCCAACAACTTCTAGCTTCAATGATTTCATTTGCTAAAACCCTAATTGCGTGAAATATATTTAAGTGATACTTAAAATCCGAACTCCTTGTATATACTTTTATCAACACTATTTGTTCTTTATTAACTGTGTTTATTAAAACGTGAAACAAGGTCTGATTAATTATCTTACATGATACAGTCATCTCAAGAGAATGTTATTCTATATTTGATATTTAGCTTAAATATATTATTCAATAGGCAAGTTCCTAGGCGTTGTTTTGCGATTGATGGATGTTATTCATCTATGAAAAAGCTTATAGTTATTTTCATGGAAATCATAATCGGATATATTATTTTCGGTTGCAGAGCCGGTTCTCGGCCTTTAGAGAAAAGTCAGTATATCAATTAGGGAAACTGCTTGATTCGAAAAAAATGAATTCATTTTCATCAGAAGTATATGATTTCATAGATATATATTTTACATATTATTATAGGATGGATATCTAAATATATTTTAGTTTAAATATTGAATGAATTCTGAAATATATATTTTTCAAGGCGAGTTTTTGTAGTACCCCAAAATCAAAACCATTTGTACCCTTTGTACTACATATTGCAATGGCCTATTAGAATAATATTACATCTTGGAAAGAAAAACAATCCCATGAAAATAATCGTTATAAAAGTAATGAATAAAGGGTAGCTTGGGTCGAAAAAGAGCTTTTTAATCCAATTCCTATAGTTCAAAAATTATACTGTCTACCCAAGCATGCAATTGTACGCCTAATTGTTTTAAATCAACCATACTTTCATATTGTACATTCAGGTCAAATTTCAGTCAAATTGCAAAAACCATACTTTGTGGAATAACCGGTATAAAACACAGTTAATTGTCATTGAAATAAATTTCTTAAGGAGCAAAGATCGCTAAGGGTTCAGTTCATCGGTAACATAGTCTGAAAGAAAAGTACAAGAATTAATATATTTGAAGGAAGATAGAAACGCGAACCTGCAATTGTTATTGTTCTGTACCAAGATGTAACTCTATAACTATATAACTATATGTAACTATATTTGTTTCGACGAGGAGCATAGAGAGCTGCTAAACTCGAGGTCGAGCACAGAGGGAAGCATGCAAACATAATTTTTACCTGCACAACCTTAAACGCAGCTGAAATTTACTGCTAGAGCTTTAGCAAGTGCTCGGTTTTAATCGGACAGAGCGACCGTAACAGTTGTTTACAGTGTCTTTCAATTCAATGGTTTAATTACAGAATCGGACTTGCTATTCGCTATTGATGAAACTAAAGTTATAATAGCAGCAAATTTGAAAAACATTGCAATATATACTTTTAAATATCACATAAAGCGATATACTTTGATGGTAGATAAGATGTTACTGTGAATGTAGGTTTTTTACCGGAGCACTGAATAAGAGAAGATAATATGTCATTACTTCAAAAGTCTAATTGTCAGTTTATTTGCCAGGTAACGACTAGAAGTTTATCTGTACATATGAGGAATATTTAATTAAAACCTGCTCAGTACGTCTAACTTTGCCTTACATTTAAAGTAGCACCACGTAACTGTGCGCATCGGTACGGTGGCGCCATCGATTAGTAGAGAGACTGACGCGTGCGCATCGTTTGACGTTGGATAGAGACAATGTGGTTTCACACCGAAGAGAAAGTGGACAAACAAGTTTTCGTCCACTACCGAACGTGCAGGCAAGTATGCAGGAATAATAAGGAGTGATTCGATTTATGTCGGCGGAGGGAGTTGGAGGCATTGAAATGTATTGACGGATGAAAGCTATGTATGGTGAGTACAGTTTGAGTCGTGCAAATATGGTTGAAAGGCGCAAAAGACTCCTTGAGGGGAGCGAGTCAATGGAAGATAATGCTCGTCCTGGACAGGCTCATCGTGTCATCACACTGAAAATGATTGAAAAAATGAATGCTTTTGTCTTGGACAGTCGCAGAATCACCGTGGACGAGATCCATCGGTTAGTGGGTATTAGCGTGGGAATCGAACACACCATAATGCATCAACACTTAATATTTCGAAAAAAATTGTGCTCAGTAGATGATGAACAGCGGCAGATGAACAGCGCAATACGGGAATGGCGCTGTCTTTGAATCATCTGTAGCGTTATCATGAAGAGGAATACGGCTATGTGTCGCGTATTGTCACAAGGGACGAAACATGGTTTCACGATTTTGAACAGGAAAGCAAGCGTCAGAGCAAGCAGTGGAAACATGCGACTTCACCACCTCCAAAGAAATCAAAGGCCATGTAAACCAGTTCTGGTTAGGTCATAGTGTGTTTTTTAACCACAAGGGCCCACTGATCGTAGAGTTTCTGTAACGGAGAACAACCATCAACGCCCAGCGTTATCAAGCCACTTTTCAGAACAATAAATGAGCCCTCAAGTCGTAACGCCCACGCATGTTGTCTAATGGCGTTATCTACCTGCATGATAACTCCCGCCTACACACGGCCAATGCGGGGAACACGACATTGCAGCAGTTTCGGTGGGATACGCTGGAACAACCTCTGTACAGTCCCAACCTTTCATCGTGTGATTTTCATGTGCTTGGACCTCTAAAACAAGCTATTCGCGGACATCGATTCGCAAATGACGACGAAGAGTGTGGCTAAGTCCAGGCCTGAATCCAACAGGAGCCTAATAGTTTCTTCAAGGATGGAATCGACCGCCTAGTGTTGCAATGGGATAAATGTGCCAACAGTTTTGGCGACTATTCTAGAGTATGCCTATTGTGTATCACTACATGTCTGATTATGTGTAACTACATTTTTGAGTTAATACAATCGTTACCGTTACTTTACACTAGTGACGGGGTTTCATTTGAATGACCCTTATCTATCTATCTATCTATCTATCTATATGTATATATGAGACTATACTTCATTATTTATTTAATAAAGGCTAAAATTTAAATGATCTTGGTTGTAACTATTGTGGTGGCACAGTAACAAATACTAAATGTTAAAGTGGCCTTATTCCTAATACTGCTGTCAAACTGGGAAGACCACTCGCGTGATTTATTTGTTGGTATATTTTAATTAGCTCGGAACAATGGTAGCACCGTCCTGGCGTTGGTTATAAGAAAATCTCATCCGAGGATATTTCTCTTACAAAAATTACTTAAGCAAAGAACAAATACGTATTTTTGTTATGGTATCCGAGGAAAAAAACGACCAGTGTACACGATATCTTGTAGTAAATGATCTGGAGCCTAGAAGTCGTTCATGATGGCAAATTTTGTTTTCAGTTTACATGTTTGACATTACATGAAAGATCCTTCATTAGAGCTGAAAACATTAGTAACGTACACTATAATATCTTACGTACAAAAATGATTCTTCTGTAAAAGATGATGCGAAGAATGTCTTCACTATATTCAGACATCACGGTATCTTTCGAAAATTATCGGTCCTATAATATCTTATTCTGGTAATGGAGATGGACAAACGTAAACATAGAAGAGAATTAGCTTTCATAAAGTTGTTAAAATCTGTTATACAATCATTATTTTGTAAAAGAGTGAGAAATTTTCTGGCATTTGATCTTACTTTTCAAGTCACTGACTACGGTAAACAGAAATATGATGGGCACTGTCTATACATTACAGACAGTTTGGTCAAATGTTCACCACAAACGATGGTTCAAGTACCAAAGTTGAGTATTTTGACAATTTTAAAGACGTAGGGACTTGGAGAGTTTGACAACCTAAAATTTCCTTATCACACACAGTCCGTAGAAGTGTACATAAAATTTGAAACAGAGGCTGATAGAAAAACTGCCTGTCTCCTTAAACAGAGATGATTTTATTAGATTATACTTTTGTATTGATCTATGATATCAGATTTCAGTAAACAGTCTGAATTCAAAGCTATGCCACAGAAAGAAAATAATTAAATTTGAAACGCCTTCAGTGGTTCGGAAAGATCTATATCCACCTCAAAGTAGTGACTTGTGAATCATTTCTAAATTCAAAAATGAACGAATAACTACACCCACAGATCGAAACATAAAAAGATACTTCTTTTCATAAAGTTTTCGGTTTAAGTTGCAATGGTAGAACTGAAAATACTTTCCAATTATAATTTGCTTTTCTCTTGTGAACAACTATTTACCAAAAAGAGAATTACCGCCCTATTAGAACTACACGAAGAAGTAAACTATATTTTATACACGTTGTTCTAGAAAACACGAGTTTAGAAAATTTGGCGAAAATTTGCCATCAATGCACGAACTAAAAGTTCTATTCGATATCAACTTCCTTTATTTTCTGTATTTGGCATGCCCACTTACCGCTGATTTAGAATTAAAAGAAATAAACTGCATTTTATACAGGGCGTTGCAGAAAGAGTAGGATTTTTGAGAATTTGGCAAAACTTTGACCTCTATGCAGGATCTGAAAATATCGCCCAATTACAAAAAGAATCAGTTAAAGGTTTGAATGTGTGGTTCAACTTCTCCGCAATATAAACATTCGATTTAAACAACGATCATTATATTCGATTCACCCTA
This sequence comes from Thermobia domestica, assembly GCF_964235325.1. NCBI lineage: Eukaryota > Metazoa > Arthropoda > Insecta > Zygentoma > Lepismatidae > Thermobia > Thermobia domestica. Next base: position 287,819,179 of record NC_137456.1, on the reverse strand, counting down.
ATAAAGGTAATAGAATATGTTGCAAGCAATGTAAAATTCCTTTGTATGGAAACAAATTTAATTTTTCACTAATATTAAAAACACCATTACTGTATCTGTTTGGAAAGCTGTTTAACTTTAACGTATATCTTATTTCCAAATATTATTTCACCACTTTTTTATGTGGTAAGCATATTTCTTTGTAACTGTATATTGCACACTTGTGATAAGGAATACACTATAAGTATGGCTCTTGATCATCATCATTTCAGTAATAACAATTATTTTAAAGTTATTCTTTAAAACTTTTTAATATAAAGAGCTCATTTTAATATTGAAACAGCGTTAATTCTAATAAGAGAGAAAATACTAAAATAATGATTTTGTCGTGATATGCTGAACTTGCTAGTCAGGGATTTAATATGTCCTACTTAACTAGAGTCCACCATAAATATTATTCTCACGATGAATAAACTGACCTACTAGCTTGTGTCTATTTTTCTCAGCAAGAGTCTATTTTCATATTTTTCCTGAATACTATTTGCTTTCATTAACAGCTTACGAAAGTTCCGCAGTATGAGTAACAGAGAAATATTTCCATTAGAAAATTAGTTTGGTTTCTCAATTTCATTGTTGCATGTTATAGTTCTTTAAGTTCATTCTTATTCATTCATTCTCATATTCTATATATTAGTCAAACGGTGAACTTAGATAGTTCTTCTTGCAGTCTAAATGTCTCTGCTTATTAGCTTTTACTAAATTATAATAGTGGTTTGTTTTAGTACAAAACTTGTTTTATTAATCTGTTTCATGTATTGGTTGGGGCAAAGCAGTTTTTACAAGTTTTGACAATGTTTACATTTTGTTATTTTAAAAATAATATTTTCGGGAGTTTCGCCATCAACTTTACGTACACGAACAATTCCTAATCCGATAATTATATTTGAGGTTAATTACTGATATTTTACCATGTATATACCATTAAATTCCGCCGGCATTTCTTTACTAATATAGGACACCATACTTTATTTTTAGAACAATGTTTAAATATTCAACAGTATTTTAAACTTAAGTGGGTTTGATTAAGATCACTAACGCATGTTTTCACTTAACAACATCCCTTTCAACGGAACAAGCAATTTCAGTCAGTTCATTCGTAATGCAAAACTTACAATATCATCGTATCATTACAAGAACGGAGGGAACTTAACGTCTCTTTATTTTCTCCAATATCACCATCTTTCCAGTTTGAATAGGTTAAGTAAACCCTAACCTATGGGAATATAAAACAATATCACGATCACAACGCTACACAGATACGTGGTTTCTGCATCTCATGGTATAGTCCGTGAAATACTTCTTAAATTTTTCGTACCAACATGTCAGGAAAGTCCAGTACAAGCTCTACAGACGCATAAAAAGACACGTGTTTTACGTTTAAAATAAAATCTTACAGATCAGCGTTTCCCAACCGGTATGCCGGGGCACACTGGTGTGAAATGAATAGGCCGCTGGAGGGCCGCGAGGAAATTGGAACAAAATTATTAACTCTATTGCAATTAAAATTCCAAGACATTGTGTCTCACATTATATTTGTGACGAAAAATGTATGTTTGTGTTCCACATTACTAACGAGGAACGTGCTAAGTAACGTAGTAATAGTCACTCGATGCGCAAATATTTCGTTGAGCTGCTACACCGAAACTATCTTGAAATCAAATAGGCAATGCCCAAGAAGAGGAGAAAGCTTTTCGTAAATCTAACTTCAATATTGTAAACGAAGGTAGAGCGTCTATATGTGGGACTTCTTCCAGGGCATGATCGCCATCTCGAAAGACGCCATTTTGAATCACAGGCAATTATGATAAATGGCAAAGCGGGCATGTGGGGTATCAAATAGCACTGGAATTTAGTCCTGAATCCATTTCAGTATTCAAAGTTTACATATCTGATTTCAGATCAGAGTTAAGAGCTTTCTCACCCACAGGGACATATAATATCTGTGCGAATGAGATTTGTTTTACGAAACATGGTCGTGCGAGCAAATGCAGGGTTTTAACTAGTGCAGTAGTAGTCACTTGATCCACAAGAGCCACTATACTGGTTACTCCACCTGTTGTTGGGTGAGGTAGTTCTAAGAAAAGACAGGAAGAAGCGCCAGTCGGCTGCCACCTATAGTAGGGTAAAGATCGCTCGTCATCGTAACCTCTGCGAGTGACCTGGTCACGCTGCGTCATGGTCAATCTTTTGGAACAGCGTTACGCCATCAAATTTTGCGTGAAGCTCGGTAAAACTTGGAAAGAGACTCATGAAATGATCAAGACCGCGTAAGGTGATAACGCCATTGGAAGATCAAGTGTGTTTGAGTGGCACAAGCTGTTTAGGGAGGGGAGAGAAGAAGTTAAAGACGATGCACGGTCAAGACGACCTTCGACCTCCAAAACGGAGGAAAATGTTGCAAAGGTGAAGACTTTGCTTGTAGTGTATTCTACTTTAATATCTCTAAAAAAATGTTCTTTCATTTGGTGTTCTATTGGTTAATTGTTCTGGTACTATTGTATAGAACATGACATCATGTCTGGCTCCATGATTTGAATTCCTTCTGCCGTTTGTCAGATTGACTTCAAATCGGGTGCGTATTGGTTGGATTTCTTTTTCTTTTAGTGTAAAATTGTGCCTTGGAATTCAATGGACAGCGAGGGAAGGGGTCGAAGACGGAAGTGTTCAGTTATTTAGTTCTGTAGTTTGTGATGTTTTTATTATAGTTTTTTTCCTCCAGTGTTTTCTTTTCTTTTAATATATGATATTTTGTGTTTGTGAAACTTCCTGCCATCGTTCGTTCCCGAGTTGACCATTGGAAGTTGCCCTTTTCATATACAGGTATAAGTAGTGTTAATTTAATGTATAATTAAATTCAATTATTTCTGCTAATTTGATATGAACCTATTGTTACTACCGTGTTATATATATATAGAGAGAGAGGTTAATTGAAATTGAAATTTGCGAATATATACTATATATTTGCATCTTGTTCTATATGAGCTTCACTTACATATATATTTGTTGTTTACTTGTTCTATATGACCTCGTTAATAAATTGTTGATTGGTATACCTTTTAATTGAGGATCATGTTTTGATTTGGAAAAGCCTCTGGTTTCTACTATATCTGCCTAAGGGGGGTATCCAATCTAATAGCGTGCCGTTATGTATGTGTTGTATATGCTACTGCTATGATGCGAGGAAATATTGCGTATTATTAAATTATCTAACTAGTGGTACAGTCCCTTCCTTGACTTCAGGTGGGGCATGTATGATACACTACATATAAATGGTTTGAAGTCAATCTGACCAATTCGAGGCTTTTTACATATTGAATTAGTTTAATGCCCTTGCTGTTCGTATTATATATTAAACATGGCCGAAGGTGTAGATAAAGATAAGGTAGCCTCAGATACTATATCCGGATTTGATAATGATGGTGTAAAAACGCCGCCTCTAAATATAGATAAAATTGATAGTTTTTTTTTGAATTGAAAGATTAGGAGAAATGTTAGAAGACGTAGCTGGAAAAGTGGGTCCGATGTCTTCTGGGATACTTGTTAATAAGGATAACACGGGATTTGATAGGTCAACGGGTGCTATTCCTAAACGTACTAGTAAAGTATCTGGTAATAGATGTCATAGTGATTATACAAAGGTAATAGGTGATGACACTCATCTCCGTACCAATTCTTCTCGTTTGGAGGATAATACTGCTTTGACGGTGTTAAATAGATTTGTGGAAAATCTTCCAATTTGTGATGGTAATGACCCTGACAAGTTGTTCAATTTTATATGTAAAATTGATGATTTTTTAAGTGGTAATGGATTTCCAATTCGTTGTGTGGTATACGCTTTACAAACAAAAACTAGAAATCCATTACTACAGTGTCTTAAGGATAGTGTTAAAGCAACGAGGAACTGGGGAGATTTATGTAAATATGTGATGACTGAGTTGCTTTCTGACGTGGCTATACAGCAACTTACTACAAGATATTTTTATAAACCTCAAGGCGAAAGTGAAGGGGTCTTGCGTAGACTTGATCAAGTATCACGTATATTGGACATTCAAATCTGTGATGAAACGTACATCTTAACGGTGGCTAGTGGTTGTAAACCGGATGTGAGATCGCATGTATTTTATAGTGAGCATCCTCAAACGCGTGATGAACTTATGAACTCTTTAAAGGCTTACTCACAGTTAGAACTTTTTACGAAGCAGCATCAAACAACTGTTGTTGGATCATCATTCGATATAAATCGTACAAGCAGTGACTTTAGATCGCGTAGTATAGTTCACCCTCATGTACGAAACAGATCGGGTAATTTCCACAAAGGACAAGTGTCTAATTTTCAAAAGGATTCTGATACTCAGCAGATTCGAACCTCGGACTGTGGTGTACGAACCTTACCTCCATTAGTTCGGAAAGGTGGTATATTTATTGAAGTCGCTTTGTATGATAAAAAATAATTTGCATGTTTGGATAGTGCTTCAAGTGTTAATTTTATAAGTAACGAAGTGTTACAGTATTTACTACAACGGGATTCGAACCTAAAAATAAATGTTAAAAACTTTGTGGGACGTACTGCTACAAACTATCGTTTAGTGTTACACAAATATTGTTTGCTCCCGTTGAGAATTAATAAGCAAGAGTTAACTGTTTGTGCGTATATAAACGAACATTGTCCCAGTGGCCAACATATTACTTTAGGAATGCCTTTTATTGAGCAGACTGCCTTTAAATTGGATGTTAAGGAACGAAGTATATTCTTTCCTGATCACAATTTCAACATTACGTATTTTTCCAAGCCTTCTTTTGGTGGACAATATTCTGGCCCTTTTCCTTTTCCTGGCCCTTTTCTGGTCCTCTGGCAGGAAGACCGGTCCTTATTCTACATCATATTTGATGGATTATCTTACAAGGAACCACACATCCTGCGACAAACCAAATGTTCAAAACCAGCTGGGCAGTGAAGATAAAAGCCTTTTTCATGGTCAAGGTCATAACACCTGTTGCATTCCTGATACAACGAGCGAGTTCTCACTAAACCAGGTGCCACGTAATGCAGCCTTGCCAGCCGGTCAACAACCTGTTGGAGATAAGGAAGCAGTACTACAGCAAGGTAAAGAATGTGTTACTAAATATAAACAAAACTTTGCTTTATCTGAAGAACCTGTTATTTTTAAAAATGCTTGTTCTGCTTTAAATCAATTTAATGACTATAATTCTTTTTTAAATTCTTGGTCTTTAACGTCACAGGCTACTAATAAAGATTTTTTTCAAAATAAAAAAGTAATAGATATAAAAATGAGCTACAACTTAAATCATCTGTTGAATGTAATGATATACAGGGTGTTTCAGAAGTACCTTCGAACAGCAATGAGGTATTAGCGATTGACAATAGAGTTATGCGTAATTTAAATAACAAATCGTCTGTTAATAAACTAGATAATACAAATAGAAAATTAATTGTGGAAAACATTGATAATGAACTTATTAAGGAAGATAGTACCTTACCTTTATTTGTACAGGATATTACAAATGATTATACTGATGTGATTACATCAAATATCGGCAGAATTAAAGATTTTAAGTACAAGTTTCGGGTTAACGAGGATACTGTGTTTCGTGAAAAACAATACCCTATGACTAGTAAACAAAAGCAAGAAACGCGTGTAATTTTAAAAGAACTTTTGGATAACGGGGTTATCGTGGAGAGTACTAGTGAGTATCGTTCCCCGTGCTTTATTGTTAAAAATAGTGCAGGTAGAGGACGGCTAGTTCTAAACTTTGGTAAATTATCTAAGCTTGTGGAAGCCGATAATATAGTCACCCCTTACATGGAAGAATTTATTGCTACACTGGCTAATGCTCGTATTATGTCGAGATTCGATTGTAAAAGGGGATTTTTTCAGATAGTATTGGATGAATCCTGTCAGAAATATACGGGCTTTTCTTTTGACAATAAAAGTTATCATTTTCGGGTACATCCTATGGGACTCTGTACTGGGACTGCGGCTTTAGCGCGCGCTATTGACACTTTATTAGGTGATTTGAAGGAACAAGGTGTCTAAGTATATGCTGATGATATTGTACTCTATTCTGATACAATTGATCAACATAAAACATTACTTAAGACTGTGCTTGATCGACTTCGATCACGAGGTCTTACAATTTCACCAGAAAAATGTTCCTTATTTCAAACGGAGATAGATTATTTGGGATTTCGTGTAGGTGGAGGAACTATGCAAATGATTCTGAATCGACTTGAACCGATACGAAATTTACCTGCTACTCGTAATAGGAAGGGTGTCAAATCTCTTGTTGGGTTTTTGTCTTTCTATAGTCGATTTATTAGTAATTTTGCTGAGATTATGCGTCCCATAACCGACTTAAAATCACCTAAAAATTCCCTTTGTTTGGGGTAAAGAACAATCTGAGGCATTAGCTCGTATTAAGGACGCTTTTGAAGAGCAGGTTATCTTGAAGATACCGGATATGAGTAAATGGTTTTTTATAGAAGCAGATTCTAGTTTGCGAGGGTTCGGAAGTGTGATCCTACAGAAGGATTCCAGCGGTTTCTATCAACCTGTTGCGTTCTATAGCAGAAAACTGAAACCTTCGGACTATAATCGTCCTATCTTTGCCTTGGAGTTGGCTAGCTTGTACAATACTATTACTCGTTTTCAGCACTATCTTGTTTCAAGATTTACAATATTAACTTATAACCATGCTTTAGCTTGCGTGTTGCGTAATCCTAAAAAAGTCACACGATATAGTACTATGATTCATAGATTGTTAGAATTTAAATTCGATATCTGACATGTACCTAGCAACAAGATGATTAACGCAGATTTTTTGAGTCGAATATATGATTCAAGTTTGTATGACCTTATAGATGAACCTATGGATGAGGAGGTGTACCAACGTGAATTTCTGGCTTCAAGCCTGTTGAATACTCCTTTGGCATTTTATAATGTAAAAGAAGAGCAAATAAAGGATCCGGATATCTCTGATATTTATAAGAAGACTGAAGCTGCAGGAAATGTCTGGAAAGAATATCGTTTGTCACGTGGTTTATTATATAAAAGAACAAAAGCACGGTATAATCCTTACAAGGTTTTATTGCCTAAGTCTTTACGACCTTTGGTATTGGAATATTATCACTCTGGAACTCTGGTGGGAACACATACGGGAAATTTTAAAACACTTAGTAAAATTAAACGTTATTTTACGTGGCCTTCTTTGATTCGTGATGTGCATCAGTACGTGCGCTCATGTCATGAATGTCAGATTTCGAAACCACGTTTTGAAAAGCCCCAAGGTCTTTTGTCTTCTAAATATGTAACACAAACCCAGGGACATTTATACTGTGATTTGGCTGGTCCGTTAATCCCAAGCAATGGCTATAGGTACATAATGTTACTTGTGGATAACGCCTCCCGTTTTTTGCACTTAGTTCCATTACGTAATGCGACCAGTAGAATTATTATTAAAGCAATGAAGGAGATATTTTGTTGTTGTGGTCATTGTTTTGCTTTATCCACGGATCGGGCTAGTTATTTTTGTAGCGAGGAGTTTCGACGTTTTCTCTTTGGACTGGGGATCAAACATATACGTAGTTCAGCTTACTTTGCGTCCGGAAACGCAGCTGAAAAATATGTTCAGACTGTAAAGAATGCCTTAAGATGTTATTGCTCTGAGAATCAGACGGTATGGAGCAATTTTCTATATCCGATCCAATTTTCTCTTAACGTTTCTGAACATTGTGAATTAAAGGCATCACCATTTGAGCTTTTTTTGGGACGTGAAGCTCTAGATCCTTTATTAGTTAAATGGTCTGTAAAGGATTCCGACCTGAACTTACATAATTCAGTACAGATATGGTCCGATGCCTTAAAAAATATGCATAGAGCTTGGGAAGATAGAAAGCATCTTTTTCTGCAGCGTAATAATCCAGTTACTTTCCAGGTGGGCCAATTAGTTCTTTGGAAATCTCACTTTAAGTCGTCCATAACAGATAAAGTTAGTAAATTTTTGTCGCCTCTGTGGCTTGGTCCTTTCCGCATCGACTCCTTTGCTGGTCCGAATACTATAATTCTTTTAGACGAAAGTAAAAACCGAGAATTTTCTTCTCATGCTAGCCAATTAAAAAAGTATGAAATGCGTGAATCTCCTGAACCCGAATTGTAAATTTTGGTGTCATATTTGTGAGGTTCTTACACTTATTTCTTTTTCAGGTGTAAGGGAGCTGTTTGATTAGTAAAAAAAATCCATGTTTATTCTAATTTGTCAAGACTGGCCAGTCTACACCTCTATTTGAGATATCATTCTGCGCTTTATGGATATGAATCTCATCGTCTATGGATATTTAAAGTTTATTCAAGCCTAGTTTATGATTACATTCTATAATATGGTATAACTCTATTCTGGTTTTTGTATTTAGTACTGTACTCTGGTTTTGTGTTTTACCAAAACTAAATTATATTTAATGATATGCTTGAATATATTTTGTCAATTTGGCTTTATATTATTTGGTGGTCCCTTTCATTATTTATTTATGGTTTGTTGTTTTGTCTTTTCATACTTCATATTTATCTATCACCCTTACTAACAAAATCGTTTTCATTTCCATAAGTGTTTCATATTTCTGGTAATGCAAAAAATGATTCTTACATTTTTTGAATTTCGGGAGGACCCATCATGTAGTGTATTGTACTTTAATATCTCTAAAGAAATGTTCTTTCATTTGGTGTTCTATTGGTTAATTGTTCTGGTACTATTGTATAGAACATGACGTCATGTCTGGCTCCATGATTTGAATTCCTTCTGCCGTTTGTCAGATTGACTTCAAATCGAGTGCGTATTGGTTGGATTTCTTTTTTTTTAAGTGTAAAATTGTGCCTTGGAATTCAATGGACAGCGAGGGAAGGGATCGAAGACGGAAGTGTTCAGTTATTTAGTTCTGTAGTTTGTTATTTTTTTATTATAGTTTTTTTCCTCCAGTGTTTTCTTTTTTTTAATATATGATATTTTGTGTTTGTGAAACTTCCTGCCATCGTTCGTTCCCGAGTTGACCATTGGAAGTTGCCCTTTTCATATACAGGTATAAGTAGTGTTAATTTAATGTATAATTAAATTCAATTATTTCTGCTAATTTGATATGAACCTATTGTTACTACCGTGTTATATATATATAGAGAGAGAGGTTAATTGAAATTGAAATTTGCGAATATATACTATATATTTGCATCTTGTTCTATATGAGCTTCACTTACATATATATTTGTTGTTTACTTGTTCTATATGACCTCGTTAATAAATTGTTGATTGGTATACCTTTTAATTGAGGATCATGTTTTGATTTGGAAAAGCCTCTGGTTTCTACTATATCTGCCTAAGGGGGGTATCCAATCTAATAGCGTGCCGTTATGTATGTGTTGTATATGCTGCTGCTATGATGCGAGGAAATATTGCGTATTATTAAATTATCTAACTAGTGGTACAGTTCCTTCCTTGACTTCCGGTGGGGCGTGTACGTTACACTACATGCTGGACTGTGTCCGAAGATTAACTGTTCGCATGATTGCCGATGAACTTGCCATTGCTAAAGCCCAAGTTAATGAAATTGTGCACAAATAATTGCAAATGAGGAAATTTGTGTTAAGTTGGTGTCGCGAGTGCTGACAGGCGAGCAAAAGGACGTTCGCAAACGGTCCTGCCAGGACATTTTCAAAGAAGTGAGTGAAAATCCAAACTAGTTACACAATGTGGTAACTGGGGACGGCTGAGGAAACGCATCGTCCGCGTCAGCCCAGCCATCGACAACTCCTGGCGACTGCATCATGGCAATGCGCCGAGCCACACAGCATTCCAAGTGGTGGCGTATCTGGCCCAATATAACATTGCAACCTTGCCCCAGCCACACTACAGTCCCGACCTTGCCCCACCAGGCTCTTTCCTCTTACTCCGCCTCAAAACCACCCTGAAAGGACATCATCACGGCTCGGTAGAAGCATTACAACAGGCCGTGACGAGGCAGCTGAACAGCATACCAGTTTCCGCCTTCCAGGAAGCGTATGAAAACTGGAAATCTCGCTGGCAGCGGTGTGCGGATGTAGGAGGATCATATTTCGAAAACTATTAAGCGTAAGTGTTATTTCTGTCAATATCTTATTTCTAATTGACTGAGTCCTACTACTTTGAGGACTGATCCTGTATATTAGAAAATTCACTATAATCAGTATGTTCATGTCTCTTTTAGCGTAGCAAGCTTAAGTGTGCGACGTTGAACTGAATCAATCCAAAAATTTATTTAAGGCAATTTACATGGCCCGGTACAGTGTGTTAAGTTTTCCAATCTTGAAACCTTACGCAAATTGCTCCATTTTTGCAGAATATTGCGTTCCTTTCCAGTACTCATTCGTGACAACCTATAATGTACCGTGCATATTACGAAGTTAAAATACTTTAATGTAATTATGGTCAGTTTGTCTAAATATTATCGATTTATCGCTGACGCAAAGAAAAATGAAACGGATTTAAATTATCAGTTCGCAGCCTATTCTTAGAATATACACCTGGAAACTTAGAATTCACTTTTCTTGTGTCTGTTCTGCTATTAGTGATAAGAGAATACATATTCAGCTCCTGAGAAGAGATGGCAATAAAGTAGTTACAAGATTCAATATTAAGTAGCAATCCATAAAACAAGCATCTTTCTAGCTTTTTGCTTCAATATTAAATAATTAAATATCTGCACCTTTCCACATTTAATGATTAAACATTCGCTTGTAATAAAGGCAAGACTGGTTTTCATATCAATACTGTGATAAATAACTAATTGTAGCAGGTGTTTTGAGAATTTATTTATTATTTAAATCACGTGTTTGACAACTCAAGAAATACATTTTGGGGGTACTTTATTCATGCGGTTTAACACTCACAATGGTATCTATGGGACTTTTTGTGTTTGAAATACTCTATGTGAATGTTATGAACTTCCCCAATATTTCTCCGTACTATTAAGAACTAAGAAATTAGACTTATTAGTTCTCTTCACTTTAGACTATTGTTTAGGGTTTTAAGACATAGCACGCAGAATTTAGTGAGTTGTTCTACAGCAATAATTGCAACTTAGGTGTGCAGTGAGGGGTATGGTGTATGTCTCCGAATGACAAACGGGAGTAGTACAGCAATTTCGGTGCGGGCAGGCGTGTGACGTTCGGTACGAACGCATTTATTGGACCAGTGAAAAATTCACTCTATACATAAAATGCGTAAAATTAATCCCATAAACGTAGTCAACATTTAAAATCAAGCAGTGGTGAAAAAATAGTGTCCTGAGTGAGAATGCGGTAGAAGATAAGACAGTTGCAGGTACATTGCTTGCAATGATAGCAAGCAAATATGATGGTGAGGTTTCTCTAACAGTTAGTGACACATTAGATGTAGACACTGACACTAAGAGTGAATGAAGAATCGACAAACGAAATGGATTTGGAACAGATAGTACTCCATCAATTAGTGAAAGTGAGCCTTCTACGAGCGAGTGTGGGATGTCATTCCGAAGCCGGACTAAATCTGTACGTGTAACAGAAGCTTTCGTTAAAAATACAAACAAATTCAGGAGCACGTTGCATTATTGAAAAAGAATGGTAAAGTAACACTGTTGCAGCTGCAGTCAAGAAATTCAAATGCTATACGGCGTTTGTGTATAAGGCTTTGAAATTCCGTAACCAACTTCCTCGCTAAGTACTATAAACATTCAACATTTATCGCACTAAATGACTTACGGTACATGATTATCATTTAAAAGCGTGGATATTAAAGGCAGCGAGAAAAGTGAACTATCTATTCCGTGCTTCTCGTGGTTTCATTAAACAAAATAATAAAAAAAGAGCACAGGAATCGCTCACGAAGGATTACTCAATTTGTAACGAAGAAACATGTTGAAAACAAAGGTGAATTACTTGGTAATTCCCAAAATTTGCTGATTAAAATTAATAAAATAACACATGAGAAACCGCAAAACAGTGAATGCGTCTTTGATACTCATCCGTCTAGGTTTGATCTTCCCTTAGGCTCATCCTTTATGCTCATACTGTGGTAGAACTCTTTTAGAAATAGGTGAGAAACATACCACAGCAGGCTTTTAGCCTTTGGTCTTAGTGTCCCACATATATACCATCCAAATTCACATTTCCCCCGTACGGCTAGGTATAGAGTATATATATATGTCCAGGAGGCTAAAGGCGTGTTCAGACACAAAGTAAAACAACAGTTAGCCAAACAGACATCTTTCAAGATTGTTATTGTTGCGAGCAAATCAGGTAAACTCATTCGCAGACACCTGAAAATGTGGCTAAAATACGTGTTTATTCCTGATGTGAAAAAGGGATTCCCTGCTGTGGCTTTACTCGTGGACTTGACAGAGGAGTGAACACGTGCGATAATTGTTACATTCGTGTTGAAGTTATACTCCCAAAGACCGCCAAATTTATTCAGCCTCTTGATGTATACTTTTTTCGGCAATATAAACTGGTAATTCGGAGATTTGAGAATTATTTTCGATATAAATACATTGTTTCTGGTTCACGGAACAAGCTATATGACAGAATTTTCGTAATGAAAATGCATTCTGTTGTGTATAATACATTTTTTGAGCCTATAATAAAGGACGCGTTCATATGCGTGGCAAAAATGTGGGTATGTGAAAAGAACAATAGTTGCTTCATTTTCAAATGCTCTGGAGACTCTGTTGCAAGTAGAAAATAGTGTGTGTAGTCATTAAGATTGTGACGAAGGTGCATTTCTTAAGTGTTTGTACTGTTCCGTGATGCTGTGTGCTAATAACTTTCTTATGGATCTCCATCATCACAACTAAAGAGCAAAAGATCGGTAGGCTTATGTGCACAAGTTTATATTACTTTTCTGATATTTTTTCTATTAATTTTCTAATAACTCCAAGACATATCTTTATAAAATCAAGGTGCCGTTGCACCTAACTTATATTACATCACTTAAGTGCTATGCATAATTGCAACACAGACTTATATATATATATATATATATATATATATATATATATATATATATATATATATATATATATATATATATATAGCGCACTTTGAAACAGGTATAATTTGTTACAGTGTTGCTATTAAATTTTTCACTACAGGCATTCCAATTTAATTAATGATTTCTCTGAGTAGGCTCAAGATCTTATTGTTATAGTGGCAATTGTAGATCAAGTAGCTACTACTGTATTAGTTAAAACCCTGCAGATTCTTGCACAATCGTGTTGCATTTAAATTAACTTCCAAATTTAACTACCAGAGTTTTATATGTTCCTGTGGGTGAGAGAGCTTTTAACTGTGAGATGAAATCAGATATGTAAATTTGGGATACGACAATGGATTCAGGAGTAAATTCCGGTGGTATTCGGTACCTCGAAGGATCCCTTTGCCATTTATCATATTTGACCGCGATTCAGTATGGCGCCTTTCAAGATGGTGATCAAGCACTGGAAGTACTCCCACATATGGATGCCCTATCCAGGTTTACAATGTTGAAGTCAAATCTACCAAAAACTTTTTCATTTTTATGCCAAAAGATATTCTTGGGCATTGACTATTGGATTTTAAGATGACGTCGCTGTAGCAGCTCAACGTAGCATTTGCGTATCGAGTGACCATTACTACGTTACTTAGCCTCTCGAACTGAATCCTGTAACTAATTTCCATCAAAATTCAACTCTCATGGTTTATGGACCTTCCTCGTACGAGCGTCAACTATGAATCTAGAATTTTAAGTTTCATACTATGTCACTTATCTGTACATTTTTCATGTTAATAAAGTATTTGATATAATGGTTATTACCATTATTGCTTCTTTATTGTTACAAACTATTTCGCAACTTGAAATTTTAAAATATTATTCCATCATTTCGAGAAAGCAGACTTGCATAGAAATTATCTACCTTTCTGTTTTAAAAGTACAAAGATTTATTTGTTGGTTGTTTTTAGTGATCTTCCTTCTTAATGAAAGATTGGCTTCAATTTTCAAAAAAAGAAGGGATATATTTAAAACCCTGAGTCATAAATTTCATTGTAATTGTTTTTTAATTTTTAAGTTAGAATAAAAAATAAGTATAATGATATACCACGGAGAAAAAATAGTAATCTAACTTTCTTGTCTGTGATAAAGATAACAGTAATCACAAGAAAATACCAAGGTATTTTATGTTTAATAATAATAATAATAATAATAATAATAATAATAATAATAATAATAATTTTACCTATATGTGTGTGCGCGAGAATTCAAGTTACACCTATAGTGTGCCGCAAATTGAAAAAGGTTGGGAAACGCTTCATTTTCTACAAAATGTATTGTCGTCGTTTCCCAAAGAAGTAGGAAGTGATTATTTATTAATATATAATTTATTTTTCTATATTTGCCTAGTGTTCCTAAAGGAAATATCATTTGGATACCTATCCTGAGAAACCAATACTATCCATTTATTAAAGAGAAAAGAAAACATTGAGTGTGTAATTATACATGTGAAGTTTAACAATGAAACTTCGACATTGCTAAATTTCAGATGTACAAAATTTCTTAGCTATATCGTAACTACACGGTTTGCAGAAAAATGTAGGCGAGAAAAAACAATTGTGCTAGATCGATCATAAACTATTAAATCTAAATTTGAAACTACTTGACACTATAGAAATAAATTAAATCTCAATCGCAAATTACTCTTGACACAAAACCCTTTAACATCTACTTTTTGAATTTTGCAATGACCAAACCTGATAACGTTAAATCATAAAAGTGACCGAGAATATTTGTAGGAGAAGATGGTAACTGTTTGAAGTTTTCGACAATTACATCATTTGTACAGTCAGCGAAAGTAATAAGTAGAGGTTGGATACATAAGAAATGATCGCTTTTTCCAGTAGCAGAATAGTTTCACTCTATGTCTGATAGTTGGACAACCAACATGACAGCAAATACGTGACCGAAAACATAACGTGGCAGGATATTCCTCCACTTGGAGGAAAAAGTATTACTATCTGCGAGCATCATTTAGAGAAACAACCACGAGATAAATCTGCAGAAATTTCATTCACATTAAGTTCAAAGAGATAGGAACTAATGCAAAGAGAACGGAAAGAATAATACACTGCATGCAGAAACCGAAAAAGTACGGAAAGCTAAACAAAATCAGAAAAGAAGGAAAGAGCAAAAGACATGGGAATAAATTAAATATTAACACTTAAGGATAAACATTGTCCGTCTTTCCCTCTGCACCCATCTTGGGTTTTCTCCCTTCATAGGATAAATCTCTTTCAGTATCAAACGCGAACACCATTTATAGTGTTTAATTCCTTGAAAAATTTTTAACACAGTCTAGGCCGGGACTCGAACCCCAGCCCCTTAGAACGACAGTGTCACGCGGTATCCACTTACCTACACAGGCTCTATCTACGGCGTTTCTAATTCAGCTTTTACCCGCGCTGGTATCAAACGTGTTAAATCAGCCATTGTCGGTGAGCCACCCCAGTTCCATTTGAAGTTTAAATTTTATTTACCTCACTTAGCCATCTATAGGTAGCCGTCTACTTGCTTTCGTAAAAATCATTTGTTCTGTAGATTAAAATCAAGAATTAATTAATCTGTACTCTTGGGAGCTTACTGGTGCACCAACATATCTATATATATATATATATATATATCTATATATATATATATATATATATATATATATATATATATATATATATATATATATATAGCGGATTGATTGAGGATTAAAAGAACGACTTCGTAAATTTACGGAACACGTGTTAACACAACAGGAAGGACATCTCGTAGCGTTGTTACGTAACACATTCAGTGTATATAAAGTTTCAAAACCAGAAGTCGGAAGATATGCTTGCTGAGCGGAGAAACCCGGATTCAAATCTGGACTGATAAGTTTTGTTTGTTCCGTTGAAAATACATTTCTATATTTTTGCGTTTGAAATTGCTTTCTTTCAGTTTTTGTAGATTATCTTAAATTAGTGAAGGACAAGTAAGGTCAGGTTACATATATGTCTGCTTTATCTGTGTGTGCAGTCCAGAGATGGAGTGAGTCAATTGGGTCAAGATTTGTCAGTAGGTCAGTGGGTCGTGGGTCAACATGACGTGACTCACTGTAACACACCACCCACCGTGACGTCTCTGACTCACGCTGACCCTACGTTTTAAATTTTAAGGTCTCCCTCCTTATTCGGCCTCCCTCCTTCAAGGTCTCCCTCCTTATTGTTACATTCAATATATAGATAATTATTGAGTTGATTTTGAGTTTAGGTTCCTTTTTAGCAGCGAGGCTATATGAGACGGGACTTACTGATTAACATAGAAACCGAAACACATGAGCTCCCGTTGGAATCAAACCAGTGTCTCCCACGCCACAGGTATATAACCAGGGTCTTATTCTTGCTATAAAGTATCAAATAACTAAACATTTGATATAAATAAATGATAAACCTAAAATATTGCAGATTACTGCAATTGCGATTTAATTCAATTTTAAGCATTATACATCCATATTGAATCCATATTGATTGTTGAATTTGCTTTATAAAGACGCAGATTATGAATTATAGTAATTTTTCAATGAAATGAAATTAAATTAAGTTTGATGTCCCATGCTTATGTCGGCTATGTAAAGGAGACAGTGATGATGAGAAATGAATGATAATTGTGCAACAATATAGGTAGGAGGAAACAGGAGAATCCTGAAGAAACGAACGCACACAGTGTTTCTTCACCACAAATCAGCCTTTGTGCAAGCTGGGATCGAACCAAGGACCCCATGCACCAGAGGTGAACGCTCTACCACTAAGCCACTTCGGCCCTATGAAAAATACAACCGTATTTATTCTTTCTCTCTCTCTCTCCATATTTATAGGTAACAGAAGCATGAAGGTGCTTCGGGTACCTAATTGGATCCCAGCTCGCGCCGTTTGGATTTTGTGGTGAAAAAACGCCATGCTCATGGGTTTTCTCGGGGCTCTCCCGTTTCCTCCCACTTTCTTCATTCCACCATTTTACTGATTTCTCAGTATCACCGTCTCCTTTAGCCTAACCGGCATAACCATGGGACGTTAAACTTAAAGATTTCATTTTACTTTAATTTTTATTTTGAACGTATGGTTTCAAGTTGGTATTAAACTCAAAATTCTGATCTTAGTGAGTTGAGTTGATTTGGAGTTTAACGTCTCTTTCAACAGCAAGACCATACTGATTAACGTAATACCCGAACCATGTAAACTCTCGCCGTGTGGTGGCGATTGTGATTTTGAGTTTAACTGCCCGGTCAGCAGCGTGGCTATAAGAGACGTGGACCTACTGAATAACATGGAATACGAAACCCATGAGCTCCCACCGGGAATCGAACCCGGGTCTCCTACGATAAAGGCGCGCGTACGCTAACTCCCACCGGGAATTGAAATCTTTTCTCATTGTAAGAATGTTAATGTTCCTTATTTTACAGTTTTTGTATAACTTCATGGACCAAATTTCACAGAAGTAAATCCCCACGGTAAGCCGGTTTGCATATTGAGACTGCTAAGTATGAAAACATTTACGCTCACTCCAACCTCAATCATTTCTAGAATCCAACCTCACTTACGTATGTTATTAAGACGTAAAGTTGAATGTGATTTATTCTACAAACACTTTTATATATTGCAAAAGCTGTGACGTCCAAATATTCACTGGGAACTCATAGTCGTATCGCAATAAACAAAAGCGAGAATGGAACAGTAAACTTCTTTCACAAAAGTTAAAGAAAAGCCTGCTAAAGCATGCAAAATGTTCGAGTGGTTTAAGTCGATACTCTATCATTCATATGTTTGTGTGTTAAAAGCCGATAATAAGTTTTTCTAAGTGTTTTCCTATTTTCATTTGGAGGCGAAAAACATTTCTTTGAGTAACTCATTGGAAACTTCTTTTGTTTTAAATTCGGCTAAGACAGAACAATATATCAATTGCAAAACTAAAATCCATAGCTGAAAACAAAATATAAAGAATGTTTTCCCATTATTATCCCATTATTACCCCCTGATTTGTAACGAAAAATTAATTATATACAGTGGTGAATTGAGAAAATTATCCTCGGGGGAATTTTTAATAGGGGTGGTGGGTATACTCACTTGTAATCCATATTAAGCATGATTGAAGATAGGTGCCGAAGGCAGAAATTTCTTAGTTTGAGAAGGGTCTCAAATTCTCCTTCAGATTACTCCCTGAAATTTTCACTGATTAAAAGGTTTTCGTAACAAATATAATATTACACTTCTTTCTCGTTCTGCATTTTGAATTAGTAGTATCATAACTTATACAGAATTATAATAAAAATATAAAAAATATAATACTAATCATGTAAAACTTATCCTGTAAGTTACAATTTTGTGTGGGATTAAAACTCATTTTTTTTCGCATTGCACTTGAAAGTAACTCATCTCTATATAATCCTGACCTGTAAGTCATGCACAACTCCAATTAATTAACCAATATTTATAAGAATATTTTTTTTACTTTACTATTTTCACTATTCCATATTATATACACTTCCAAAATAAAACTCTCGAAAGCGTATATGAGACGAGTGGAGACTCGTAAATAAATTACCATTTATCATACATATTGGTTTCTATTCCAAATTCTATTTAATCGAATCCGACAGGAATACAGACAGAAACATCGAGACCTCGTAAAAAGAGAGAGAGAAATGAGTTGGACTCTCCGGGGACTCTAAGCTCGTAGGGTGTTTTACAAAAAGGATCGCCTTAGACCACTTGGCCATGGTAGCAACTAGTGATTGTAGCAAAGGCTTCGAGTAGCAGTTCTTCTTACAGAATAACATTAATTTCTATTGGCTAAAATTTAAGCCTAATTTACTTTGATGTAATTTGTCTATTAATTTGTTTTATGAACACGTTATTGATTACTTTGACGAATGATGTATGTTGTTGATATAAATTCTATTGCACGTTCTTTCATAAATACTATAGAAAGTATCAAGGCTATGTATTATATTTCATAAAAATTGACAGGTGCATGCACAGTACAGAGAGAAGGCGAAGAAGGAAATGCTAACAGACTGTTAGAATGTTTCGCTCGCGAGCAGTAGTTCTCAACCGGGAGGCGCGCTTCCTCGTTATGGGGAGGCGTGAAGGGCTTACGAAGTTCATTTGTTTTCTTATATCTCTTGAATGATTATGCACAATATCCAGCGCCATCTTCTACACATTTGGAAGTGATAAATCGTAGTATAAATTAACCGTCCTCCACACACGGTGCTTGTTGATTTTCCAAGATTAAAAACTGAAATAATTTTTATTTCAATAGAATATAAAAGTTTCAATGAGTGGGGTTACAACCCCTTAACCTCATGACTCTTCGATACGTCACTGCCTGAACTGTAACTTTAAACTTAGAATAGAATAATATAGACATGTGACGTACTAAATATATTTTTGGATCATTATATGTTTTCAGAAATATCCACTATTACGATGTCAGTAAATGTTAAGTAATTTATTGTAAATCTTTTTACTTTCATTTTCCCTCTTTTTTCTCAACTAAGCCTGAGAGGTGTAACAAGAGGAGGTTAATAATTCGAAATATTAATATATTTTAGTAATGTATTGCGTCACTTTACTTTAGACCGATGTTTTGTATGGAAGGATAGGTCTTCTTAGGAAACTTCTCGTTGCTTTATTTTTTAACCAATACAAAACATCGGTTTCATTGCTGTGAAGTATAAGGAACAGCTTAAATGTATTTCACCGTTGTCATTTCTTAAAGAATTATCAGTTTAAAGTTTGTCCAAGTTCTCACTAATCAACTGGACTCATGTAAAATGATACTTAATATTGGCAGTACTATACTATACGAAGAATAAAGAGTGTAAATTACACTACATTGTTCTTGAATTCGAATTTAGCTATTAAAGAAGTGACAATAAACAAAGTGAGTTTTATTCGTTCGAATTAAGATAATACTTGTATCTAGAAATTACACAACCAAAAGGGAAAACATCATTAAAAAGACGAGAACACTTTTATCCAAAATGTGAAATAAAGTAATTAATGAACTGAAATGAAAGTAATATTGGGCATGATATACGAGTAAGAAAAAGACATAAGTGTGTTCTTAGAGACGTTCAAAGTAAATTTGCAAATACTTATTGAAGATATACTACTCTTCAATAAGTATTTACGTTTACGTTTTACGTTTCCTTTACGTTTTAACGAACTTATAAGTAAACAAACAAAAGAAATGAATGAAGAACGAATGTCTTGCTCTCGAGAAAAATATAACAAATAAATGAAAAATAAATGTTTACGCAAAAATAACACAGTATTCTGGTTTTCACGAAGCTTTACACCCTTGTAAACAATGCAGACTGCAGTGCGAAAATGTTGCCAACTAATTAAACAAAAATATTATATGCAATTGTGTGTTAAGAAATTAATAAACAAACTGAAGGGGCGAAAAAAAATGAGATTAAAAATAAAAGGGCATGGGCTTGTGATAGGAGAATCAGGAACCATTTTTTCTCGTTTGCAATGGCGTACGCACTGCTCTTCTAAGTCTTTGAACTACTATGTAAACGCAGACACGCACCAGGAAGAAGAAGGGCAGTACGATGAATTTCTTCTACCATTGTAAATTGCAACTAAAACTTACTATCCCCATTTCTAAGGTTTCCTCTAGCTGAGAATCTCCATTCAGAGCCACTATTGCATGATGACTTAGTGTTCCTACTAGCAGATCTATGGTTGGATTGATGGATTAAAGTTTTTCGTCTCCTTCAACAACAAGGTTCTATGAGATTGGGACCTACAGCCGAACGAGTAATCCGAACTACATGAATTTCCTCCGGAAATATAACGCAGGTCTCCCGCCCAACGACGAGAACGCGGATCATATAGCAACAAAGGAGTTAATTAGATCTGGAAACAATGCAATTGTACTCACGACTCCTATTCAAAATTGAGCTCTTGGGGGGCTGCGGTGGCTCACTGGTAGAGCGTTCACCTCTGGCACATGGTGTTCCTGGTTCGATCCCAGCTCGCGCCAAGTGAACCTTGTGGCGGACAAACACCGTGTTCGTGGGTTTCCCCTGGGTTATTCAGTTTCCTCCCACTTTCTTCATTCCACCATTTCATTCATTTTTCATCATCACCGTCTTCTTTAGTCTAGCCTGCATAAACGTGGGTCGTAAAACTCAAAAGATGTCATTTCATTTCATTTCAAAATTGAGCTCCTTGTACGTTTCCATTAGAGGCGAGCGAGTGTTTGGAAAAATCAAATGTTCCTTCTGCAAGAACTTGAAAACTACTGAGTTTACTTATTTATTGAATAGAAAATTTATTATTTTATGTCCTTTGTTATATGTAATAAAATACCAATAAAATATATTTTGAATCCTCGTGACTTATTCTTTCATTTGATATCTAACAGAAAAGTTACGCCATAAACTAATATCAGTCATGAAAGTATGGATACTCTATCGACATCTTATTCAACAAATTCCAGGAAACCTTTTAGACTCTACATAGGAATAAAGACACGTTATTTAACATGCACGTAGTACCTCCTCTTAATTTCACTGCAGCCAGAAAAAAAAATAAGACTCAAAAGTTATGAACATTCCTATCGAATATTATAAAAATTCTTAAATGTTGAAGATTCCTTTGTACATTATTTCATTTCTGGCACCGAATATTCGGTTTTTGCATCTTTTAGATGGTCATTTATTCTGATCGCATTTTAAAAAGGAGATATACAAATTATAACTGAAAAAAATTAGCCTCATATTACTTCGTAATGAATCACTAAAACAGGTTGTATCCTCTTTAACTTCTCTCTATCCCCCTCACTCTCTCTCTCTCTCTTTTTTCTATATTGACTATTTCCTCATCTCTAATGAAGGGTAAAACAAAGATCTGAAATACTATAAGGAAGTTGTTATCTTCAATAAGGACAGCGAGTTCACTTGATTTCTCTTTTTCATTTTCTTAGCCCATTTTCATAAAATGACACAACTATTTGACCACCATTCTTTGTGAAAAACTGAAAAATAACTATGAGTTAGCAACATTGAAAATGAGACTAATAACAGTTTATTCTTCCATGAGCAAATAGTACACAACTAATGCAATGTATTATGGTAATTAATGTATTGTTTAGGCACAGTAAGAACATTTAGGATCTGACTCAAAGTATATATCTATATGGGATCGAAATCTTGAACCAAAATCGAATTAGTAAGAGAAAACTGTTACAACAAATAACAAAAGACACGAAGTGCGGGCCACAATTTCAAGATGTCGCCCAAGGAAGCCAGCAGGTTACCTGCTGCTCTGAGTTATTATGTTAAACATAAACAAGGCAAACCCGTAAATGTAGAAGAAAAGCAAATACTTTATCAAACGACATCAACATTGTTCAATTCACTTGAAGAAAATTAAGACCCATAATAGCTAATTTTAATGTTCCCATAGATTATTTATTTACTTACTTTGTAATACTGAAGTTAGTGTTTGTACATACATTCACATGCTATACAATGTAAGAAAGCACATCAATAAATTGAACTGAAGGGGGGAAAAGTACCATCTGTTTTTCATGGATATGTGTAATGATTTAGGTAATAGATGAAAAAGAAATAATCTCCCATAATGATAAATATGCTTGCTGTTACATACCAGCGCCATCTCTTTATCATTCAGTTGATAATTTGACATAACTCGTTGTAATTTCATCTATAATTACAGTTTGGAGAAAAATAACAATGTTCAGTTGCTCTTAGAGGAGGAGGGATTATGTAATATTGGGTATTTTGCCCTATATCACGGCAATGGCGTGAGGGTGAGACGAGTAATGCACATCGCAGTAGCGGAAATACATGTACGTGCTGCAGCAGAAATATTTCCTCTTCACCAAACAGCAAATAGCCGTGCACGCAGTAATACAACATCACGTTACGCGGTTTGTTTTGAAGGGTGCAAAGGACTGTGAAAAACGCTTTAGTACTTCATGTAGTCACCTCCAGAGTCAATAACTTCTTAAAGTCTGGAGGGAATACTAGATACAAGTCTCGAGTAATATGACGGTGTGTCAGGTAAGTGTTGCCACAGTTCCGTAACTTGATTTTGAAGAAACGTCTTGCCTCTGTCGTCACTTCTCTTTCCATTGTTGCAGCATCTAGGCCCACAAATGTTCAATTGGGTTGAAGACTGGGGATAGAGGGGTCCACTCTATACAAATTAACTCCGGATGTTCACTTACCCCTCTCGTGTTTGCCGGGAATTGCAAACAACACTGTTGTCATGCATAAATATATATTCTTCCTGCTCGGGGAAGTTTCTTTCTAAGGACGGTAACAATGTATTTTGGAAGATATTAACGTAAACAGTGCTGTTCATTCTCTCGGGCATTGCAACCAAATCTACTTACCAGTAGCCATCATGTATCCAGAAAAGTCTGCTAATATTCGTTTTGAACAAGAAGTACTGATATTTTGTTCAGCATCCCTGGTTCTGCGTGGTCTATACAATATAACCCTGCCTTGCTGGTTAGACTTGAAAACTTTCTCGTCGGTCCAGATGACTAAGTCTCAATATGACGGCAGTTGGGTTGTGTTCTCCTGTGCCCATTCCATTCGACTGGTCTTTTGCGTTTCAGTCAGAAGTCTTCCTCGCGGGTCTTGAACAGTGGAGAACACAATCTTCTTATTGTTTCGTGTGAACAATTATAGTCCATGGATTGTCCAAAAGGATCGACGCGTGGCATAGAGGTTTGTTGATTGCTTCTGTAACTAACGTTTGCTCTTGAGCTGCAGTTGTCGCTTTAGGCCTTTCACTTCTTCACCGAGACCTAAACCATTCACCACCTTCTTTATGCCTCTGAATCCATTTCTTGGCTGTTTTCTTGGCACAGCCCAGATTCCTAGCGATGTGAGGCAGAGTTTGTCCCACTGTTACTCGGTCTATGATTTCTCCTCGCAGAGCAACAGACAGTTCTCCACAGCCCTTAGAGCGAGGCATTTTGACAACTGTTAGAAATTTGAATTCTGACTTGTACGAATAATGTCGGTAAAGTGTATCTTTCTGTTTCTACTGCACATGCACCAGTGAATTTTTATGAAAGCTTATTATGAAAGCTTTTTATTAATTGCTTAATTTTTATGAACTAATACGTAATAGAGCCTATATAAATAATACATATCATTCGTCAAAGTAAAGAATACAGTTAACACAAAACAGTTTCAATAGATATATTGCACCAGGCCAAAATAGGCTTAAACTTCAGGTAATACAAAGTAAATTTCATACTGTAATGAAAGGTGTAACATGAAACACGCTTACTACAATCGTAACTGCTTACAATAATCGAGTGGATGCCCTCCCCGCTGATCTAGCGGCTTGCACTTGCCACTTTGCTGTACGGGCTCCCGGGTTCGATTCCCAGTGGGAGAGCCTTTGAAATTTTAACTTTCCTCGATGTTTCTGTGCTCATGTCCCTGTGGTTTTAGGTTACTGGTAAAGCAAATTAAACAAGTAAAAAGTGAATAAAATTAAGTAGTAACTAGTAATAAGTAGATAAAAAGAAGTGAATTCGACTATAGATTTTCGAGGCACCACTCAAGGGTAGTTCGAATCTCACCAGACTACAATTATCGTTTTACCTCTTCTTGACGTTTCTATTTATGTTCCTGTCGGAATCGATTAAATATAATTTCGTAACACTCTAAAATATACGTAATATTTCAAATTCTTAACGTCTTATTATTACATTTTTTTACCTTAGTTGGGAAGAAGGAGGAAAAATGAACGTACAAAGATTTACAATAAATTACTTTAACATTTACTGATATTGTAATAGTGGATATTTCTGAAAACGGAAAATCAACAAGCACCGTGTGTGGAAGACGGTGAATTTATACTGCGATTTATCACTTCCAAATGTGTAGAAGATGTCGCTGGATATTGTGTATTCAAGAGATATAAGAACACGAAGGGATTTCGTAAGCCCTTCACGCCTCCCCAGAACGAGGAAGAGCGCCTCCCGGTTGAGAACTATTGCTTGCGAGCGAAACATTCTAACAGTCTGTTAGCATTTCCTTCGCCTTCTCTCTGTACTGTGCATGCACCTGTCAATTTTCATGAAAGGTAATACATAGCCTTGATACTTTCTATAGTATTTATGAAAGAACGTGCAATAGAATCTATATCAACAATATAGATCATTCGTCAAAGTAATCAATAACGTGTTCATAAAACAAATTAATAGACATATTACATCAAAGTAAATTAGGCTTAAATTTTAGCCAATAGAAAGTAATGTAAGTCTGTAAGAAGAACTGCTACTCGAAGCCTTTGCTACAATCATTAGTTGCTACCATGGCCAAGAAGTCTAAGGCGATCCTTTTTGTAAAACACCCTACGAGCTTAGAGTCCCCGGAGAGTCCAACTCATTTCTCTCTCTCTTTTTACGAGGTCTCGATGTTTCTGTCTGTATTCCTGTCGGATTCGATTAAATAGAATTTGGAAAAGACACCAATATGTATGATAAATGGTAATATATTTACGAGTCTCCACTCGTCTCATATACGCTTTCGAGAGTTTTATTTTGGAAGTGTATATAATATGGAATAGTGAAAATAGTAAAGTAAAAAAATATTCTTATAAATATCGGTTAATTAATTATAGTTGAGCATTGATTTCAGGTCAGGATTATATAGAAATGAGTTACTTTCAAGTGCAATGCGAAAAAATAAATTGAGTTTTAATCCCACACAAAATTGTAACTTACAGGATAACTTTTACGTGATTAGTATTATATTTTTATATTTTTATTATAATTCTGTATAAGTTATGATACTGCTATTTCAAAATGTAGATCGAGAAAGAAGAGTAATATTCTATATTTTTTACGAAAAGCTTTTAAGCAGTGATAATTTCAGGGAGTAACCTGAGGAAGAATTTGAGACCCTTCTCAAGCTAAGAAATTTCTGCCTTCGGGACCATACCTTGGATCATGCTTAATGTGGATTACCAGTGAGTAAACCTCCACCCCTATTAAACATTCCCCCGAGGATAATTGTCTCAAATCACCACTGTTTATAATTAGTTTTTCGTTACAAATCAGAGGATAACAGTGGGAAAACATACTTTATAATTTGCTTTCAGCTATGGATTTTAGATTTGCAATTCATATATTGTTCCGTCTTAGCCGAATTTGAAACAAAAGAAGTTTCCAATGAGTTACTCAAAGAAATGTTTTCCGCCTCCAAATGAAAATAGAAAGACACTTAGAAAAACTTATTATCGGGTTTTAACACACAAACATATGATTGATAGAGTATCGACTTAAACCGCTCGACCATTTTGCAGGATTTTGCAGGCTTTCTTTTAACTTTTGTGAATGCAGTTACTGTTAAATACTGGCTTTTGTTTATTGCGATACGACTATGACTTCTCAGTGAATATTTAGACGTCACAGCTCTTGCAATGTATAAAAGTGTTTGTAGAATAAATCACATTCAATTTTTTCGTCCTAATAACATACGTAGATCAGGTTGAATTCATGAAATGATTGAGGTTGGAGTGAGCGTAAATGTTTTCATACTTAGGAGTCTGGATACGCAAACCCGCTTAATGTAGGAATTTATTTCTGTGAAATTTGGGACATGGCGAATAAATACGAGTGAGCTTGGAAATGTGAAAGTTCATCTCAATTTGTTTTATAATCACCTCAAAATACAAGTTTATATATATATATATATATATATATATATATTAAAAAAAAGGCATCCCTATTTTGAAAAAAGAATTTTACTTCACTCAGGCTCGAACCGCCGCACTCCAGTTCTAGAACTTTAACAGCACTATTAACCACGCTTGACCACAGAGGCAACTCACGAAAATGCGTTGTGATATAGCTAATAGAATCGCTCCAAGTGCAGGTTTACACTTGGAGTTTTAAATAGCCAGTTTCTGTCTTTTTCCCGTAATTTCAACTGAATATATTGACTGATTTTCCATATTGGAACTTTGCGTGAAGTGTGAATTGTATGCTGTTTTTTGCACTATTTTCTGTTCTTTCAATTTTACGTATTTGTGAGTGTTCCTAAGACCTATTGTGTGCAGCGATTTCCACAAAGTTAAGCGTTTTACTAACCCCCGGAGGTATACTTTGTTAACCGTAGGCAGCATTCTGTTGTTATCATAATAGTCACTTGTAAAGGCACACCTACTATTAGTTATTTTGTTCTTGTGTTGACCTTGAAGGACCAACAAATGCGTTTCGGGAAGTTGGCTGACTTGAACCAATGCCTTCCTTTAATCCGCGAAGTTGATATACAGTAGAAGTGATCTATGCCTATGCATTATTATCCCGAGAAAATATGTTTTACCTGAACAACCACAGCGTCTGATTAATGGATTCCATATTTTCCGTTAAAGCTGTAGTTAAAGCGGAAGTGGTGAAAACTTGTCATTTTCGATTTCAACGTTTATCGACATTGAAAGCAAATGATAGCAGAAAGATAGAAGCACATTTATTCACAAACAATTCAGTGTCTTAAGATAACATAAAATGACAATCCACAACACACTACTAAAACGAAAGTGATTCAAAGTTACTATTATTCCGGTTGTAATACTTATTTCTACTGATCGAACATGGTAGGAGATACGAGATGCATTTTTTTCAATTCATTTAGCTTTCCAAGAATAGGTACCTTCAAGTCCATTAAGTCTATGTTCAATCCAAAACACGTTCAAATTAAACATTTCTGGTTTCAAAGGTTATCACTAATGGTAAACAGAAATGGTAATAGATAGTGACAAACGGTATTTGCAATGGATACAAGCTCTCAATTGTATATATATCATCACAGCTTGCAGGACGATATCAAAAGTAGGAGTGGTTGAATTGACTAATACATCTGGTTTCAGATTTTCACAGAGCATCAACTGTAAAACATGTCGAGGAGTTTTCTTTCGATCGATTTAATGTCCCAAGGATAGGTTCTACTCCTTATCTTAACCTTCAATTTATTCTGTAAGTGCTTCAAATTAACGATTTCTGGTTTCAGCACTTCTCTCCATATACGAAAAGTTTAATTGTAATGATTTTGAATGTAAATTTTTAAAATTTACGTTCCACAGTTCTGCCGGTTAGGCTAAGGGAGAAATGTGGTGATGTGAAATGAATGAAATGGTGGAATGAAGAAAGTGGGAGGAAACAGAATAACAACGAGAAAACCCACTACACGCCGTTTGTCCACCACAAAGTAAAACGGCGCGAGCTGGGATCGAACAAGGGACTTCAAGCACCGGAGGTGAACGCTCTACCACTGAGCCACCGCGTCCCCCAAAATGAAAATTATACTGATACTGTGTCTGATATATATATGGAGTGAGAGAGATAAAGAGGTTTGGATAAATATGGTTGGATTTTTCATAGGGCCGAGGTGGCGCAGTCGTAGAGCGTTCACCTCTGGTGCATGGGTTCCTTGGTTCGATTCAAGCTTGCACAAAGTCAGATTTGTGGCGAAGAAACATCGTGTTTCTTCAAAATTCTCCTGTTTCCTCCTACCTACATCGTTGCACAATTTTCATGCATTTCTAATTATCACTGTCCCCTTTACCTAGCCGACATAAGCATGGGACGTCAAACTTAATTTAATTTCATTTCATTGAAAACAATTACTATAATTTATCATCTGCATCTTTATAAAGCAAATTCAACAATCCATATGGATGTATAATGCTTAAAATTAATTTAAACGCAATTGCAGTCACCTGCAATTGTTTAGGTCTCTCATTTATTTACATCAAGTGTTTAGTTATTTGATACTTTATAGAAAGAATATTAACTGCTGTATAAGACACAATTATATACCTGTGGCGTGGGAGACACTGGTTTGATTCCAACGGGAGCTCATGTGTTTCGGATTCCATGTTAATCAGTAGGTCCCGTCTCATATAACCTCGCTGCTAAAAAATTACGCTAAACACAAAATCAACGCAGCTCAATAATTATTTATACATTGAATTTAATAATAAGGAGGGAGACCTTGAAGGAGGGAGGCCGAATAAAGAGGGATACCTTAAAATTTAAAACGTAGGGTCAGCGTGAGTCAGAGAGGTCACGGTGGGTGGTGTGTCACAGTGAGTCGCATCCTGTTGACCCACAACCCACTGCCCTACTCACAAATCTTAACCCAATTGACCCACTCCATATCTGGACTGCACACACAGATGAAACAGACATATATGTAATCTGACCTTACTTGGCCAAAACTAATGTAAGATAATCTACAAAAAATGAAAGAAAGCTATTTCAAACGCAAAAATATAGAAATATATTTTCAACGGAACAGAAAAAAAACGTACCAGCCCAAATTTGAACCCGGATTTCTCCACTCAGCAAGCAGACGTCTTACCGACTTATTCACGGCATATTTTCCGACTTCTGGTTTTGAAACTTTATATACACCGCGTGTGTTACGTAACAACGCTACGAGATGTCCTTACTGTTGTGTTAACACGCGTTCCGTAAACTTACGAAGCCACTCCTTTAATCCTCAATCAATTCGACGTATATATATATATATATATATATATATATATATATATATATATATATATATATATATATATATAGAGAGAGAGAGAGAGAGAGAGAGAGAGAGATATGTTGGTGCACCAGTAAGCTTCGAAGAGTACAGATTAATTTATTCTTGATTTTAGTCTACAGAACAAATGCTTTTTATGAAAGCAAGGGGACTGCTACCTATAGATGGCTAAGTGAGCTAAATAAAATTTAAACTTCAAATGGAACTGGGGTGGCTCACCAACAATGGCTGATTTAACACGTTTGATAACAGCAGTGGGAATAGCTGATTTATAAATGCAGTAGATAGAGCCTGTGTAGTGTAGGTAAGTGGATAACGCGTGAGACTGTCATTCTAAGGGTCTGGGGTTCGAGTCTCGGCCTAGACTGAGTTAAAATTTTTCTAGGATGAAGACTATAAATGATGTTCGCGTTTGATACTGAAAGAGATTTATCCTATGAAGGGAGAAAACCCAAGATGAGGACAGGGGGAAAGACGGACACTGTTTATCCTTAAGTGTTAAAATTTAATTTATTCCCATGTCTTTTGCTCTTTCCTCCTTTTCTCATTTTGTTTAGCTTTCGGTACTTTTTCGGTTTCTGCATGAAGCGTATTACTCTTTTCGTTTTCTTTGCATTAATTCCTATCTCTTTGAACTTAATGTGAATGAAATTTCTGCAGATTTATCTCGTGGTTGTTTCTCTAAATGATGCTCTCAGATAGTAATACTTTTTCCTCCAAGTGGAGGAATATCCTGCCCTGTTATGTTTTCGGCACGTATTTGCTGTCATGTTGGTTGTCCAACTATCAGACATAGAGTGTAACTATTCTACTACTGGAAAAAGCGATCATTTCTTATGTATCCAACCTCCACTTATTACTGTCGCTGATTGTACGTTACGAGCAAAAGAATTTATGGTTCAGAGACTTGAACATTACGGAAACTAGAGAAGAAATATTTAGAGAGCTTCGAAATGTGGTGTTGGAGGAAGTTGGAGTAGACAAGAATGGACGAAGAATAACAAACAGACATTTTAAAACAAATCGGATTGAAGAGGGTGCTCCTAGCCACCATCATTCGTAGAAAGGACAATTGGATTGGACACATCTTGCGAAAAAAAATGTCTTCTTCATACCGCCATAAAAGGAAAGATAGAAGGAAAACGAGAAGTAAAATAGTGAGAAGAAGAACACAACTTATTGACGACTTGAAAATTAGAATAAAATATTGTGAGTTAAAAGAGGAAGTAAAAAATCGAGAAACATGGAAGAAGTATTTCCATGCCCAAACTGATTATTAAGAAAAAGAAAACTTATTAGTCCCAGGACCTGCCAATAGGCAGAAAATTTAATGATAATAATAATTCTGCTGCCATATGTTTTATAATTGAGTATCTTTTGTTTCTATTATATTGCTATTTGGAGAGTGGTGTTTTGTTGAGAGTGCTCGGAATTGCAGTGTTGTGTCTTTTTGTTTCAGTGTGTGTTGTGCATCTGGATCCGAAGAAAATGCTGAATAAAGGTTTATCTATGTGCATTGCAACGCAATTTCACGCGCGTATAAAAGCAAACCTATTTTGTTATGTGCATGTTATGAACTTACATGTAAAACTAAGGAAAAAACTGACATAAGGTATAAAGGCTTATGAACTTAGTTTGGTTATATGAGGGTCCCTGGTTCAATCCCAGCTCGCACCGTGTGAACGTTTTGGTGGACAAACACCGTTCTCGTGTTTATTCGGGGCACTTCCGTTTCCTCCCACTTTCCGTGTTCTCCGTGTTTACGCTCCGAGTTCTAGGAATTTGAGAAACTGACCATAAGTACCATATTATGGTCGAGAAGTCTTTGATAATTTATTTAACATTAGGCAACTTATCAAGTCCCATCTTTCTGCAGCAAATGTATCCAACGATAATGTCTATATTTTTCTATCCCTTTATATCGGGCTTGTGAATAAATTTGCTGCACTAAATTGTACATAAAGATTCGTAGATTAAGAAAAAGAATAAAACATAATTCATAATATTAAACTGATTAATGTTGATTTTGTAAACTATATATTTCCAGCCTGTACTATTCATTTAGTTCTTGCAACAGCAATTCGCATTTGTCTATTATTGCTTTGTAACTACATAGAACTAATTGTTTAAATAATATAATGAACTACATAATGAAGAATCTTAGTGAAAAGTAAGTGTAAAAACTTCCGTGAATTCAAATAATGTATTTAAAGCTAATATATGACATTTTGAACACTCCTGCATATATTGTCTTTGCATTTATTTTTAAAGCAATTTTTAAAATTATAAAAATGCAAAATGACGAACTGGGCAAACTGATAGATATACATTATACAAACACTTTAAGTATTGTTTTCGATCATCATTTATGAACAAATCTAATTATATTTCTACAATGTGATTTTAAACAGGTGGGAAATTTCACCCACCCACCCACACACAAATATATATATATATATATATATATATATATATATATATATATATATATATATATGTGTGTGTGTGTGTGTGTGTGTGTGTCTGTGTCTGTGTGTGCAAAGCGTGGCAGCTATTTGAGAACAAAATAACATACGCAGTAAAAGGAACAGAGACTTAAAATAGAGCATTTAACGGCCATTGAACGAAATATGTACGTAGTGGTAGAATTAATACAGGATATCATTGAGTGAAACCTCCATCTGCCGCAATAACCGCCTCTAAAACATGTTGAAACCGTCGGCAGTAATGAATGAGTTGGGTAATGGAAATGTTTTTCATAGCATACACAATAGCTGCTCTAAGACCCGCAACAGGGGTGTGTGGATGCTTATTGAAGGCCCTCTCTACCATGCCCCAGACGTAGAAGTCCAAAGGGTTGACACCACGGAAGCTGGGAACCACATGTTTTGGTTGACGAGGTTGTGAAATGTCGTGGCCAATTATTTTTGGGTTCAATGGGCCTTATGGACGGGTGCGGAGCCCTGCTGAAGACACATGGTCTGCCAAGTGTTGTAGCAGTAAGCACATGCTGTTGTAACGCATGCAAGCAACGGCGTTGACTCTGGAACCTTGACTAAAGAAATGTGTAGGCATGACGTCGTCGTCAGTGTTCACGACCCCCAAAATTGTCCCAGAGGCGGGGAACGTAATCTGAATGACGGTCGGAACCTTCTCGGGCGTTTTACATAAGCAGTGGTTATTTCTGCGATTCGACTTTTGGTTCTGGACGAAGATTTTCTCATCAAAGAAGAACCATAACATTTCTGGCTGCTCGGGATTTTTCAAACTGTTTCAAATTGTTCAAAAGGCGCCTGGCGCGGGTCACTCCCTGGTTCTCGCGGACATGAACTAGCCTCTCCGCATCACGTACTACTTGTAATGGAGGTCTTCGCACAGCACACGTCGAATGGTTGCCTCGTT
Organism: Thermobia domestica; assembly: GCF_964235325.1. Taxonomy (NCBI): domain Eukaryota; kingdom Metazoa; phylum Arthropoda; class Insecta; order Zygentoma; family Lepismatidae; genus Thermobia; species Thermobia domestica. Next base: position 287,786,040 of record NC_137456.1, on the reverse strand, counting down.
AACCTTTTTCTCCCTTCTTAGTACCGTCATGGACTTCCCTGGGTCCGCTTCCACAACAGTTTTGACAAAAACACCAAATTCGGGAGTATTCCTAACTATAAAATATAATATGTAATTACTATATTTATTTTTCGTATACATCGGTCTTCTCCTCACACAATACCTGTGATTGAATATCGTTTTTTGAACACTACCATCCTTCAAAGTATCTAATATTGAAAGTGAGAATGCTTTGTCATAAATAGGTTCATTGTGATACGTAATAGTATATCTAGTTTTATATACACCAAGTATATAATTGTAATGCAAATTGTGTCACAGGTATAATTTTTCTAATCTTCGATCATGTTTTTTTTTTAATTTTTGTTAAGTGTGAAATTTATTCTAATTCAATGATTTCAATCAAAACTTTAAGAACTGATGTAATTGTGATAATACTTAATGCTAAAAGTTCTAAGAATGTGTAAAATTGAAACTTATATAATGATACTCGTTCTACGATTGAACTGCGATAAGAAATGCATTATTTGTTTCATCTTTTATTTTGAGAAATATAAGGCACTCAAATGATAATACCACTTAACTTTATTAATTATCACTAAAACTGAATTAATGTTCTAGAATTAAGCAATTGAAATTGATAGCACCGAGTTTTATAGTACTTCTCATTTAATCATAGTTTAATTCTGTTATGAAATTGTGTGCTATTAATAAATGAAGGCAACTACCTAAGTGATTGTTTAGCTGTGGAGTAATATTCCATTATGAAACACTTTATTTCTCAATAGTCACGTAAATGTTACCAGATAGTTGCCAATAATGATGAAAGACACCAATGATGTGCCACGTCAGTTCATGCAAACAGACGGATAATTTAGTACAATTTGTCCTACTTACTTCTCCACAAGGGCAGTTAGTGTTTCTACAGAAGGTAAAGTTTAGATTTCATTAGTTCTGGGAAAACGAGAAAAATGTCAACTTTTATTCTGTTCTATCAGCTTAACTTTTCCCGACTTTCTTCGGTTTAAAGATTCTTCTTTGTCTTTAGTTTTCATCTAAAGGAGGTAATGAAGTTGTTCCTACACTTTCCATCAGGGTCGGCCTGTTTCCAAATGTCCAGAGTTTATTACGAAATCTAGAGCCAATCAGGATATAAGGGTAACAGGAAAGAAAATAATATATGAATATTGAACATAGATGCACTCTCATGTAAAGCGGTACCATATTCTGTCAGTAATACAACATGTTATTATATTAATATGTATATTCAGGTCAGAAACAAATTATTTACCCTAGAGTTGTGCAAACTGATATGGACTAACAAGAAACTTCATATTAGTAATCCAAGTGGAATTTGATGAAATTTGGCAGGAAAATAGTACACATTAAATAAGTAAATACCTGCCTTTTTCTGCGGAGAAGCAGTTATAGGTGACCCCTATCCATCATTCTGAAAATCGACATTTGAAGGGTAAGAAGAAGTAGACCGAGTTGTACGAAATTGTGCGTTGATATTGTAGACGTAGAGTGAGGAATACGTCTTTCGTATTTTGCTAAAAGAGAAAATGTTGGGTGGAAAATAGATCTCTTCAAACGTATGATTCTTAAATATCAAAATTTGTAATAGGGTCTAAATATAATTCAATAGTGCATAGAGAGCAATGAAAAAATCAAAGAAATAGTGTTTAGAGACAATACAGCAATTTAAGGAAACCATTTTTTTATCAACTCGACATCGACTCTACCAGCGCAGGAAGAAATGTGGCGAATTGACGAAACTGCGCAAATAAATATTATACTTAAAGAGACCAATAAGTGTTTCGTAATTATAGGAAAAAACTGGTTTGGTAGGATACAGACCGCTACAATCTTACGATAACGTAATATTAAATATTGTTACGAGCGTAGTACTCAAGTATCTATAATACGTTAATAATTTTAACGAAACTGCCTTAAAGAAGAATGTGCATAAAATAAAATAAAAAGCGTGTTTAATTTTAGGGAGCATAAGCCCCGACCAAAAATGGTTAAAGTTGGCACCCGAAGGACAAGAAGATATATGCCAAGAAGAGTACAATTGTGCATAGAGATTGCATACGTAAATTGACGAAAAACTTGTTTCGTATTTTCCTGAAAAATAAGACGGTTTTGTGGGGGAACTGACCCCTCCAAACGTATGATCATGAAATATTAAAATTTTAAATGAATGTAATTCAAATTCAATTAAAATATATACAGAACAGCAAGAAGATGTCGTTTAGGGACAAACAAACGAAAGGACTTTTGTATTTTATTGCGGAAAAACAATGCGTGTGCAACGTGCGGGCGAATTGCGTGCGGAAAAACAATGTGTGTGAAAAATTTACAAATCTAGACCACTAGCTCAGGTAGAACATACACGCATACCCGCTGAACGTTGCAATTATTATAATCTATGAGAAATGTAACTTTCATAACGTATTCAATTGGTGAACGCACTTATGTCCGGCTGTTGTATGGGCCTCATTGTAAATCGATTTCAGCTGTTGCTAGTCATAGGATGACAGCTTGTGTCATAGTGCCTACACCTATCTATATAATACGAAACCACGACAGATATTCTCTGTTAAATTTCTGGACGTGAATTTATATATTTAACTACTACTCACGAGGGTTGTCTAGGATGCGGCCTCTGAGAGGGATATGAAAGTAAAATCATGAAACGAATTATGACGAATGAAGAGTAAATAGTAATTTGTTTTGCATGGATCACAAAACCAGGGCCTATAGCTTTTAATATTTCGTTTGATAATCACTTTTATTACAAATACCTTGCATGTTATATTACATATACACAGTTTATGTCTAGTAGTACTGATAGATAATGTGTTTACTCAGAAAGCTTTCACAGTAGCAGTAGTCCATGAATAAACCCTTTAAAACATAATAATCTCTTGCACCAACCATAACAAATCAGCAACATTTCCACAAATATAACATTTTGGTAAGCTATTCATGTTGTAAGAGTACACCATAGACGTCTGAAAGTTTGCTCATTATTTTGGTTTACTGGCAATTACATATTAAGCTTATATAAGAACGTCTCGATATCGTGGCAAGTAGAATTGATTATTCGCCAATGAATATAGTATGATATTGCAGTTGCCTCCACCGAGAAGCAGGTAAATATATATTCCATGGAGAATTATTACAGAATTTTGTGGTGAATTAATCATTTCCCCTATTTCTGAGTTCAAATATTCAGTTGTTTCATTTCCAGTGGTGCATGTGATAATAAACATGCCATCGTTTTTAATATTTTTAATATACTATTTCATATTTATTGCTTTACGGAAATGGAATTAAGAATACAGTAGTTTGTGAAAGTACTGTACTCATTTAGAACATTCAGAGGATAGTGGCAGATATAAGTGAAAAAGATTATATAGATAAATTGTTATATTAGTATTACGTAGCACAAATACGTCTTGAGAGCTTTTCTAGGATTATTAGCTTATTTTTGCGTATTGAACCTAAATAAAGTTTTGTTGAAATTCTGCATGAACTTTAGACGCTTCTGAACTAGACTTTTTCAGAAATTTTGCTATTTTGTGATCAAACGTTTGGAGAGCTATGTGCCAGAGACAACAGTTTTTAGAGGAAAATAAGAAACGCCTATTCCCTGATTTTCCATCAACTCCATTTGCGCACTAGGGTGGATAAAAAAAAGTTTTTTTCGAAATCTATAACGAACCAGACGGAAAAAGTTGCCCACCCATATCAGTAATTCACTGATTTTTTTTTTCATATTTTTCGGATAATGCCTTCGGGTGCCGTAATTGCCCTAAAAAATTTAAAAAGTCAACATAGGCAACACGCATTACACATTATGTAAACAGTGTGTTTCATCTTCCAATACCGTTCGGAAGAGCATATTTCTCTATGTAGTCGATCTTCAACTTTATGTGGTATACTGGCATCACCAATATGCTCAGCTCTTTTATTATTTTAACCACAAAATGGCTTAAATTAACAAATAACTTGTAATGCCCCTTCCACCTAGCATACACAGAAAGCTTACAGTCCGACAACTATAACCATTCAAAATAATAATAATAATAATAATAATAATAATAATAATAATAATAATAATAATTATTATTATTATTATTATTATTATTATTATTATTATTATTATTATTATTATAATCGTCAGACCGAATGCAATCCGATTAACACCTAGTCGATGGGACACGGACCGCAAGATTTAGTTCTCCATCGTACAACCCGTCAGTGTGAAAGTTAATTATCATTCCAATATTTCCAAAACACAGTAAATTCCAATATAAATAGGAAACAAATTATATATATACAAAACAAATAACGACAACATAAATTCAATTTTAAATAACAATTTTATTAACAAACTTGGGTTGGGTATTTACACTATTGCGTTAGAATAATGTAGATACACTAACGAAATAATACAACAAGAAAATATTATAAAAAAAATATACTAACAAAATGACAGAGTGAATCTATATGCAGAAAAGTTTCAATATACTTTAATTCTATATAGCAAAATACTTTCAAAAATTATTCTTCAAAGAAGATTCTATTTGTCAACCAAATACAACTGGAATAAGTTACGTTAATGTCCTCTTAATATCAAAGATTGTCAATAATATTTCTATCAACGTTACTTGAAATCAGAATTAATAAAGTCAAGCAAAATTACTAGAATTTACTATCGCGCTTATAAATTTCACTTTCTTGACGAAGAATTGACAAGATCAAAGTTACTGAAATAATCAATTTCAAGAAAAATAAGTATATATAAGCTCTCTTATACTATATTAAACAATTCTTCTTTCATATGAACTCACAGTCTCAAATTTTAGAATAGTGGAATGAAAATGTTGAAAAATCAAATCTTGATTATACATATATTATTCAACATTTCATGCAATTCTCAGTCAATAATCTATTAATATCTATAATTACTCTTTTCAATAAACGTTGAATGAGAATGTTAGAGGAAAAAATATTTGCAGTCTGGTTTTCTAACAGCAAAATATTATGAACACTCAAAATGGAACGAATACTAACTATTAACTGTAAAAGAAACCAAATTAAACTGGAAATATTGGAATTATTACGATTTTCCCAAAAAAAAAAAAAAAAGGCCGTCAGTTTTGTCCCCCCGTACTACTTAACTCCGCGAAAGATCAAAATTGCAGAAAAAACTAAGAATTTCCGTAAGGGTGAAAAAACGTTGGAATTGCATTAGCAATACAACCTGGAGTGGATCACAACTCAGACAACCGTACAAAACATAAATTTGAACAAGCCACAGCGACTACTTGGAATAAGTCAGAAATTACACTCACCTTGACTTGTTTCGAATATGGATTTACCTTCAAAGTGTAACCCTCTCTCTCTTCAGGTAATATGGCTTCCGTCTGAGCTTTTCTGATATTCGAGTAAAATCAGATTGGTGGAAAAACGTCAGTTTTCTAATGAAAAGTAATTCCTCACAAAAATCTTTCTGTGCCTTAGTTTCCAAACGAAAATGTAAAGCAAGAAAGAGTTATTACTGGTATTGAAACCAACTACACCAGCTAATATCCAATTGGAATTACTATTAATGTGATGTAATGTGAGGCTTTCACTTGGCAGAATAGGCCCCACGGAACACTGCCCTTTAAATTCACTATTCCTCTGCACAGACGTAACAAAAATGAGAAAATAAGGTTATAAAGCAAATAACTATCTGTACTATCAATTCACAAGCATGAAACACACTCTTTAAGAAAACTTTTACACTCCGATTCACTCTCATAACTTAGCATCCACAAAACGAGAAAAGAAAAAGAGCCCGTTTGACTTGCCACTAAGTTTGCTTGCGAGAATTAAATAGTGAAGGAATATTTCCACTGATCACTTTGTTTTATATAACTGACATAACACCAATATGATTTCATCGATAGACGTCGATAATACACACATCACACCAACAGGAATAACTACGGTGAACAATTCTCAATTAAGAGAACCCCTGCCGAAACGAAACTACACTCCATAGACTGAACAATCCTCCCGTTATACAATTCGAACAGAGCAATCTCCTGGCTATACAATACTCCGTCTGGGTAATCTTCCGGCTATACAATACGAACACAATAAAGTAGCACGGGACCCACTTTAGTTTGTAGATTCGGTTTCGATGACCACGCCCACTATTCGCGAGTGCAATCTTTTCCTCTAACAGTCTTTCCAACTGTCTTTATTTAAATTTTCAACATAGTTTCAATATTTTTTCCTCCTTCCTTTCTAACTTCTTTTACTATTTTCTTTTCTTTAAAAAGAAGAAAATAATAAACAAAGCCAATGATTCTTACATATCCAATACTGACTCTTACAATGAAATATGAGTAACTCAATCTAATTTACAGAGTTTTTATCCTTCATTCGATTGAATTCTTCTTGTGTCGTGTCCATATTCGTCGGCCTCATTCCGCACGAAGTCGACACGGCACAAATTCAAACGAGGAGGTGACTGAACGTTATGCTCCTCTGAGCCGCCTACCAAATAGACAATAAACGTGTTGTTAAGACCTAAATAAATAAATAAAATTTGGATTACGAAGTATTGTTTTGATCAGAGGTGGGAATATATTTCCTGGAAAGCTGTCTTGCTCGAATAAAGCCATCTCTTTCTTAAAAACCATATTTCTTCTCGAGTGCTACTGTAGTTTCTTGTACCATCCTTTCCACGGCCTAGGTATGACATGGAGATTCCGTTACCGATTTAGCTGCGACTACTGCACTTTTGATGTTTTCTTCTACATTTAACGATGTAAGTGCCTTATTCAAGGGGGGTTCGTTGACTTTCACGGAGGACTAGCTTATCATATCATAATCAGTTTCAAAGTTTAAGTCAGACGCCACAAATTCTCGAATGGATTCCTTGGGTACCATGGCGCAGGCCTAAATTACTCGTCTCCATCCAAGAGTCCGAATAATTTGAAAAGCGTCGATGATCATCTCATGCAACATATGTTCAGGATGAGAGAAAAAGCTATTAGTTTGGAGCATCGAAAAGATTATTTTCGCAGATTATCCGGTAAAATTGCTGACGAAAGCTGGTCGATCTTTCACCAGTCATCTCTTCGTTTGAGCTCTTGTTTATTTTAGGCCATTTCATGGTTAAAATAAGAAAAGTGCATATATTGATGATTTCAGTATAGCACACAAAGTTGAAGAACGATTACATAGATAAATATGCTCTTGCGAACCATATTGGAAGATAAAGCAAACTGTTTACAAACTGTGTAATGCGTGTTGTCTATGTTGCCTTTCTAAAAGTTTAGGTCGATTGCGGCACCGGAAGACACCGTCCCAAAAATGTGAAATAAGTTCAGTGAACTACTGTGCACAGTTTCATTTACTTCGTTACCCTTCTCGTTGGCCGCGTCAACTTTCAGAATTTTGGTTGAAGCCTTTGCCCTCTAAACCGTCTTTTCGCAAAAAAAGAAAACAAAAAATAATATAAAATAAAAATGAAAAATAACAATAAAAATAAAGCACGTGTAACTTTATTTAATATGAAGTATGTACCTGCCAAATTTGATCAAAATCAGAGACAAACACGTGGGTAGTGTTCCTTGTAAGTGTTATCGTATTCCATAAACTTATCCATTTCAGAATGTGATTATAAAATAATATTATTAATAACTCATACAGAGTTAAAACGCTTCTTTCCAAGACCAAAATGAAAAACAGACTAGAGCCATAGTGGCAAATTCAGATTTAAGTACATTTTAATTTTGGTTCATAAAGGAGGATGGAATAATTTGAAGTAAAATTACTACATATAAATAAGTGTTTGTTTTGTTTTAATGATGGTCGGTTATTGAGGGGAAGGGGTCGGTTAACGAAGTATATATCCGGAAATACCACTCTGCAGTAGACCTTTGCATTGTATCTTAATTACCCTAATAAATTAAACATTGTGGAAGAGAGAAAGGAGGTATAGAAGAAATAGCCGAAAACGCCAGAAAGAAAACAAATGAAAGAAGTATTTGTCCCTCTTTTTCATTGGTCTCTGGTGATTAGCATAACAAAATATAGCAAATATTTTAAATGCAAAAGTTGGATTGAATTGCTTTATAACGAAAACCTAGTAGAATTTGTAAGGCCTTACATTTCCGGTTTCATAATCATACGTAAAACATGAACAGATTCCACTTTACCTGTGGAATGAAAAATTATATTGTTTCTCGAAATTTGGAGCATCAAATCCGATTTTTATTCTAACAATAAGTAGTGATCAAAAAATAAGTACATAGAAATCAAAATTTTCACGTTTTCTAGTAATGGCCACAAACCTGGAGAAAATGGGTGCACAAGTGGTAATCGTCTTCATATATATTCAAAATGACGTACTAAGTATAAAATATATTATGCATTTGATTTACTTATTTTTCGAACCCTTCGGTCTTTGTGTCACGCAATAGAAGTTATATAATATCATTCACTCAACATTAGGATCTTTCAAATCATCGAATATTCAAGTCTAGAATGCTTTCTCACAAATAGGAACTGATTTCGATACAAAATATTGTAATAAATTTTGTTTTGAAAGCATCCAGGATATAAGTCATGTAAATTGTATCACCAAAGAAATTTTATGAACATTAGACTGTGGTTTCTTTAAATTTTGTTAAATGTGAAATATATTTTATTTATTGATTAATTTCAAAAATATGGAGAACAATTATTGCTATAATTAATGCTAGAAGTTATGCGTATGTGTAAAATGTAAATGCATATACTGAGCTTTCGTTCTATGTATAAAGTACAACAAGAGATGGATTATTTGTTTGAGTTCTTAGTAAGCAAAATAGGGGAAACCGTATAGTCGTTGGCACTCTGACTATTGGCACTTTCCTTAGTTTTTTCTCTTTACTAAGGAAAAATGAATACGTGTTGGTAAAAATTTCCTGCAGCTGGCAGCTCTAATCCTCTCTGCCCGCGTTCCCTTTGTTTGTTTTGTCGGGAACCTTTCAGTTGGAGGCAAACTCTAGTCGACAGTGGAAGCTATTTGGATTTTTCAATTTTGCAGGTAATTCTTATACTTTTTCTTAAGGATATCTATCAGCTTAAAATAAATGTAATTAGTTTGCTATTGTTTAAAATCTTTTAATATTTTTTGCAAGAGAGGAATTGGGTCTACTAATCATTCCAATGGTACATTTTCAAGCGATTTGTTTGTCCTTGGAGTGAATGCATGGGGTGCCAATAACTGTACGTATGAAAATATAAAATGTCAGTTATTAGCACTAGAGTGCCAATCACTGTCTCTGATGCTGAAGAATAAAACAGCTTGAAAACTGTCCGATAATGCTTTCCATCTCCACATCTATTCTTGGTCAAATTTTGGTTTCCTATTCTAATAAGTAACAGTTATTGGCACAGTGCCAAGAACTGTATAAATGACCATGCCAATGACTGTAGGGATTTGCAGAAGAATTGTTTCTGGTAATGAAATATGTCTAATATGCCTATTGAAATTATTTGTTCATGTAGTCTAGTCCAGGGGCGGACTGGCAAAGTTTGGCCCACCCGGCTGAGTTACAGAGTTAGCCCACCATCAAAATTTATTATAATAGTTTGAACGTTGAGTTACAACAAGAAAATATTTTTCAAAACTCAGCTAGTCGGCCATGAAGTGCGCGTGGTCAGACACAAGAATAGTTATTAACAATGGCGAGCTAGCCTAAGTCAATGTGAATAACGGTGTAAAGAAACTCCGGTAAAGAAAAGTCTGCTGTGAGATTCAAAACGTTAGTCCCAAACGTCTGGACGGTTATGGACATTGTTGGTGTTAGCAACATGGGCATTTAGTTTCTACTTTTTTTTAAATGGTAGGGCCTAGATCAATGTCAAACTTAAATTATAACATATAAAATTAATTACGAAACGTTTTCTTATTGTTGCAGAAATCGGCACACAATGCCAAAGATTGGGAGAAAAAGGTATTCACTATACCAGAGAAGTGCTTCCCTTGAAGCAATATCAAAAGGTGTAAGAATAAAAACAGCATCGAAACAGTATGGCGTTCCTCGGTCTACATTACAAATCCATCTGAGAAATCAAGATGTGAAATCATCTTCCGGACCACGACCCATTTTAGAAAAGGAAGAACCATTGTTGGTGGAATTGTTAATAAAATGTGCTGAAAAGAGTTTTCGCAGAAAGAAACAGGATATTCTTAAAAGTGTTCAGGACTTTCTCGTGAAACATCCTCGTCCTAATCCGTTTCCAAATAACATGCCGGGAGATGGATGGTATAAATCGTTCTTTCAAAGAAATCGTAAGGTTGCGGAAAGAACGTGCGAATCTGTTACAAGTGCGAGTGCTTGTGTAACAGAAAACGACATAAGATCATGGTTTCATAATATACAGAAGTATTTTGAAGCCAATAACATTACAGATGTTCTGCAGGATGCAACACGTGTTTACAATGGTGATGATACTAACTTTTAGCTTTGTCCGAAAATTGGAAAGATGTTAGCGTAAAAAAGAAGTAAGTAAGGTGTACGATGTAGACACGCGAAAATGCAAAGGAGTCTTTAACAGTCATGTTTACTTTCAGTGCTGCAGGTGACGTAACACCCCCAATGATAATATTCCCTTATGTTCGTGTGCCTAATGATGTGGCTCTATCTGTGCCTACAGGATAGGCTATCGGTCGCAGTGAGAACGGGTGGATGAAAGCCGAATTATTTTATGGATATATAGGTAAAATGTTGTATCCGTAATTAAATTCGAAAAATGTCAAGTTCCCGATTATATATTTTGTGGCCGGTCATAAAACTCATCTAACTTACCAACTTAGCGAACTTTGCTGCAAGCTTCAAATTGAACTCGTTGCTCTGTACCCCAATTCTACAAGAATATTACAACCTGCTGACGTTGCCGTATTTACACCATTGAAGTATAGGTGGAAAAAAGTGGTACGAGAGTGGCAACTTTATAATCAATTGCAGTCTCTGACGGAAGCTAAATTTGCTCCTCTGTTGAAACAAGCAGTTGACACTTACATTTCGCCAACTATTATACAAAATGGATTTAGGGCATGCGGTTTACACCAATTTGATCGCAACGACATAGATTACACTAAATGCGTTGCAAAACCAATACAAACAGTTCAAGAAATACGCGGTGGTAATGAGCAAACTAAGGATGTAGTATTAACCAGAACCGAGTTTGAAAGTATAGTAGGAACTGATGTAATGAGAAGACTTCAGGAAGTTGACAATGAACAAGTCCTTGTAAATAAGAACGAAGAATTCCATGTACTGCATCGCTTATTTCAACATTTTATAGATAATAGTAGGCCTAAGTCTTCGGTAGAGAGATGTGTTAATCTTCAGTCGGGGCAGACGAACAATCAGCAAGGTTCACCTGCATCATCTGCATGTATCCAACTTAATGATTTCAACCACTCAGATACTGCTAGTGATGCTCATACTCTTTGTGAAGTAAACCCTAGTACACCTATCAATGGCAGTACTACAGATGCAAATGCTTTACAAAAAGGTTCCGGCTCAACTTCAAAAAAGTTAAAGACCGAACACCCGTTGCTGCAAGATATTTTAATATGGCCAGAAACTCCTAAGAGAAAGGGGAAATGAAATGTAGAAAGACTCCCGTTTATAATAACGTCTCATAAATATCAAGCTATTTTGCACGAGAAAAATGAAGAAGCAATTAGCTGAACAAGAAAAAGATCAGAAAGCAAACAAGGAAGATGTCTGAGAGAAAGGAACAAGAGTTAAAACGCAGAAGAAAAGCATCTGCAAAGAAATCAAAGCAGAGGTCTATCTCGATTGTTCAACGGAGATAAGCGGTCCTTCAACTTCTAACCTCGAAAAAGACAAAGGACTGACTGAATCATTACAAAATGGAACGCTCACAAGGATGCTGAACTTCGATTCGTCATCAGCTGCGAGAAGCAACGTAATATCCTTCACACACTGTTTTCAGCTATTCTTTTCGGGAAGGATGGATCTTGAATGCGAGTTGTGTCACAGCAAGTATCACAGTCGTTGCATTCCATAGTACCATAAGGAACACATACCAGAAGACATAGAAGATGGATTTGTGTCACGGATGTTACGTTCTACAGGATGACAGTGAATGTGGTCTCAGATGAGGACGAGATTAATGAAACGGATTGACATAAATCATTGAAACATACAATTTTGTTTGTGTACTTCTCGTTTATTTAATTTTAAAAATATATTGTGCATTTCCCGGTTTCAATTTGTTTTTACTTCATAATGTTCAAGGTCTAAAATGTCTATTAATACATATAATAATTGATATTACTTCCAGTCAGGCCTACAAGCCTTATTTCTGCCAATCGTATCTTCTACTGTATGCTTTATAATGGTGCCAATAACTGTCTTCATTGGGTGCCAATAACTGTTTTTTGAGTGCCAATAACTGTAAGATCATTGTCACATTACAAAATACATTTTTATTGCCAAACTTTACATTTGTATTGTAATTTCTCAACATACTATTCAATTAGAGATTCCCAGAAAGAATATATTAAAAAATCGCCAGTATATGTTATAAAATAAGTCTGTTATAAAGATATGAATGAAAACAAAACCTTAAAGTGCCAATAACTGTATGGTTTCCCCTATAAGGCTAAAACTATATTAAAACTCAACTTTATTACATCTCATTAAACCTAATACATGTTCTAGAGCTTCGCATACAAAATCAATAGTACTCTGTTTTATACTACTTCTCATTTAATCTTAGTTTAATTCTGTAGTGCTATTAGTATATGAGGACAACTACATAAGTGTTTGCTTTCCTGTGGAGTAATATTCCATTAAGAAATACTTTATTTCTTAATAGCCACTTAAATGTTACCTCATAATTGTCAATATTGTTGAAACTCCCCAAGGATGTGCCACGTCAGTTCATGTAAAGAGATGAATAATGTATTATAATTTTGTATTTCTTTAGAGGGATACACAGTTCCTTCTCCACAAATGCGGTTAATGTTTCTACAGCAGGTAAGGTTTACATGACATTAGCTCCGGGCAAACGACAAAAACGTGAATGTTCGTTCCGTTCTGTTAGGTGATTCTTTCCGAACTTTCCTGTCATTTTATGATTCTTTCATTGTCTTGAGTTCTCGCCTACAGGAGGTAATGAAGTCATATCTGTGAGAAAGCTACATTTTCTATCAGGGCAATCTGTTTCGAAACGTATAGGGACTAACGGAAAATCTAAAGTCAATTGGGGTATAGGGATAACAAGAAAGAGTACAATATACGTGTAATGAATCTAATTTACAATGTTAGATGCACACTCATATAGAGCGGGGTCACACACTTTGAGCATTATATAACATTCTTAGATTAATATATCTATCTATCAATCTAATTGTATATATATTCATGTCTAAAACAAATTATTTACGATAATGTTGTGCAAACTGATATCTGCTAACTAGCAGCATTATATTAATGTTCCAACGCGAAATTTATTTATGAATGTAGTTCCAATGTTTATAATATGTTCATAATTGCCCATGAAAAAACTATCCTCAGCACCATGACTTTGCACTATCCACAACAAATGAAAACTAACTTTCCACAAATATAACACTTTGGCATGCTATACATCTTGAAAGAGTTCTCTATAAGCGTCTGATGATTTGCTCTTCCTTCTGTTGCATCGCCGATTACATACCAAGAGTATCAAAGCACGTCTCGATATCGCGGCAAGTAGAATTGATTATTCGCGAATGATTATAGTATCAGGGACATGCTTCTGAATCAGAAATAATTTCAGAGCATTAAATTGTTTTCATAGGTCTGTCCATCTTGCTAAATCTGGAGGCTTATTACCTGGAGGCAAACTACCTCTGAATATTTCGGGCCACAAATCGTAAACTGTGTTCATTCAGAACATTCAAAATACGGTGGTAGAAATAAGGGAAAAAATTATTAAAATAAGTTGTTATACTAGTTTCGCGTAGCACACGTACGTATTTAGAGTCTTGTAGGAATGTTCTTCCAGGAGTGAGTGCTGTGCCATGCATAACATTTCAAGCTTTAACAAATATCAACAATTATGATCACTACTGTAACACTCTAACACCTAGTTTAATCCACTAAGAGAGATTCTTATGCATTTATATCCGTGCAAAGTTTACTGGCTGCAGTCAATGATTTCTTTCTTTATTATGCCTCACCCTACGTATAGTTAAGATTCGTTTCCTGAGTTTCCATTGTCTTTTAGAAAGCTAGGTATTATTCTTTAAGATTATTTTTGTTATTTTCATGCTGCAAAACTAAAAGTCAAACTACGAAATAGTGATTGACATAAAAACATAACAATATAGGGTAAGAAATGTGTAAGAATTGGCGAGACGTTTAGATCACTGGTGCGATTACATTTATATGACTGACACTGTTATGTGTATTCATTCCGGAAAGACATAGGTGCGTATAATACTGTTGAATTCAATTGTGCCGACATAGAAAAGAATACTGAATATTACTTTTCAGCCTTGAAGTAATCATCATTTTTCTTTATTTACTTGATATATGATTTAGTATTATTTTCTTCTATACTAATTAGTTTTCCTTTAATATGTGATAGGATTTATTATCAGTAACAATTGAGCTTCATTATTCCAACAGCGACTATTTTAATCACATTTCCTTCAGTATTGAATGTCCTTTATGTTTAAACTAAGACTAGAAAATAATGAAATCTATATTTTACATTCCAATGTTATTCAGGCTTGTCTAAAGGAGACAATAATGATGAGAAATGAATGAAGCGGAAGTCGGATGTAAAAAGTGGGATGAAACGGAAGAATTCCAACTAAACACAGGCGTGTGGTGATTGTCCACCACAAACCTCTGTTTATGCGAGATGGGAACAAAGGAAAGAACTCTTACGCCAGACGCTCTGCCAGCGAGCCAGGAGGTCAATCAAGACCAAAGTTCTGTACCCTCGATTACTAAATATTTATCTCTGAAATATACTCTGTACAATTATTGTATTTAATTTGATCTTTGTTATGAATGTGTTTATTTTATGTATTATTCCTTATGTAACAGGTACTTTTAACCTGATTACGTATTTGTACAATGTAATTTATTGACAATGCAGAAATATAATTTGTTTTCATTCTACATATATTCCTCCCTATAAAATACTTGATGCAGTTGCTGTATTTATTTTGGGAGTTCCCTTTAACCTTGCTGTTATGCAATTTGTCTAACTGACTATCTCTTTCAAATACTACGATCTTTGTGATATCGAAGTGAAAATGAGTGTATTTGAATCGTAAATAAATGTTTGCGCTTTGTCGGTATCAATATTAATCCTTGAGTTAAACAAATTTCGTAGACATGAGGATGTCCGGTTTGTATTGCTCCTTCAAAACTAACAACTTTTACCACATTAATATATGTTTCGAGCATAGAAATTCTTATTATTTGTTGAGCTTGAATGTTTTCTTTAGCGACGTCCTACTTTTCATTACTATATACGTTGACATATATATGTATGAATCATTCGTATGATTTGTTTTAAAACTATTGTCTGGACTATTGCGTATTGCTCGCTTCTCAATCTCGGAAAAATCGATGAAACGGAGAGATATGGGTGCCAAAAGGCATGTAAATATGAACTCAATGAGGAATTATTACAGCATTATGTAGTGTATTAATCATTCCCACTATTTCTAACCTCAAACAAACCGATTTTTTTTATTTCTAGTGTGGCATGTGTTAATCAACATGTCATATTTTCATATTTCGCAGGTTCGCCTAATTAAAATTATAAAATCAATTATTAAAATTACACGTGCATTCTGTTGTAAGGGGTTATATTCACATATGCTTTACAGTCTGATAAACCATATAGTTATCACTAAATCTGATGCATTGCCACAAACAGACACACACAGGATGAAGGAGCATACTTATAGAATTAGCAAGGAAGCAGCCAGACTGTTACAGAAAGAATTATACCTGTGTTAGCAGCCACCCATAATATCCCAGGTATATATTGATGATTGTCTTTGTTTTTAATGGGTCAACCCTAGCTTTTGGTCATTTAGAGCCAAAAGATCCCTCTAGGTAAAATATCTTTCTTTGCCAAAATGAACATGTCCGGGTAATCCGTCTGTTTCGGACAGCGTTTTAGATTATTCGGTTATTTTCATGCTTCTGTGAATGTTATACATTATGGTTGCGCATGCATTACAGTTGCATTTTTCAGGGCACGGATCTCTAGCTATGTTACTCATGATACTGTTTCTTAGTTCGCAACTCGCTTATAGAAACATACATACGTCTTGAGAGTTGTGTAGAAGTCGTAATAATGGAATACATTACAGTACATAACGTTATTGAGTTATGGAACTATTATCAGTTCATAAAAACACTCTAAAGAAACTAGTGTCCTTCCAAATATCGAAGTGAGACTGGACATGTTTCTACCATAAGATTTGAGACTCATATGTAAGAATGTATTTCTTTGTATATACATCCGATATATGAGTTGGTTAAACCACAATTGGTGTTAACTAAATTTTCCGTTAGGAATGTTTTTGCTTCCTCTTGTTTTCTCATTACGTAACCTAAACACTGCAGTGTTTCGTGTGTTTTTGGGGATTTACCAATATAAATACTATGTACTCCTATCATTCTTAAGAAACAGTATATCTGTTGGTAACAGCCCGAAAACACGAAGCACTGTAGTGTTTATGTCACGTAATGTGAAAACAAGACAAGCAAAAACAAAAAACAAAAAACAAAAAAAAAACGTTCCTAATCGAAAATGGAATTACACCAATTGTGCTTTAACCGGCTCATATAATAGCCATGTCAATTGTGTAGTCTGTAAAATTTTCTTAATTTTCGTTAGTGATTCGTTTAAAATTTCGTTTAACATAAAATATATTCTTCTTATATGATTCATTTCAAAATATTGCGAACTGACCTAGATTTTTCTTATAGTTAATTCTATAACTTCTAAGAATGTGTAAACCGGAAGCATATAAAATGAAGTGTCGTTCTACACTGACTGAGCAGAACTCATGATATAGCAGGTCAGTGATTCTCGGATGGACTCTACGTGTGCTCAACACCATCTGTAGATCTCTGCCACGGCTTCAATTGTGTGTAAGACGTAGTGGGAATTTGTTCTG
Organism: Thermobia domestica; assembly: GCF_964235325.1. NCBI lineage: Eukaryota > Metazoa > Arthropoda > Insecta > Zygentoma > Lepismatidae > Thermobia > Thermobia domestica. The sequence continues at coordinate 287,768,795 of NC_137456.1, read as the reverse complement.
TGAGTTGCGACCAAGTTAAATAGAACGTCGTCGTGAATCGACAACATCCCAACGTGGCATGGTGGTGGGTGCCCGTAGCATGGGGCATTCTATTTCGGAGGTGGTGCGGGAATTCGGCCCCCACGGTCAACAGTGTCGATGGTGTACTGAGAATGGGAGAGTGAAGGTGACACAGTCCAAAACAAACATATCGGGTATCCAGAGGTCCTCAATGACCAAACCGGCGACATCTGAGACGAGTGGTCAACATACACTGAGAGCAACTGTGCAACATGTCACGGTCCAATTCAACACTGGCCGCTATAGAAACGTTTCTCAGTTTACAAGCTGTAGGAGCATGCGTGTTTTCGAGTATGGGGGCCGTCGCCCTACATGTAAGCCACTGCTACCCCGCGTTATCGGACACACCGGCGTGCATTTCCCTCCAATCACCCGGGACGGACTATGCAACAGTGGCGTAATGACATATGGTCAGATGAGTCACGTTATCAACTGTACTATGCAGATGGGAGGCAGCATATGTGGCGCAGACCGGATGAAGCTATCGATCCCGCATGCCTAGAGGGTGTGGTCCAGGCCGGTGAACTACCAGTCGTGGTGTGGCACACATTTTTACATTGAATGGAGCCCTGGTTGTGCTGGAAGACACACTCACTGATCCGCGGTATCGTCAGCTGCGCAGAGACTATCTCCACCTATTTGTGATGTATCAACAACCTGACGATATTACCATCTTTCAACAGGACAATGGGGGGTTGGGGCACATCGCGCCAATAGCGTCCATGACTGGTTTAACGAGCATTCAGGTGAGATGCAACGACTGAAACGACCTCGCAGAAGCCGTGATATGAACCGAAGTGAGCATTTCTGGGATGCTCTAGAAATCAGCTCCGTTTATTGGATCCTCAACCTGCGACCATGCCACAATTAGCTGCCGCTCTGCAGGCTATGTGGTGTCAACTGCCTCAGGACGTCTACCTGTGACTTGCAGACTCCGTTTCACGCCGTAACGCTTATCTTTAAAGGGCCAGAGGGAACCCGACCATATATTAAATGTATATCCATGAGTTCCCAGTCAGTGTACGTATAAAATACCGTAAGAAATGCATTATTTATTTTATTTCTCGGTTTTTAAAATACGAGACTAAACAATAATAGCACCTAGCATTCTTAACTCTTACTAAAGTTAAATACATAATCTATACCTAAGGAAAAATTGGTACCTTCATTGTTTATAATACTATTCATTACACTATATTTTCATTTCGTAATTAAATTATGCATTATTCATGGATAAAGATAACTAAGTGGTCTGTTTTGCTGCAGAGTAATATTCCATTGAAAAATACTGCATTTCTCAACATCCACTTCAATTTTATCACATAATTGCCATTGACGTTGAAATACTCCAATGAAATAAGTTGTAATTCATCCAAAGTAATCAATAATGTAATCTTATTTTATTTATTTTTTCAGTTACTTTCGAACAAGTGAAGTTAGGATTTCTACAAAAGGTAAGTTTATATAACATTAACATTTCGGCAACCGAAAAAAGATAAAAGTTCATGCAGTTCTGGACAGTTGGAAGTATGACAACTATGATATTCAGCTTGTATATACAACAGGTATTTAAGTCATTCTCATATCACAGCTACATTTACCGTTAGTATGATACTGTTTCCGAAAGTCGGCAGACCTATTAGAAACTCTAGAACCAACTCGGAAAAAGGGAATAACCCGGAAAGAAAATCATATATCATAATAGATCAAACTTAAGCAGTCGTTTTATAGATGTATACCTTTATAAAGCTGCACCGTGCTTTCTCAATAATTAACATTTTTTTGTATTAAAATATATTTTCAAGATTGAAAGAAATTATTTAGTCGAGTATTGAACAAAGTGATATGTAGAAAGTACGTTAACACTTTATGATAATATTAAATTATCTCCGTTCATTTTGCACGAGTCAAAAATGTATTTTGGAACAAATGGTTAACATATACTCTTGTTTAAAATGTTTGACCTCTTATAACCAGTATAATTGAGCTATAATCCATCGTTCATAAATTCATTGCAGAGAAAGATCTTTGAGATTTGAAGACATTATTGTTGCTAGAATTGACAATGATCTCGTACATTCACATCTGATATATCAATTGTGCTGGAAACGTTGCAAAACTCAATATTTCTGCTAACCGAAGGGCTGAAGTGTACAAAATTAAAACATTTTTTTTTAAATTCCTAATGTTGATATGAAGTGGGTTAGAACTCTTCGAGGGTTTTCTTTCAACTATATTGCATTAGGCACCGACTGCTACTTTTAATTACTAATAGAAATTGTGTTATATCCTGGTGCCATAGGATAGACATTTTATTTATCATTGTCTGCAAAGAAGCAAGTTGGAATGTAATTGTCGATATATATATTATAACATGCCATATGCATTGCAAAATAATTGTATAGATAGAAACGCAATTACCTACGATTTGTCAGTATCAATACCAAACTTGTATTTTATTGAGTTGAATATGTTTCGTGCACAACGTGACGTGGTTTATTATTACTCCCTGAAGGCAATATTTAACATTTTATTGTACATTTATAGCACATGACTCTATATAATTTGTTAACCTTCAATCGCTCATCTTTAAAGACGTCCTACTTACCTTGCATTCATACATACATACATATATACAGTATGGCGCTAAATTCGTTGAACAAAAGCAGAGGAGTGATTTCTGAGAGTAAAACAAATAAAAAGTTCCAATAAAATATTGCGAAAACAACATCGTTTACGTGTTATAGGCTGCCAAAAACATGAAAAAATGAATTCTAAAGGTCCATAGCTCCAAACCTCTGGACCTACTGCAGTCGGGTCAAGTTTTCACTTACGAACTAGTGTGTGCTCCATCCAAAAATACATGTTTTTGAATCCAAAGCTAGTCACGCAACAATTTTTATAGAGATCGTTGGAGAGTACTTTATATCATAGGCCCGCAGTCAAACTCCCTGTTTAAAAATTGTTGCGTAAGCACCTCAGGATTCTAAAACACGCATTTTTGGATAGGGCACATACTAGTTCCTAATTGAAGTCTTCACCCGACCAAGGTAGGTACCACAGGTTTGGAGCTCTGGACGTTTAAAATTCTTTTTTTCATGATTTCGGCAGCCTATGGCACGTAAACGATAGGGTTCTCGCCCTATCGTATATTGTTGGAATTTTTTGTTTGTTTTACTCTCGGGAATCACTCCTCTGCTTTTGTACAACGATTTTAGCACCATACTAAATTCATTTTTACCGAGTAAGGTTATGTCAACTGTTTTAAAATGTCTGTCTGGGCCGTTGCGTATGTATCTCGCTTCTCAGCCTCGGAAAGATCAATGACGGGGTCCGATGTAGCGATCAGGAAGCAGGGAAATGTGTACTCGATAAAGAAATTCTACAGAATTTTGTACAGAATTAATGATTTCCACTATTTCTGAGTTCAAATTATTCGTTTTCTAATTCCCAATTTGGCATGTGTTAGTCAACATTTCATTTTTTCATTGTCTCGAATACAGTATTTCATGTTTATTGCCTTACGGAAATAGAAAATAAGGATACAGTAGTTTGTAAACATATACAATATACAAAAATTCTTAAGAAGATATTGCTTGGGCTTAATATCTAAACGTTGGGCTTGGGCCGGACATAATATCTAAATGACATACATCGCAGGTTCCCGGAATTAAAATTGCACAATGCATTATTAAAATTCAAGTGTCTTTTGTTTTCCGAGATTCCCACGCGTCTATGTTTATAGTGTGATAACGAAAGATCATTAAATCTGATTCACTGATATCTGAAGCATTGGCATAGGAAGGCGCATACAGCAGACAAGAAATATACTTGTGAAATTAGCGAGAAAGCCGTGAGAGTGAGGCTGAAAGAATCATGTTCGCGGAATTTGCATTAGCAGCTACCCACATTACTCCAAGTATGTAACGATTCTTTATTTTAATCGGTTCTATCTGTCTCAATATTAGTCAATTGTTAGTTCAGATGAAGGAATCACTGTGTAGTACATTTCTATTTGTCACAATGAGCACATATGGGGCATGTGTCCATGTGGGACAGCTTTTTAGACCATCCAATCATTTTCATGGGTCTGTTCGAGTTATCAATTGTATTAATATTTGTAGTGCAATATTATAACGGCTGAGCTCTATAAGAAATGGAGGTGTCAGAGTTGGTTTGAGAAGGCTATGCTTTGTTATAGAAATATACAAATAAATAGTAGATCATAAAAATAGTGAAAGATAACAAATGCAAACTGTTGTAGTTCCAGATATTGTCAAAAGAAAAATGGGCTAAAGTAGATCACGAACTTCTTGCATTATGGAAATACGCTATTTTGAAATCTGTGATAGTTTTGAAATGGGAAGGTAGACCTGGGATTTTTAATTGGGGCCAGCATTTTAGAAAGTCGCTTCGTTTCTGAACTTATGAGAAAGATATAGGATAATATTTATAGTTAATTGCGAACGTCTAGGAGACTGATACTCGTATGTTGAAACTTTGCTTCATCTCGGAAAAACAGTCAAGCTAAACACATCTACAAACCAAGAAATCAAACAGCAAAACTTGATATCCAAGTTGTATATTATTGCATTATTATTTATGACATTACTTCCAATTCGTTTCCGGTGTGGAAGAGAACTGTTCCGGTCTGGAAGAACCGCTTCTGCTTTTTCTATTAGTTTGTGATTTAGGTCGAAAACAATGTAGAGTTTAGATAGCTAATTTTGTTAAATGTCATACTTAATAATGTAGACCATAAGACAATAAAATCTGATAGACTAGAAGCCATTTATTATTCACTGTACGTAACCCACTATTTTTTCACCAAGTATTATAATTTTCCCTCAGCTTTCATTGTCCACTTTCCGAAGAAATAGCAACTTAGGTAGAGCATGTGATATCTGGATAGAAAGTAGACTACTGCAGTCGAATACAGCAATGAAGTTGTAGCGGAAAATACGTTATCGCGTGAGGTACCTTTTTCGAGTGACTATCGAGTCGCACTATGTTTGATCGGTTTGTTTGAAATATGAACCCTTCGATTATTGTGACAATGTTGGTTCGCGAGTTCGGAACTTGCAATGATGATCAAATGTAGGAGGAATATAGTGTGATTGAAAGAATTAAGAATTTGTTGCTCAGATTCCATTATTTTTCAGATATTTATGGATTATCTTTTAACATATTTATACTTTTTATTATTTTCGTGTTTTGAAGCAAACAAATATGCTAAAAAGTGGTGTTTGAGGTAAACCTTTAAGAATATGGGTTATGAAACTTGTAATAAATGGTCAAACGTGAACATATTACTGGAGCAATTCCATGTAAGTGAATGGTTGTGATGTGTAGATTTATTCTGAAGTGTTACATTCGTCTTTATTACTATTGAATTCTATTTGGTGTAGGAATTAATTCGTGCGGTTGGTACGCACACATTGAAGCTGTAGTACAAACACAAAATACATAAATACCTTAAGAAAAATATTGTCCATCGCTAGCCACCACTTTCGCCCATCTGTCAGGCAATGTACGGATTCCGTGGCGAAAGAAGTCCTCATCCTTGGAAGCGATCCAGTCAGAGACCCATGTTTCGATATCTTCTGAAGAAGTAAACCGCTGTGCAATCAAATCGTTGTTCATGCAATCGAACAAGTAGTAGTCCGAAGGAGCAACGTCTGGTGAATACGGCGGGTGGGGTAAAACTTCCCATCCGACATTTTCTAAAAAGGTTTTGACCGGTTTTGCGACATGTGGGCGAGCGTTATCATGTTGAACAATAAGTTTATCATGTCTGTTCTCCCATTCTGGTCGTGTTCTGGCCAGAGCTTGCTTCAAACGCATTAATTGTCGTCGATAACGTTCTCCATTCATAGTTTCACCCGGTTGCAGCAGCTCATAGTACACCACACCTATCATATCCCACCATATGCACAGCATAACCTTTGCACAGTGAATATCTCGTTTTGGTTGTGATGGATCTGGTTCACCTGGTTTCACCCAGGCCTTTTTTCGTTTAGGGTTCTCGTAATGGATCCACTTCTCATCACCCGTAATAATTCGATGCAGAAACCCCTTTCTGCTCTATCGTTGAAGCAGCAATTCGCAAATGGATTTTCGTCTTTCAACGTCTCTGTCTTTCAATTCATGTGGAACCCAATGTGACATCTTTTGAATCATTCCCATGGCTTTCAAGCGTTTGGAGACTGTTGTTTGATCAACGCCTAATGCTGCTGCAAGTTGTTCCTGCGTTTGACACAAATCCTGCTCGAGCAATGCTGTCAATTCTTCGTCTTGAAATTTTTTTGGCTGTCCAGCTCGATCTTGGTCTGCCAAGCCGAAATCACCACTTCTAAACCGTGCAAACCACTTCTGACACGTTCGCTCAGCTAGAGCATGGTCACCATACACTTCCACCAAAATACGATGACTTTCAGTCGCACTTTTCTGCATGTTAAAGTAATGCAGCAGGACACCCCGCAAAAACACTTTATCAGGCACAAATTGCGCCATGTTCACTTAACTACAAACTGGTGTTGTTGACGCTTTAATCCACTGCCCTATACTACGAATGATACGCGATGACAGGGTTTGCAACACATGTGTGGACACACGGAACTGTGGGACGCTCCGTTCGTTGCGCCATCTCTTGTCCACCCGCCCGAATTAATTCCTAGACCAAATATTTTGTTGACATACAGAAAATATTGAGCATTCCTTTTGAGCCACAAAGTAAGCAACGCTTTTCACACTTTTTGATATGCAATATGGTTTTATTTCCTTCTAGACTAAAAGTATTTCCTCTCATGTTGATTAGAACTGAAGAGAAATTACAGCTGGCTTTGACGTTTGCATAACGGACTGTTTTAACCAAGTTTTCTTCAGTATGAAGTTATCTTTACTTGAAACCAATTCTAGAAGAAATGAAATATTTACGTTTTGCGTCCTACGCTTAAGCAGGCTACACTGAAGGAGACGATGATGATGAGAAATGAATGAACTGTTAGAATGAAGAAAGTGGGAGGTAATGGGAGTACTCCTAGTAGACACGCATACAATGTTTGATACCTAAGGCTCACTTGACGTGAACTAGGGCTGAACCAAAGATTCAACTCAAAACAGGTGAACGATCTATTACTGTTCCTTAGCAGAACAATCAATATTACAATGATTTGTCCTGTTATTTATTTTTTTTTTGTCTCTAAAGCGTACTATATATCATTATTCTGTTTATCCTCATTATTGTCTTTATTTAACATTCTTTATAGTATAGTATACAGAATAGTACTGTAAAGTACTTTATAGTATAGCACAAATATAGTATATTTAACCTGTCTTTTTATTCAGAAACTTACTGACAATGTATAAGTAGGAAATATTTATATTATACATGCATTTCTAACTATAAAATGCTCAATGTATTTGCAATATTTATTTTCCGATTCCCTTCGCTCTAAAAATCACATAATAACAGTAATAGAATGTCACTCTTTCAACATTACGATTTATCAAAATAAATTAATTAACATGAGATGCCTCGTTATAAAAAAATGAAAATATTAGATAAGAGTATTTCTAGTTGTCTATAACATATACTTAGAAAAATGAAGTTTTGTACGCACTTTTACCTTTCAAACAATGATTTCTGTTCATAATGTCAGGTTTAAGAAAGGAATATAAAATTTATGAATATTTCTTAAAGCTCTCAAAATGTCTGTCTACATTACGTATAAATTCCTACCTCTTTTACGGTGTGAAAGTATGTGATATTACTTATTAACCTTACAACTACCTCATCAACTTGAAACGATCATAGGCAACGCCTTAAGTACTCCACAAAAAAACTATTTCCAGTGTACGGTGATTAGTATAGGTATGTATTATTCCGGTGCACGTTATTTTAGAAACCGTCCTCTTTTCTCTCGACAGTAATCAGGTCACCCTACTAAATATAACATATTTTCTGCGCGTATATATCTTTATTATGACAGTTTCTTTCGTATTTTTAAGAGCCCGAAATAATTCGACATAATCCTGAAGAAATGTCGTTACTTTTTAAAATGGCTCCATATTATTATTACACAGAACTTTTGCTTTGTTTCTGTTCAGTAATGAGTAGATACAGATGTTTCTAAATAACGCATAACATTTCAGAACGCATTTGTTTCCCGTTCTTACAGTTCTTGTATTTCGAACTATGCGCGAAATAACTAGGGAATATCCAGAAGGAGTTTTTCGAGGGGCAATAACTTTTGAAATTTAGTTCTGAATATCAATGATCATGAGAGGTAGCATTTATGATAAGATTTCAAATATAAAATTTTAAAAAGTGACATTTTGGGGCTTTTTTTCTGCAATTGTCTAGACTGACAAGCGTAAAAATTGTTTTTACTAGCTTCTCCTAGCACACATACGTCTTGAGAGTTTTCTAGGAGTGGTGTTGCAATAATGAGTGTTGTATCGTATATAACACTTCTGACTTAAATAAGACCAACTGCGTTCACTTCTGTAACACTTTAAAATGTACGTAGTTTGATCCAGTAAAGGAGATTGTTATTCAACACAGTCTCAATACCAGTGAAACCATCACTCGCAATATTCAATGTTTTCTTTGTTTATTGTGTCTCACCCTACATGAAGTTAATATGAGAGTCGTTAGATTTCACTCTCTTTTACAATTTTATGGGTTGTTTTTTAACTTACCTTTTATAATGTTCATGTTTTAAAGCAACAAATCAGGTTTTAAATTAGTGATTGAGATAAACCGTTAGAAACATTGGTCATGAAACTTGTACCAAATGGCCACATTTGTGTAGATAACTTTGAGGGATTACACGAAAATGAATGATGATTACATATGATGGGTAAATGTGTTATGTACAGTTATGTGAGCCTTTAGTATTGTTGAATTCAGTTGCGTTGATATAAAAAGATTACTGAGTATTACTTTTGAGCCACGAAGTAAGCAAGATTTTTTCCGTTTACATAATATGCAATTTGGTACTATTTTCTTCAAGAGTAATTAGCTTTCTCTAATATGTGTTAGATTTTCAAAGAATAAACAGTTGCGTATCACTATTCCATTAACGATTATCTTAACCAACTTTCATTGAGAAACGAATTTGTTTTAACTTTGAAACTAAGAGTTGATAAAGTAAACTTTTTATGTTTTACGTCCCACCCCTATGGCGCCTAGTCTAAAGAAGGCGATGATTATGAGACGTGAACTATTTGAACGAAGAAAGTGGGAGGTAACAGAAGTACTCCGAGCAAACCCATGCATACGGTATTTATCCAGCACAAAACTCACAGGGCGTGATCTAGGATCGAACAAAGTTCCAAATTCACAAGAGGTGACATCTCTAATGCTGAGCCTAAGCAGATCAATCAAGACTAAAATCGGATGCTCTGTATTTCTAGATATTTCTCACAAAAACATACTCTATATCATTATTTTCTTCAAAATGATTATTTTGATTACTATGTTTAATTTATTTATTGTTTTTAATACATGTTGAAATTAATATTAAAAATGTATCTAGTAGTAAATACAGCCAATATATAATAGACACGTAAATTATGTGGCCGATGATTTTTCTTAATGTCGTGACTCGTTTAGAATTTTGTTAAATATGAACGATATTCAAATTGAATTATTTATTTGGAAATATTGCAATCTGACCTACATCTGACTAACAGGTAATCGTATACGTTCGAACAATGTATACAGTGGGTCACAGAAATTCTTGAGGTAAAAAATTCGTTAATTAGGCAAAGAACTACGCCCGCTGCAAGATTAATTACGTCTGGTAGAGTATCTATAAGAACAGCATCAAATTGTCCCACCTGTTAAATGAACAAATCGTAAAGAGAGTTTCTGCACAGAAGTGGAGCGAAACGCTGACTGAATAAATAGCAAAAGGGAGTCTTTGGATACTTGTACTCACAGTACTTCCTATTTGTATGATACACACGTAAAACTATACACTGCCACTTGAAAAAATATACGGATATCAGAGGCGCTGATGAGAAGATAACAGTCGCTGGACTTAGTTACTCCTATAATTAACTCAAATGAGGATTATATAAACAAGTTTACTTAGTTCAAATAACTATAGATATCCCAGGATCAAATAATATACGGATAGATTATGCGGTATATATTGTAGGTTATTTTGTTAACTAACTCAAAGCTTTGCGCCGAGCTTCGCTCTAGTCCTCCCTGCAAATCATAGGAATTGATCATTTGGGGGGAAGAACCCAAACCCCAATGAAACTTTTGGGGGTTTATTAGTGCATGAGCTCCTAGGTCCCGGCGCTACTGATTCATACTTAATACTGCTTCGAAAGCCGAAATTGTTGAGTTCATTATTCGTTAAATACTTTTTGAAAATGCTGAGTAATGGTAAGTTATTTGTAAATATTAAAAATGCAAAAATTCGATAACACTCAAACGATTTGAAGAACTTATCAAAGTAGGCCTATTTCTCGTTAGGTTGTAAATATAAATGAGGGTTAATGATTTGTATAATATTTGGGAAATTTTATACATTGATACACAAAGAGAAAAGAAGGGAATATACTGTCAACAAACAAGAAATTAAAAGTACATGAAATTAACGGATAATATCAAATATAGAACCATTGATAGAATTAGCTCCGCAACTCGTTCTCTCCATATATTTTTCTTGCTTTATTTTCAAGATCACTGAATGTCTTTACTGGAGATTATGTTTCGTTCATCAGCATTCAACTGGAGATCATGTAAATGAAAGATTTTAAAAAGGGTAAAGAACGAGAGTTAAACGCTTGCCACCAGATTAGAATACCACTGCTCTAACTACTTATCTAAGCGTTACTAATTTTGGCTTGCCTAAATAAAGAGCCTTTTCAGTTTGTACAAAACAGTTTCTTGTTAATAGTCAAATTGATTGGCAAAAAACAGTAATATGTAATTGAGAACTCGGAGGGTATTCACTAAATTATCATTATTACAGATTTTTTTTCAAACAAAATACAAAACTACTTTATTTTGTATCAAATACGGCGCGTGTATTATACTCGTACTCAAACGAGTAAGGAACGTGAGCGGGAATCGAACCAGGAACCCCTGGAACTAGAACCGACCACTCTACCCCTGTCCTAAATTTCAACTGAAGTACAGCGCATTCAAAAACGATACACACGGATGAAAAATCCGATTTTTTATTTTTACTGGCAACCCTGCAATAGTAAAATTATAATTTATACTTGAAAAGTAACCTGTCGATATTGGCAATGTTATCTGCAAATGTTGTCACAATCGAAGCGAGCAGAACTGTGAAAAAATATTCTTCCTTCTACCAAAATACCCAAATTTTCCCTACCTTTACAACATGTACATTAAAAATGTAATATTGACTTCCGTATGCCAAACATAACTATAGAACAATACATTCAGTCAATGTAACTATCATTTCGGTAGTCTGTACTGGGGTGGGGGATTTTATGTACTGAAATATTGCACGAAAAAATTCCTTTCTGCAAAATTCCGACTTTTTTCTGCTTACAGCTGGCAATCCTGCAATAAATAACTGCACTGGTAATCCTCGGATAAATATAGTCATGAAATATACGTTAACACCAACAATTTATGTACTATTCACATCCACACACACACGAATGTTTTTCCCATGGGATGACCGTTTTGTCAAGAAATTGCGAAAGGGTAAATGTCACACGTACTTAAGGAACAAATGAATTGTGATGTTGTTATAATAGCAATATACAAAGAATGTAACAACGGTTTTGCTGCCATCATTAAGCAAGTTGTACTTGTTGGATCTGGCAACAATGCCTAAAGCTCACTCATATGCCCACGATCCAAACAACTGATCATTCGACAGGCTGAAACTTGTTGGTGGCATACGTGTGTTTGTACGCACTCTCTTTTACTGTACTGTAATGTGTCTTGGTTGAGAGGTTGTTGGTGGTGAATGTATATACAGTAAAGTATTTGAATTAAACTGTGAGTGTTTGTGTTATTTGAACGAGTGTCGGTTTTCATGAAAATGCCCCGTACCTGCAAGAACAATCCTGATAACTTTTGTTACATTTGTGCAGACGCTATTTGTGGTAATAGAAGGCGACCACTTACTGATGCAGTAAGGAAAGCCTATTCATTGTATTTCGGTTGTCGAGTATGAGACCAAGACATATCTTGGGTTCTACACGTGTGTTGTACGTCGTGTTCTTCCGTACTAAATGCTTTGATGCATGGGAAAAACGTCTCCATGTAGTTTGACGTGCCTGCTATTGGGCGTGTACCCACAAATCATGTGTCTGATTGCTATTTTTGAACGATACCGCCCTTGAAGAAAGGAATCAGTACCAAAAGGAAGAGAAATATCGAATACCCTGACGCCCCATCTGTAATTCGCCCTGTGTGCCACGGACAAGGATTGCCAGTTCCTGTTCCCCCAAACGCAACAACATCAAGCAGTGATAGTGAGAACGCTGATCCTACACATCCAGCCGAAGAAGGGCACCCATCCACCAGTGTTTTTGACCCTTCATTTACGCCATCTTGATGCAGCGAAACACAGAAAATCACACAACGTGAACTCAGTGATCTAATTAGGGTTTTAGACCTCCCGAAGTGTAAAGCTGAATTGTTAGCCTCACGACTGCAGTAATGGAACCTTCTAGCTGAAACAGTGCGAGTGTCAGTTTTTCGGGATCGTCAGAAAGAACTTGAGAACCATTTCAGTACTGAAGGTGACATTACATTCTCCAGTGATGTTCAAGGTTTGTTTCATGACGTACATATTTGATACAAACCGTTCGAGTGGAGACTATTCATAGATGGTTCCAAAACAAGCCTGAAAGGTGTATTGAATGAAGCAGCATTCGGATATTTGTGCATGAAGTTTCCACGATTAAGTACAGAGAAGATAAGACAGGGAATATTCATTGGTCCACAGATACGCCAGCTCCTGAATGACTCTGACTTTGAGGCCACTCTTATCCCTGATCAGCTGCATGCGTGGCGTTGTTTCCGTAATTTGACCACATTGTTCTTGGGAAACAAAGAGCCGACAACTACAGGGACATTGTGGATGAATTAATTCATGCTTATCAAAACATTGGCTGCAATATGACACTGAAAATGCACTTTCTTCACTCAAACCTCAATGTCTTCCCAGAGAACTGTGGTGATGAACACGGCGAGAGATTTCACAGGGATATTTCTCTCATGGAATATCGATGCACGGGTCGGTGGACAGCTGCAATTTTGGCTGACTTCTACTGGACGCTACAGAGGGATGCTCGAGACCCAATCTACAAGACGAAGGCAAAGAAACGGCGCATTCATTCAAGATGAGTGCATTCATTTACCCTAGGCAATAAATTTGTGTACAATTTACTTTTGTGCAGCAGTAAGGAAGGCCCGAGGATCAATTCATTTTTTGGGGCCAAAAATGTAGTAGAAAGGGGAAATTTGCAGTATATTTAGTTCAAAGGATAATATTTCTTCTCAGTTCGGTCTTCTTGATGGCACAAAATGTTACCAGTCTTAGAATAACTTTTTCAGAATTCTTTCCAGTTATTTATTACAGGATTGCCAGCTGTAGGCAGAAAAAGTCGGAATTTTGCGGAAAGGGAATTTTTCGTGCAATATTTCAGTACATAAAATCCTCCACCCGAGTACAGACTACCGAAATGACAGTTACATTGTCTCTATGTATTGTCCTATAGTTCTATTCGTCATAAGGAAGGACATATAACATTTTTAATGTACATGTTGTAAAGGTGGGGAAAATTTCGGCATTTCGGTAGAATGAATAATATTTTTTTCATTCGGCTGGATTCGATCATGGCGACATTAGCAGAAAACATTGCAAATATTGACAGTACAAATATTGACAGTACAAATTGAAGTATAAATTATAATTCTATTATTGCAGGGTTGCCAGTAAAAAATAAAAAATCGGATTTTCCTCTAAAACAAGGATATTTTCGAATATATGGGTATGTAATTTCCCAACCGTACCGGTTACTTTAATAATTGTTAAATTTTCGGAAAGTACGGTCATCGACGAATAGAAAGAGATATAACACATTTCGCAATGATAAATAGGGATGTAATTATACGTTCCTGAGTAAAACCTAAAAAATAATGTGAAAAACATGAATTTTTAGGTAACTTCTACATATATTGGTAACCCTGAGCTACCACCTAATATTAAGTGTGATATTCGTGTTCAGCTCCTCGAAATCTATAAAGATTGGCTGATTTCCTTTCTGTAAAGAAATTCACTGTAGACCAGTGTTATTGTTTGTAACGTAGCCTGAGTGAAGTTTTCCCCACAAAGACTAGCGTAATTGGACATATACTGTTTGAGTACATACATATAATAGATTCAAATATGATGAATAAACCATTTAAATCTGAGTTACTATACTCCAAATATAAATAATTTCAAAATTAGTAATGAAAATCAAGAAATTTAAATTGACTGATTTTTTTAATGAACAAAATAACAAAATAATATGCTTTACATCAAAACGACTATTTTTTGAAATAATCATGAGACTAAGTATTTTGAACAAAAATTTCAACACTTACAAACATTGCTGGATCTAGAAATTATTACTTCCATAGCGAATTTTATTTCTTGTACAATGCATTTAACGTTATCATTCCAAAAAGTTAACATGGAACACTAGACCCACTTCTAAAGCTATTAATTGGGTTGCTAAACACACTCGAAAGGGACTAAATTCTTGAACTTTTCTGATATCACTATAAATGTGAAAATTTTAGTATAATTTTACTACTCAAAAACTTCCATGAGACTCACAAAATGTAACACACACTCGTAAATGTAAAGGTAGTCGTTCCCATAACCTAGATAAATTAATTATTCGAATGAAGTAGCCAAAATATTCTTCTTTATAATCTTTGTTCTAATTCCGGTAACCAAACACTTTAACTTATCGATTGATAAACTTTTTTTTTAACTTTCAGGATATATTTGTTACAGCTTATATTAATTTAAGAAGAATTTTTATTTCACATTGTCACTATAAACTGCATATATATATATATATATATATATATATATATATATATATATATATATATATTGAGAATTTTCCAATAAGATCATCTTCTATAGCACTTGAATTTACGAGTATTTGACTGTGTCCAGTTCTCGATCGTTGTCGTAATTATGAGCCTACTCTATACCCGCGCACAACCTTCAGGTTCTAGTACTTGTTATTGCTGTTATATATTCAATGGCGCTGTTTACCATTTTAACAGACTATCATTTTTTTAAATATTTTTTTTTTATATTTAATGAAACTGTTACACACACTCACCAGTATAGCAAAAAATATTCATTTACTTTTTTTCCTAATTATGAATGCATACATTCAAGTCCAATGTCGAAAACAAAATTTAATGATATAATTATCTATATCCATACGCTGACTACAAAATAATAAAATCAAAAATAAAAATCAAAATAAATAAACTAAATACCAACTACAAGTCCCAAGTCTAAATGTCGAAAATAGTCTACAGTCATAAAGTTCCAAGTACTAAATATATTCAAAAACAAAACATTTTATAGAAAAAATAAAAAATAATGATTAAAATAATATCGAACATACAAATAATTTAAATATAACTTGCTAACCAAATATTATTGTAATATTATATTCATAGCAATTATCAAATTCTGAATACGTACTTCTCTCCTTTACAAAATTCAAATAGTCATGGATACAATCGTAATGGAACAATATGATTTATCACAGTAAATGACAATGAGAAAAGATCATCCAATCTTCCAACTCATGTCATTCCTTTCAATCAGATCCATCCAAGTAATAAAAACCATTTGACTTGAGCGATGTCTAACCAGTAGACTTACAATAGCTCTTTCTGGAAGGGATCAACACCCCATTTACAAAAGTGCTTTTCAGGCCTGGAATTATAAAACCATATTAGAAAACTAAAAAAAAATCATACTATCCACAATCATACAATGAATAACAAAACCAAAAATGAAATATACAATGATTAATGGAAATTCACTATGCTCCATCACAAGTGAAAGACGAAACTGTTATACTATAAACTTCTAACCGATCAGAATGCCTTAATTTAACCTTGACTCCCTAAACTTTTTTGTCATAGAAACGTGCACTTTCCTAATATCATTATCATCTTCGACTGATTTAAACTGAACACAATTTGAATTTAAGAATTTTACTATGACGTATGTCCCAGCCACCTGTAGCATAAGCTCTTTGTAACTTTATCAGCTAACGAGGACTGGAATTGTGACTTAATAAGAATGTTATCCCCAACGCTATAAGAGCTTCCAACTCTATTCTTATCATAAAGTCTCTTTCTACGCTGCCAAGCTAACTCAGTGTTATGTAAAGCTTTTTTACAAATGTCAGGATTCCTCTTTCTAATATCTGTACAATCAATGTTCCAACGTATATCTAATGTATCACACACGTTATAAGTATGCACTATATCCATTGGACTATGTTTAAGTTCCGTATGAATTGCAGAATTTAATGAGAATTCAATCTCATGTATTCCTTTATCCCTCAACTGTTGCTTTGTGGCAAAATATGATTTCAAACTGTCTTTCACAGATCTTATATATCTTTCACTTAAATTGCTAGCACTGTGGTAAGGGGAGATGCGAATATCTCTGATCCCCTTACTAAATTGAAAATCCTGAAATCTAGCTGAGACAAACACACTATGATTATCATGATTTACAGCGTGAGGAAATCCGTGTCTACACATTAAGTTATATAATTTATTTATAAGTACCTGGCTAGATAAGGTCCGAAAGGGTTCTAGATACATAAATTTAGAAATCTAATCCACCGCTATCAAACAATAGCGTCCAGAACTTGAGTTCACAATTGGTCCTATTACATCACACGCCCAATTACTATTTACAAATGTTTCATACGTTGAACTTAATTGACCCACAACCTTCTTATTATTACTTTTACTTTTCTGATATTGCACACAAGAGGTTACGTAATCTTTTATTTCAGAAATCATCCCATGCCATGAATAACGGGCTGCACTTTTTGCTATAGTCCGAGCAACTCGTAAACGCGATCCCGGCAAAATATATGAATGATAGAGTTCTATAATATTTTTGATAGACTCTTAGGGAGACAAATTTTATAAGGATTATGGACTTCTCGAGTCTTCTTACATACAATCTTTTACTATTTTATACCCGGCAATACCTTCTTTATTATTTAATATCTCAATAATGCTCTTTAATTCAGGATCTATTTTCTGATGTTCCGCTATAGATAATTGAGCATTACGCATATTCTAAATGTTAATAGATAAGTCCCTTTCGAGTGTGTTTAGCAACCCAATTAATAGCTTTAGAAGTGGGTCTAGTGTTCCATGTTAACTTTTTGGAATGATAACGTTAAATGCATTGTACAAGAAATAAAATTCGCTATGGAAGTAATAATTTCTAGATCCAGCAATGTTTGTAAGTGTTGAAATTTTTGTTCAAAATACTTAGTCTCATGATTATTTCAAAAAATAGTCGTTTTGATGTAAAGCATAATAAATTGATAAATTTATTTTAAATGTTAATCCGCTTTATAAAAATATAGTTATAGATTTGCTTAATAATCGAAATGTCGAAGAATGGAGAGAAATTTCAGAAATAAAGGACTTATTCGATAACTTTCTACATACTTTCAAAAACTAGGTAGATTGGTATTCAGTTACATTTACGCATAATCTATCACTTTCTTTTATTAAAAATCACGAAGAACAAATTGATTGGGTTAGATTATCAAGAAGAAAAGATCTGACTCAACACGAAAGCATTATTAATAAGTATGGCGATATGCTTTTCTTGGATAAATTGTGTGAGCGAAAGTATGGATTATAAGTATAGGAAGTCTTATCCTCATCTAAAACCAGAATTCGTATTAAAACATAACGAACATGTAAGACAACATATAGAATGGTATTACTCCACTTATGAATATGCTCGACAAATGACGGAAGATTTTCTTAATGAGTTTAAAGAAGAGATTGATTGGCTTGAATTCACTGAAGAAAATAACAGGAGAAAATATACACAGAAACAAGCTATTAAGTTTTGTACACAATTCAGAGAATACTTACATTGGGATATAATCTCTCATCATACAAATTTTCTCAAACTTGAATTCCTAAGAACCTTTAAAGATAAACTCTTTTGGAATGTAGTTTCTAGAAATTGTCATATTGAAAGAAAAGAACTAATAACCTTCTTGAGCGAATTTAATTCTCTTATCGATTGGCGAGAATTTACACCACAACTAGATGAAACACATGTAAGAAAATATCAAAGTAGAGTTTATTGGCCAAATGTTAGCTTAGATGATAAAAACGAAAAATTCATTCTCGAGTTTGAAAGCAAAGGTTTTGATTTAAGTGATAGAGTATATACTTGTTGGAATAGGAGGTTTTCTGAAAGCTTTCTAATGAGAATCAAACACAAGATCAATATAGTTGAATTCGTAAGATTTAAGAGACATGTTAGCGACAGCCTTAGAAACAAACTAATGTTACTTTCATCAGGTTTACGCTTAATAAAAAACTCAGAAAAATGTCCAATATGCAAAGAAACAAAAACTCAATTGTGTAAAACCGCATACGAACATGTGCTCTGTGTTGAGTGTATGGTTACCTGGTTAAGAAATAATAACACTTGTCCTTGTGTAGAACGGTTATACGTAATAATAAGTGATAACCCGGTTTATTCTAGATATTGATAGCACTTTTTTATGAAGAATTAGGTTAGTGCAGATTAATGTTAAGCTTTTATGATCAATAATCATAAACGTTATATTTAACCTTTTATGGAATAATAACCATAAAATAATTATATATTTACACTACAAGATTACTTTCATCTATCCAACTATTATGTGAATCATCAAATCCTAACCATTTAAAGTATACTTGGTTACCTTTATTTCTCAACACTTTCTCTACCAAGTATTCTTCTTTGTGTTTCGTCTTTAATAGTTCTGGTTCGTAAAATCTGCCTTGCACATCTTCTTCTTTTAAATCTTTAATTCTATATGTAGGTGGATTAGATGGAATAACTTCACTAATAACAAATACTTCTGTTAACCAATTAGGTGTATATTTTTTCTCAAATAACCCTTTCGATTTACTTATACGAACATAATCATCTAATTTGTATTTTGGTTTAACACGCTTATATTCTTTTTGATACACTTTCTCCAATATTGTTTGCTCATTCTTCTTGTTAACTTCTATAGGCTTTAAACCAATTGTTCTATGAATTTGATTATTATACTCTTTAACTAGTGTTGGTAATATATCTATCCATTTATAACTTCCTTGTGTTGTAAACCTTTTCCACATGTTCTGTTTAAGTGTTCTAGTAAGTCTTTCAACAACAGAGGCTTTTTTACCACTATAGGTTGAGTAATGATTAATCTTATTTACCTCCATCAACTTTTTAAATTCTTTATTGTAAAACTCTTTGCCTTGATCTGTTTGTAAGTTATTAGGTTTTCTAATTTTTAATATTGGTTCAAACGCTTCTGTAACATTTTTACCACTCTTATCTTTCACAGGAACAGCAAATGCATATTTTGAAAATACATCTATAGCCGTTAGCAAATACTTATAACCTTTATTTAACTTGGAGACACCTTTTAATATACCACTATCAATTTCCACTAGATCAGCCTGCCATAAGTCATCTATACCTTTAACAATAACACTTAGCCTAGGATAGTTCTTTCTAGAAGGTTTGTGAATTTCTTGTATAATGTATTCTCTAATACCTTTACCTTCTTCTAGTCAATCTTTCTTTTCAACGAATTGAGATTTAGTAATACCACATACAGAACAAATACCTTTCTTTAAAGTTTTTCCATTCTTTGTTCGTTCTATCCTAATGGTATCTTTCTTTGTATCTGTTGTTTTCTTACATTTAACACAATACATCATATTTATTATATAGAAAATCATTTAAGTTCTCTTTCTATGTACATAATAACAGTTAATAATTGTCCTTCTTCGAAAGCTGAATTTTTATCTGCTTGAAACGTATTACATCACCTTTTTTAATGTCTAAAGGAAAAGTTTCAACTACAGTATCGTTCAAAAATATATGTAGCTAGTAATTATCTATACTTAATTCCATATGCATTATTTTCCCAATATAGAGAAACTTATAACCATTCGACAGATTAAATATCCTAAAGATTGGGTCTTTAACATTTTTAGTTCTCAATCGACATAATAGATTTATAGTTTCTTTCTTCATAATGAACATATTTGCTTCTCTGTTTGATGTTTGGAAATCTTCTTTTGTAACAAATTGGCTATTTATTGATTCAAACTGATGAAAAGTTACTACATCTTGTTGGTCAATAGCATCAGACACATTAGCAAGTCTTTTGTTTTTAAAATCAACCCATGTTCTATTATTTGTTGTGAAAACTTTATCCAGATCACTAATGTTTTTGATCTCTTTATTAGTAACATTACCAAAGATATCCATATTTATTATATACAAAATTTATATCTATTTAACAACTAGAAGAACAGTTATACGAGCTCCACCAAAATCAATCAAATCACCATTCTCATCTCGAATTGAAACTTTTATGTTATTAAATTTGTTGTGATGTATTGGGAAAAGTATCTTCTCTTTAGGCTCATATATAATTGGTTCTCTAAACTCTGCATTTGTTCTAAACGTTGCTATTAAATCTGTTTCGTTGTGTGTTGTATCATTATGTTTTCAAATCATACGTTCTGCTAAATCACAGTGAATATTTATAGTATCAAATGGATGAAATATTGGTAGCTTATCTCCAACACGTTCAAAGTTTGTAGCTAACTTCTTCTCACTAAAACCTAATACAGTGTTAATAGTATCTAAGGTAATATCACACAAACTGCTAAGTATTTTAACTCTATTGGTCTTTCTGTCTTCGCTGAATTTAATACTCCTATTAGATACGAATTCGTTTGGAAGATTTGATTTAATATATTCTTCTAATTCCTTTAAACTATATTGTCCAGGTTGAACTATGACTTGCTTTGAAAGTACAGGACTATTGCTACAAATTGTTAACTTATTATTTTTTTCTGTAATGTTTGGAGTTAAGTATGTTGTGTAAAATCCTGCAACTGCTACTTCTAAATCGTTTTCAAATGGATAATGTAAGTACATGCCTAGTTCAGATGAATAACCGTTTAAATTAAATACTTTCATTTATTAGATAATAAAAGTTGAAATGAATAAATGGGATATTCAAGTAAGATTATTTGACCGAACTGTAAAAAAGAAGAAGAATGGTATATTGTTACCTGATGATATAAGATGTTTAATTATAGGACCTAGTGGTTGTGGAAAAAACGAAGTTAATGATTGATAATTTTTTACTAGCACCAGATTGGCTTAAATACTCAAATGTTTATATCTATTCTAAAATTCTACATCAACCTAAATATCAACGGCTAATACAACTTTTCCAAGATGTAGAACGAGATACTAATAAGACAATTGCAAAAGTAAAAGGAAACAACGAAGAGATTATTCCATTAGATGAGTGTGAGAAGAATTCTGTAGTTGTGTTTGATGATTTCATTTTAGAACAACAAAACCACGTTAGAGAATATTTTACTAGAGGTAGACATAAAGGTTTAAACTGCTTCTATCTTGGACAAACATATTCTAAAGTTCCAAAACAGCTAGTAAGAGATAACTTGAATTTTCTTTGTATTTTTAGACAGGACAATGTAAATTTAAAACATATATATGATGAATTTGTTGGTTCTGATATGTCGTTTAAAAAATTACAATCGCTCTGCAATAGTTGTTGGGAAAAACAACATGATTTCTTAATAATAGATATGACTAGGAAATCGAATAATGGAAAATACAGAAATAAAATTAAAGAATTTTTGGATTATAGAGAACGTGATTGAATGTAGGTGAACGTGCACGTTATGTTACGTTTTTTATTTTTTATATAATAAATGAGTGAGTTAGATGCTGCTGAAGCTAAGAAATATATAAAGTTAAAAGGAGAACTTGTGAAAAGATTTAAGGAAATTAAAGGAACTAATCGAGGTAAATATGAGAAATATAAAGAACAAGATCAGCCTGTTATAGATGCGATTGAAGACTTAGGACAAAATATAGCAAAAGTAACAGAAGAAAATAAAAAATCTCATTCAAGAGTTAGTTCCAGTTGTAAAGAAATGTGCAAGATTAGATTCTGATTTATTTGAAATACCTTCAAGAACAAGTTATTATAGTTCAATAGGTGAGGATGATTCGTCTGTGACTAAAGAAATTAAGCATATGAGAAAACAAATTAAAGATAAAGTAGAAGGTATAGAGCCAATTGAAAAAGGAACACGATTTGGTAAAGTTGCTACAAGATATTATACAAGAGATGATAATATTTTCGGAATACAAGCATATAATGACGATGGAAAAATAATAAATATGATTGGAGATAAAGAAGTTAAAATAAATGGTGATGACCTAATAATAAACAATCGACATTATAAAGGAACAGAAGGTTTATGGGAACCGTTGACAAGAAGCAATCCGACAAATTATGGCGAGGATGATTTACAAAAATATACAGAGATAGTTATCGACTCTAGTAGTGCATTTTAAGGTAGCGATCCAAGAAGAAGAAAACAAAGGTCTAACAGAGGTAAAAAATATCTAGAAATCATTAAACCCATTTGGGATTAATATATAAAACCAACATTATTATTAACACCACCGGAAAAGAAAACACCAAAGTCAGGACAAGGAATAAAAATATACAACGAATTACCTAAAGAATATATATGGATGGATGATGTGAGAAATTTAATTGATAGGTTGATAATTATAGATGGAGAAGAAAAAGCTAGGAATGATAACTTTTACAATGAGAAAGTAGGCATAGTGGATATGATTAATTCTAAACTCACACGATTTATTCCAAATGATCCAAAGGGTATAGGTTATTTGATAAAGATATTGAATACGTTAACACCAAAGTTTTGGAACAGTGAGAAGTATGGAAAAGGGCTACTAAATGATTTGATAAATAAACTTCCAGTTGAATTACATATTCCAGGATTTTCGTACTGTGGTCCGGGGACTAGGCTACAAGAAAGATTAGAAAGAGGTGATAAAGGTATAAATTTATTAGACGAAGCTGGTAAAGAACATGATATTTACTATAGGGAAAATAAAGATACAGCTTCTAGACATGTTGCTGATAAAGAATTAGAAACTAAAGGTTTGGAAAGAGTTTTTGCTAAAGATGCTAATGTAATAACGGAACGGTTACCAGCTTTAGGAACTGCATTAGCTATGAATACAAAAGGAAGGTTTGGTTTAGGTTTATAAGTATTTTTTTTAGATTTAGGTTTATAAGTATTTTTTAGATTTAGATTCATATGTATTTTTAAGGAAATTTTTCATAAAAAGTTTTTAATTATATAATAAATATGCAGTTAAAAGGTTTTACATTTACTATTCCTAATGAGGAACTTGAACAATTAAATATTGATCACATTTTATCCAAGCAACAGTTAAATGATAAAGCTAAGAAGATTAAAGAAGGTGGAGATATTCAGTTATCTCTTTCTATACCGCAACTTAAGAAAATAATTAAAGAAGTGAAGAGTAAAGACAATGTTCATTATGGAGGTTTTATATTTACTCTTCCAACAATTTTAGCTATAATAGGTGCTCTAGGTTCTGTTGCTGAAGGTGCTGCTGTTATTGCTAAGACTGTAGATGATGTAAAAAAGGATAAGGAGGAAATAGAAGAACAAAAGAGACATAACTTGGCAATGGAAGAAAAACAAGATGGTAAGCTTTCAAATAACGTAAAATGCAAAACAGTAAATAAAAAAGAAATTAACTCTTTAAGTAATTTAGACCTAATACAACTTGTTAAAAAATTTAAGATAAGAAACTTTAGAGGTGTATTTATGAGTGATGAATTACTAAACAACCAAGGAAGAATGAGTGTGGTATTGTTAATTTTGATACGTCTAATAATATAGGAACCTATTGGATTTGTTATTGGAAAGAAGGAAATAGAAAGTATGTGTTGATTCATTTGGAGGTAATCCGCCAAAAACACTCGTAAAATATCTTGGTCATAATATGGAGTACAGTAGCAGCCGTATACAACATTTTAACGAGGTAATCTGTGAGCATTTATGCATTATAGTGTTAAAAATGTTTACAGATGGGTATAGTTTTCTAAAAATCATTACTCAAGCGAATAGGAATAAGGATATTTGGAGGAGTTATATTTAAGTTGTTTTATGAGTTTAATTCATAAACGATTACAAATATTTTTCTTTATAATAAATGGATAACATAGAGTCATATGAATTACAATCCTTTAAACCTAATAAAAAAAACATCGAAAATTTAAATAAACCAAATAGATCTATTGAGTTTGATATAGATGTTGTAGTTGGGTTTGTTCATCCTTATTATGCTGATATTTATTTAACTTTTGAAATTAGAGGTAGAGATGCTAAAGGTGAATATACTACTGGTCAAAATATTAGACTTATTAGTAACTTCTTCTCACATTTGTTTTCTCAAATACAAGTTAGTAAACATGGACAAATATTGGATATAATAGATTATCCCGGTTTAACATCGACAGCGATAAACACATGCACGATTTCAAAACCAGAAGCAAATCATTGTGATGAATGTGGATGGGAAGGAATTACATGGCGAAGAAGAGATGAAGAAATAGTATTTCTACTAAGACTTTTACCAGGCTTTTATTCTGATTATAAAGATATTATGTGGAAAGGTGGATTAAAATATATATTTAAAAGAAGTGGTTCTGATGATAATGCATTTGCTATTTGGAAAACAAAACAGGAAGATGGAACATATGAGAATGATCAACCACATCCAGGTAAAGTGTAGATTACAAATATGGAGTTAAGAATGCCTGTTGTTATTTATGAACTTAACTATGCTACCTTGCTAAAATCTAATATGTTAAAAGAAGGTAAAGATTTCTATTTTCCTCAACACATATCAATGTTTATAGAAATCAGTTAGTGGCAAATATTTAGACTTTGATTTAACCACACAATTTAACTCAAGTGAATTTGATATGCCTAATTTTGTGATTGCCTTTTTTCAAACTGAGAAATGATAATCAAGAAAGAGATTCAAGCTATTTTGATCTTTGTAAAGTTCAGAATATCCATTTTCGTAATTCTAGAAACGAATCTTTTCCTTTAGAATCTTTCAACTTAGATTTTGCGAATCATAAGTATTTGAAAACTTACGAAATGTATACGATATATAAGAGAACTACAATTGGAAACACCGAGATGTATTACTATCCTAAAGAGTTTTTTTTAAATAGACCGATGTTTGTAATTAATATAAGCAAACATAAATCAGTAACTGTAAGTGATAGAACTAATTTGAAACTGACTGTTAATTTTGAAAGCGATGTACCAGATAAAATGATTTGTTATGTTGTTTTGATTGGTAAGAGGAATTTAGATACAATGTACAGAAAGAAAAAATAATTGAGAAGATATAAATCAATTATATGTTTATTAGATCTGTTTAGTTTGTAAGTGTTTTATGCCAATATAAAAACATTTAATAAATGAATATTCCAGATAACATACCACGTGAGAATTTAATTGCGTTAATTGAAGATACTATATTAAATCTTGAGAAGTTATTAATGAAAAACAAAGGAAGTATAAGAGAATAAAATGTGTTTATACTACTCTTATTACGTTATCAATTCTACTATCAGCTTCTACAGGGTTCATCAATGTGTTTATTCCTGTTACAGTATATTCATTATTAGAACTGCATTTGTTTCGGCTTCTGCTGTTGTCACTGGTCTATCAACACGGTTTAATATAGCTTCGAAGAAAGAATATTATAAAAATATGGTATTTCGGATTGGACAGTTTAAAGATGAGCATAATGTAATTAAGCTAATGAATGGGGAATTGACAGATGAAAATGTAAGAGAAATTAACAGAATCAATGAAATACTTAACGAAATTCAAGATTATTAGAAACAAAAAAAGCTCGAATACAAAATTAGAGAAAACAAATAGAACACATGTTGATGAAGATAAAATTATCCATATAGAACAAGGGGTCTCGTTTCAAGACCCCTTTCAAACTCACAACCACACACAGTCTTTATTAATGAGTCAGGATTGTATTCTCTTATCGAGTTTTCCTATATAATAAAAGATGGCTCAACACATTGATTTTTTAAATAGGCTTGGTAGTCTTGAACAAAAACAGGTTATTGGATTAAGAGAATTAGAATTAAATACAGAATATAAGATTGTGAAAATGGAAAAGATTAAAACTAAGTTTGGAAAGAGCATTTTAGTTGAGTGTGAGGAGTTTAAGGTCTTTCTTCCACCTAGATTTACAAAACACTTAACAGATAAAATGATTGATGAGATCGTTAAAGATGGAATAAAAATCAAATACACTGGTTTAAAAGATAATTATCCAACTTTTGAGTTCTGTATCTAAAATTCAAATGAGAATCGGTTTTTTAATCCAAAAAAATAATAAAAATGCCTAGAATATGTCTTCAGAAGTAAAAAATGAAGTGATTAGAATGGATCCTCAAAAACGTTTATACTTACTAATAATTTCAATGTAATTGTGAAAAATGTGCAAACAGAAGTTCAAGTTGTTTTTGATATAAACGGGTGTCTATTGAGTTTGAATTATCATCAGTGGACAGTGTTTAAGATATCATTATTTCCTATAGAGAATGAAGTTAGCAGAAGATTCTATTATCAATATCAAAACTTGTAATTTTTAGTATGTTCTATTTGTATAAGTGTGTAAGTGTTTTTTATGGTTATAAAATCATAAAAAACTGTGATTTGGATATTCACAACGCATAACGAAAGAAAGTACTTTTGAATGTCATTTGAATTTTAAAGATAGATATATAAATAAGAAAGTTATTTGAGTTTTTTGTCATTATATCCTTAGAGTTATGCAGCCTTCTAGACATTCGATGGATAGTAAAGTTATTTCTCTATTGACTGTCGTTTGTATTTTGGAAATCGGTTAAAAAACAACGAAGATATAACAAATTCAAAATTTCGGGAATTTTTGCGGGTTTATTTTTGAGTTTTCGGGAAAATGTTATTCTTTAAAAGAGTCTTAGAGTTTTAAGTAGATTATGGTAGTATTTTTTATTCTGCAAATATCTGAATTTTTATTTTAGCAGTGTGCCAAATTATTTTTTTTTCTGAAATTTGCCAACTTTTTTATTTGTTGAGTTAGTGCATTGTAACTATGGAGGGGTAAAACTATCCTCTTAAATAATTTTGGGTAAACACTATAATATTTGGTAGGTGGTTTGGCAACAATGACATGTTTTCTTTTTTGAACATTGATGTTTTAGTTAAATTTGCCGGTTAGGTTTACATATTCAAGCAGTTACTCACTTACTCAGTAGATAGCGTTGCCTATCATGTAGTTTATCACTTTGCTAATAGATGGTGTTGCTTGTAGAAGTATTTGTTCATATATAAGGACCGATTTTCTCTCCTATATACAGTGTTAGTCAGTAGCTCAGTTGGTTAGCTTGTGATTTGATACTGAGAATGTAGGTTCAAATCCTTGCCTAGGACTTGCGAATTTATATCTACGGCCGGGGTATAAATTTGTAATTTCTCAAGGAACTGTAAACTGAACTGAGCTATACGGCTGTCTTTCATCACAGATGGCTAGAGTGTCCTCACCTCTGACACATGTGTGAGATATGGCTGGGCGTCTCTGTTACTTGGGACAGCAAAAATAAAAGGGAAGGAAAAGAAACCTGGCGCAAGGGATGGGACGGGATGGATACAATAATATTGTGAGCTGTGTGGGTGAATGTTGCGACTCGTGTTCAGATAGGTAGCTATACCGACGCTGGGCGGAAAGTTACAAGTTCGCTTACAGACCTCAAAGGAAGGAAGGAAAAAAGAAGAAAGCCACATAGAAATTGAACAAATAATCCTAGGATCTATCTGGGGGAAAACAACAACAACAACATCAGCGCTGACCTCTCAGATGGATCCTAGGATTTCTGCAACGACAGTTTTGCTGAAATAAACTCTGATTTTTTAAACATATTTGTTTAACCTATTTCTTATGATCTCGTGTTGTGGTGATCCAATGTTGGTACTGGAATCGTTCAAAATGAATCAGTGACAGATCACCTGTTCCGGAGTTGTATGTATTCCATCTCATTGAGTTTTAAAGCTAATTATTAACGGATTTTCATGATTCAAGTGTCAAATGAAAGCCTATAAACTGGAGATTAAGATACAATAAATATATTTTGTGTAAGATTAAGAGAGCTCAGTCAAAAAGTGGAATACGTATGTTGTTATGGTTGCATTACAAGATAGAAGAAAAGTAAGTTTTAGATGTAAGATTTTATCATTTAAAATGTCATAAAAGCCTATGCATATCTCACTTTGGGCTATGTAACTTAGTTTTAGTTTCTTGGA
Organism: Thermobia domestica; assembly: GCF_964235325.1. Taxonomy (NCBI): domain Eukaryota; kingdom Metazoa; phylum Arthropoda; class Insecta; order Zygentoma; family Lepismatidae; genus Thermobia; species Thermobia domestica. The sequence goes on along the minus strand of NC_137456.1, from coordinate 287,740,117 downwards.
TCCTTCTGTGTTGGTCAAAAATACATACGAAATGAGTAGGGCTTGGAGTTTTGACCCAGAAGTGAGGTCCGCTATCTACTACTGTCTAGTTTTATTTTATTTTGATCCACTCCCACACCACGGAAATAATCAGTTAAGATTCGCACAGGAAATTTCTGTTTCAAGTTCCATTGCAGGAATCGTTCCTTGTTTATTAAAGACACTGTACTACAAGAGTCCAAACCACCAATAAGATTTTCTCCCAAAATATACGTAGACACAAAGGTAGAAACCAAATAATTTCGATCACTGAACAAATTTTTACTGATGTCTGTTTGTTAATTTTATTTCCCATAATCTTATTATCTTCACCATTCCGAGAACGAACCAAGGTTCTCTGCCCTCTATCACCAGAAGGTGAGCTCTGTTCACCCACTGCCATCCCTTTACTCACTGATTGTTTATTATTTTTAACAAAGTTTTTCTGTGCTGACTTTTCCGTAGTATATTGAGTAAATTGCTTACTATGCTGATGAGATAAAAGTTTCTTATTCAATATCTGTTGTTTACGGATCTCACATTTTGCAACTGGATGAGGGCCACTACACTCATAGCACTTTAGAGTAGATTTATAAGGTTTACTCTTTAAACATTTACTAGCAGTCTCACTTTGCACTAATGCCGAATAAATACGTACATTCTTATGATGAAGTTCAAACTGCTTGACCCTGTCTATTAATTCCGCAAGAGAGTTCGGGAAGAAATAACCAAAAACCTTATAAACAACTTTGGGATTTATTCCGGCCATTAAAATGTCTTTTACTGCACTGTCGTTTAAATGTCCATAACAAATTGTATAACTATCCACGACCTTGTTGACAAATTTTACTGCATTCTCATATGGCCTTTGCATGCAATTCACAAATGGATCGAGAAAGAATTTACGGCCTATAGGGGTCAGTATCTTGCTAATAAGAACGAGGCATATTTTAACCAATCATGTGAGAAAGTAAAAATATTCAACAATTCCCTATGGAAGTTACCTACGGCCTTCCCTATAGCTGCCACTAGAATACTCTCTTTAGGAAAGATGTTTAATTTACCTATTTTATAAACTGACGACAAAAACTGAAATAATATACTGTCATCCTGACCATCACAAATAGGAATTTGTTTACATAAATTAGTAAAGCTATCCGCAGCAATGTCTACAGTTACTTTATCTAAATTTGTATTAAAAGGCATAAATGAATGTACTACTCGTGAATCACCAGGCACAATTCTTTCTAGTTTAAGAGCAAAAGGACGAACACTTTCGTTTTCTTCTTCTTTTCCCTCCAAAACAGCTTATTGACACGCGATTCTGAATGGGTTGTTATCAGCAAGACAATCTAAAGAACTTCCGTGAACAGCCTTGGACTCTGTGTTCACACTCACACTATGAACAAACATCTGCCCCGTATCGTTATCGCTGCTAAATAAACAACTCGTATCATCAGGTTCTGTTTGTAAGAGAGGACTAAACATATCGCCAAAAGACGATAGAGACTGTTCGCCTACCTGAGTATTAGTATCCATATTCCTCTGCACAAAAATTCCATGCGAACCATTAGAAAAACCATTCAATATTAACTGACCTGGGTAAGATAATTCTGCATGCTCGGACTCCATTATAAACAACAGTGGCACAAAAGCCAATTAACTATACACACTAAAACCGGTCTACGACGAACGGCTATGGCTTTCGATAATGTACTATCTCGACTTTCATACGTCAACCTAGCCTCATGAATTATCAACAATATTTTAACTGTGCTGATTAAATAACAATTTAGAAAAAAGGTAAGAACGATCGAAATATATTATGGTAATATACAGCGTGCACAACTAAAGATAATAGCAACTTGTACATTACACACGCCTAATCATAATTACGACAACGATTTTTTGTAACGTAGCCTAGTTAAGTTTTCTCGACAAAGACTAGCGCCATTGGACATATACTCTTTGAGTACATACCCATAATAGATTTTAAATATGATGAACTAGCAGCGTTCACCCCGCTTCGCTGCGGTCACCCCGGAACGCAATAAACTTTGTTACTTAGATAATTTTTACTTTTTCGCTTTCAAGTGATATGATAAAAACCATAGAAGATTGCAGTAAATCTTAACATTATATCGCCTGTCATTTATGTTAACCCGCCCCGCTTCGCTGCGGTCATCCCGGTGCTGGCATATTGTAAAAGTGTTTGTAAAAATAAGCAAATCAATTAAAAAATTTTAAACAGAAGATTCAAGCTATTTTCCGCTGTATATCGCCTGTCATTTATGTTAACCCGCCGAGTGACACGGTCATGCGGGTTGCATATAAATACGTTTATTTTTACCTATGATGAACTAATAACAAAGGATTTGTACGTTATGGACACTTGAATGGTCAATTATCTCAAGACACTGGTAATTAAAAATTAAAGTGATATGATAAAAACCATCTAGGGTCCAAATCCTAATAACCCCCCAAAAATGAAAGAAATTGGTTCAGCCGTATTAGTGTGATGAGCGGACAAAGGATTTTGTACGTTCTCTTTTATATATATAGATAAATCATTTAAATCTGAGTTACGAAATATGAAATAATGTAATTTCAAAATTAGTAATGAAAATCAAGGAATTTAAATTGACTGATTTTTTTAATGAACAAAATAACAAAATATTATGCTTTACATCAAAACGACTAATTTTTGGAATAATCATGAGACTACGTATTTTGAACAAAAATTTCAACACTCACCAACACTCTAGAAATTATTACTTCCATAGCGAATTTCATTTCTTGTACAATTCATTTAACGTTATCATTCCAAAAAGTTAACATGGAACACTAGACCCACTTCTAAAGCTATTAACCCTTGTACGTCCCTCGATTTTTGCATTCCTCAGGGTCACAGTAGACCCATTCATTTTTTTATGTTTCAATTTGTAGTTTACACTACATTTGTACATGCAATAGAGTTGTGACTGTTATGTGTCAAATATAACAAAAGATGGGTCAAATATAGACAAGCGTCACTGTTTGGGGGGGGATGTCCTCGGCCCCCTATATTTATTAAAATAAATGATATATTTCCGGTCGTCCTCAAATATTTAGAAATAATTGTACAATTGTTTTATTATTCACCGAAATTTAACATGCCAGAGATGCCCTTGCATATAGAACACTAAAACATCACACACACACACACACACACACACATATATATATATATATATATATATATATATATATATATATATATATATATATATATATATATATATATATATAATACTTTTCACTTCTGTTGCAAGCAGGTTTTATTTAGGTTACTTTTGGTTAGGTTAGGTCATGCATTCCTGTTATCTTTTATTGAAAACCTTTGAGAACAAAATCCACGTAAGTGGTTGTTTTCTTTTATGCTACTTGAAACATGTGAACACCCATTTTACTGTTTTTGACATTGCTCAAAAATCTGATTGAGATGTCTTTTACAGATAAATTTATTTCACAAACTGTATTTGATCGTATTTTTGTCGTCTGTTCCCTTTTACGTGTGGCAATACATCTTTTCCTCAGAACATCAGGGCTACTCGTCGTTTGATGAACACACTCCTCCTGTGTCTCTCCACGGAGCGATCGTACGATTTCTTAGGCTGCACTTTTCTTAGCACAGTTTTGTTTGTTTTATGTAGTTTTCAGTTGAGTTGATTTTAGTTTAGCGTCCCTTTGAGCAGCGAGACTATATGAGACGTGGACCTACTGATTAGCGTGGAATCCGAACCACATGAGCTCCCGCCAGGAATCGAACCCGGGTGTCCCACGCCAAAGGCGCAACCTCTTAGCCACGAGGGAGATCTTGATGCAGTTTTCAATCAGAGCTTTCCCAAGAATTTTCATCAGACAGGGAAGACGAAGACAAAGAATCCTGCACTGATAATTGATCCTCCGTTTCAGATGTCAGTTCATCGTCAGAAAAAGTAAGAAAGTTTTGAATTCTTCTGGTATCAAAGCAGTCATTTTGGACACCAAAATGGTCTGTAATTACTGCAGAACGAGGAAACAAGCAATACTACGAATAAAAACTTATCCAAAATGAACCTAAACAACGTTGCCAATACAAGGTATCTGAAAGAAACTAAACAATTTGCCAGTACAGTATACTCGAAGAAACTAAATTATTTTCGGAGAGTGCAATAACTAATAATAATAATAATTTTTGCATTGTTTTGTGGATGTATTATCATCAGAAATCCATTCAATAATGATTTTTCAGTCACTTAAATATTCATTGAAGTAATGGGTCTAAATGGACCCGAGGAACTTATGTGTTAGTTTTTCTACTGTGACGTAACAGGATGGAGATTTGAATCGAAAATTTTTACAAAACACATATTTGGTAAAATAAGTAAAAGTCACGAAGCATGATGATCACAGCTCACATAGGGTCCGAGATAATCAAGTTGAAAAATCGCTTTGGGTCAAAATGGACCCGAGGGACGTAAGAAGGTTAATTGGGTTGCTAAACACACTCGAAAGGGACCAAATTCTTGAACTTTACTGATATCACTATAAATGTGAAAATTTTAGTATAATTTTACCACTCAAAAACTTCCATGAGACTCACAAATGTAACACACACTCGTAAATGTAAAGGTAGTCGTTCCCATAACCTATATAAATTAATTATTCGAATGAAGTAGCCAAAATATTCTTCTTTATAATCTTTGTTCTAATTCCGGTAACCAAACACTTTAACTTATCGATTGATAAACTTTTTTTTACTTTCAGGATATATTTGTTACAGCTTATATCAATTTAAGCATAATTTTTGTTTCACATTGTCACTATAAACTGCATATATATATTGAGAATTTTTCACTAAGATCATCTTCTATAGCACTTGAATTTGCGAGTATTTGACTGTGTCCAGTTCTCGATCGTTGTCGTAATTATGAGCCTACTCTATACCCGCGCACAACCTTCAGGTTCTAGTACTTGTTATTGCCGTTATATACTCAATGGCGCTGTTTACCATTTTATCAAACTATCATTTTTTCTATTTTTTTCTATTTAATGAAACTGTTACATGTTTTCTTCTGTTTTGTTTTTGGCACAGATCACCAAATCGTATTCAACTTACGAATTTATACAAACGTAAGACAACATTCCATCTCCAGTTTAATGAAAATAAAGCATATTATATGTTCTTACCTTGGCTGATTGTGTTTGTTCTTCTTCTTGGTCGAGCGATCACATTTCCATCTTCCTGCCTGCTCAGGATGACTAACAGGCAATACAGCTACATCCATGATACACGTTTTCACTGACAGACTGTCTGTATCTCTATTTTACACTTAGATAACTGTTTTTCAGTCACTCTACGCACCTCACAATAGCAACAAAGTGACACTAATCTCAATTAAACCCTCCTTCCATACTAGAAGAAACATGGCGGTTAAGCGCCAGCAATGAAAATCCCATTTTCGGTGACACGAATTCGGAATAAAAACATTCATGCTCTCGTGGAACATGTGACTTTTGTCACTCTCCGCCAACTTTGCACTCGATTTGGAAGCTGAATTTGTGTTTCTAGAGACAAATTGATTTCATATTTAAAGAACTCGCATTTAGAACTATAAGAATCCATTGTTATCACAATTTGTCATTTTTTGGAACTTGTGAGTTATGATTTTAGCCTAATGTTTAATATTCCATTATTTGTAATGGAATGGTATTTGTAAGCAGCGATGATCTGAGAAGATTCTCCCCAAGGGTAAAATTTCTCATGTCTACGGGATCTCAAATTCTCCCTCAGATCACCCCTTGAAATTATGTCTGTTTGAAAGGTCTTCTTAACAATTAGAACATTACGTTTATTTCTCGTTCTATGGTTTGAAATGGCAAAATCATAACTTAAAGAGAATTATATTATTTAAATCATAAAGAATTATAGTACTAGTGATGTAAATATTATCGTGTAAATTATGGATTCTTAATCAGATTAAAACTCAAATATTCATTTGGATTGCACTTTAAAATAAGCCCTTTATATATAATTAATCTTTACTAGAATGGGATGTTTTATTCCAAAAAATATTTTTACGAATATAGGTTTGTTGTAGTATCTTTACTATCCAATGTTGTATAAACTTCATTTCCAAATCAACATCTCGTAAATGTATATTGCATTAGTGAATACTCACAAAAGGATATCATTTAGTTTATATAAGTCAAAACGTCTAATTTTAAACTTCGTACTTTAACTACTACTGCTGCTACTACTACTACTACAATTAATAATAATAGTAACAATTATGGTCGTACCATTATCAGAATAGGTCAGGATTAGTCCGCGAGTTCAACGAAATCATATGTTAGTTATGCTTTCTCTAGATATACAGATTTCGGTTTGTATTCCAGAAGCTATTTAATTGAATCCAATGGGAATACAAAGAGAATTTTCGAGAACAGGCAAAAAATAAAATGGTGGGGCTAGATCTAACCTTTAAGAGAGCTTCACGATCAACATACGACTTAAACCACTTGTATTCTTTCCTTTAAGGTTCACCGAACGTATCTCACAAGTAACATTTCCGATGTGTACCATTCATCCTTGATAAAATATGGCAGGTAGATACTACACATAAAATAAACGAACATCTGTGTTTTATTCTCTGCGAAAAGAAGAATTTTTTTATGGGGCAAAAGTACCCACAAAATCTTTGAATGTTGACGGCCGAAAGGCAAAAACAAATAGACCGAAGTGAACGAAATTGTGCACAAGTATTGCAGACGTAAAATGAGGGAATAAGTGTCTGAGGGAAGAATAGCAACGAAAGTTGGTGTACGGACAATACTCAGAAAATAAACGAACGTTGGTGTCTTTTCTGCGGAGAAGGGGTTTTAGGAGGGAAAAGCCCCACACAAAAGTTCGAAATTTGAGGGCTGAAAGGCAAGAAGAACAGCATGGAATTGAACGAAGATTTGCACAGAAATTGTAGACGTAAATGGAGGTAATTATGTTTCGTATTTTCCTGGAAGAAAGCGATTGAGTGGGGTAGAGACTTTGTAGAAAGTTTATTACGAAACAACAATAGTGCAAATCAGTATACCTCAAAAGTTCCTGAAGAGTATGAAGAATTGCATCTCAATAATATTTGTACACAATTTCATTCACTTCGGTTCATTTCTTCTTCCCTTTCGGGCGTCAAATTCCAAAATTCTTGGCGGGGGTTAGACCCTAAAACCATTTTTCTGAAGAAAATAAAAAATAACCGAATTTGTTTCTTTTTTTCCTTTGTGCCCATACACAAATTTTGTTGCAATTCTTCATATTTTTTACACACTTACACATGCTGTTACTAGCAATTTGATATTTCTAGTAACACCGTGCCCCACCAACTGTTTTTTCAAGGAAAATAAGAAACCCGTATTTGCTAACTTTATGTATAAAATATCTGCGCACAATTGCGTTCACTTTGGTAAACTTATTTTCTACTTTAGGGTTTCAACTTTCAAAATTTTGGGTGGAGGCGTTTGCCCGGAAAACCGGTTCTCCACAGAAAATAAAAAAAAAACAGTATTCGTTTATTTTATTTGTAGTATCTACCTGCCAAACTTTATCGAAATCAGAGTGTTACGCTTGTGAAGTGTTACTTGTCAGTAATGTCCCTCTATTATGTAGTGGGTTATTTCCAGTATCCTTGGACGACAGAGACATGAACACGAAAACTACAAGGACAGTTAAAATTGCAAAGGCTCTTCCACCGGGAATTATACCCGAAATCTCATGCCAAAAAGGCACCTGTTCTAGCTACAACACCAGCGGAGAGAGCAACTAAAATGTATTTTGGGTTCTCTCAAGTTTAAGCCTATTTCATACTTATGTAATATGTTAATTGATTTTTTTTATGTATTCGTTACTACATTCGTTACTTTACGAATGGTAAATGTTATTGATATAGGTTCTATTATATATTCGTTCATAAACTACTACAAAAATTATCAGAGTTAGCGTACGCACCTTTAGCGTGGAAGACCAGGTCCAATTCCCGGCAAATGTGGTTTGGATTCAACGTTAATCATTAGGTCCCGTCTCATATAACCTTGCTGCTGAAAGGGACGTTAAACTCAAAATCAACTCAACCAATTATCAAAATTATTTTTGATCTGTATAGAAAATCAGTGGTGTATGATAGAAGGCAGAGGGTGCAATTTGAAGAATAAATTAACATCCATTTGGTCTCTCGCCAACAGTATTTTACATCTATCTGGAAGAGATAGCGAACAAGATTATACATAATGAAATGGTATTTCGGTAGGAGTAATAATGATTAGCTCCATACAATCTGGAGATGATATACAATTGTTGCAGAATCTAAAAAGAAAATCAATAAGTTGTAGAAAACTTAAGATTAGCTTGTAAAGAATATAGGCTGAAAATAAAAGTACAAAGACAAAATCCATGGTGATTGGAACTAAGCGGTCAGTTTCAAATATAAAACTAGGAGGGGAGAAAATAGTATAAGTGACTTTTTTCAGATATTTGAGTTCTAATAATAGTGATGATGTAGCCGTCGAACATGAAATAAAAGCAAGGATAGGAATAGCGAAATAAGCTATTAGGATAAAGGAAATACTATTATGCAAGGATGCATAAAATATTTCGTGCCCTGTATTTTATCGTAATGTACAGGGCAGAAACATGGCCATTAGGCAAAATTGATGAGTAATAATTGAAGGTCTCGAAACTTGGGTGTAGAGAAGAGTGGAGAGTGTTAGCCCGGTCAACAGAAAAAAGAATGAAAGGGTGTTATAAATGATAGAATCAGATATCATCTAAATGGACATTATAAAATTGTCATATTAATTTTAAAGGTTCATTATAAGTGGTGTTTATTCATTTCGCAGCTCATTTCTGGCATAAGCTTACTTCCCCCTTATTCGATCTTCCCGCCTCCCTAGCAGGAAGCTCCGCGCCCTAAGGGTTGGGAACCACTATTTTCCACTGAGGCATTCATAAAGTGTGCTAGAAATTTGCATTCTGATTCGGATCATAACTGCATATTTGTTTTTAGTGCGCATGCACCAGTGAATTTCCGTGATAGATCATAAATAACTCTGATAATTTGTGTAATTTTATGTACCATAATATAATAGGACTAATATCAATAACATATATCATTCGTCAAAATAACGAATAAGGTAAACATAAAAAAATCAATAGGAATATAGCATCAGGTCAAATAGCTTTAACTCCAGACATTACAAAATACATTTCAGTTTCTCTCTCCTCCCGTCTAGTGGCTAGAACGTGACCCTTTGGGGCGTAGGTTTCTAGGTTCAATTCCCGGTGGAAAACTTTGCAAATTTAACTGTCCTAGTAGTTTACGGGTTCATGTTCCTGTCGCCAAAGGTTTCTGGAAATATCTGTAAAAGGTATAACTGAGTACAAAATACAGAGAAGTTACTGAGATAGGGTCCGTGAATCAGTTACGTTAAGGAAAATAAAACAAATGGTCTAAGGCGTACATCGTAAACCACTCATAAAGGTTACTTAGAGCCCCATCATTTTTTACCTGTTCTCTAAGTTTCTAATTTATGTTCCCATCAGTTTCGATTAAATAGAATTTCGAATGGACACCGAAATTGGCATATCTATAGAAAGCATAAATAACATATGATTTATTTGAACTCATTGTCTAAGCCTGAAATTTGCTGATAAATGTACGACCATAATCTTTATAATAATAATAATAATAATAATAATAATAATAATAATAAGTAGTAGTAGTAGTAGTAGTAGTAGTAGTAGTAGTAGTAGGTAAAGTAAAAGGTTTAAAGAGTGACGATGCAGAATTAATGTAAACTAAATGATATTCTTTTGCAAATATTCACTAGTCTAATATACATTTGAGAGATTTTGCTTTGTAATATGAAGTGTATACAACATTGAATAGTAAAGATATTTCAATAAACGTATATTCGTAAAAATATTGATTAAGTAATTGGAATTAAACATGCCTTTACGGTAAGGATTAAATATATATAAAGGTCTTATTTTAAAGTCCAGTTCAAATGAATATTCGAGTTTTAGTCCGACTAGAAATCGATAATTTACACGAAAATATTTACTTGATTAGTAATATAATTCTTTACGCTTTAACATTATAGTTCTCATTAAGTTATGATTTTGCCATTTCAAACCATTGAACGAGAAATAAATGTAGTGTTCTGTTTGTTTAAAATACCTTACAAACAGTGATAATTTCAAGGGGTGACCTGAATGAGAATTTGGAACCCTGTCGAACTGAGAAATTTCACCCTTGGGGCCATATCTTCGATCATGCTCAAAGTGGCCTTTATGTGTTTTAGAAGAAACAATGTTCTTTCTCAGCGTAAAACTTACAAAGTATCTGACAATAGCCAGTTCTTACTCGTTGGGGTTGGAAAAAACCTTGTATTATATTTAGTGTTTTGAAACAGTGATCAAACTGGTTAAGAATTTCTTGACCTGGAAGCAGTCAGACCCGTAACACAGTAGGGCCAGAACAAACCTAGAGACGGCAGAAACGAAAATTTGTATGACATAGTTAAAGTAGTCCTAAACGCTCTTGCTGGTCTAGTGGCTAGCGTGGGCGCCTGTGGTTCGTGTAGTCTTAGCTTCGAATTCCGTTAGGAGAACGTTAAAATTTTACTTTATCTAGCATTTATTTTCATTGATGATACGTTTCCTTTAGCTCAGTGGTTCTCATACTTTCCGATAATGTGGAACCCTTGTTGATTAGGAAAGTGATCTGTGGACCCCTTGACAATGTTATCTGAATTTTTAATGATAAAAAATATAATAATTAGAATTACCACTGACAAGAAATGATCAAGAAGAATAATGCAATACGTAATTTATTCTAAAGATACATGATTGTTTCCCAGTAAAAGATATTTCAATTGAATATCAGTAATTTCCAAAACTGTAAATCAATGTTTTTTTTTTATTAAAAAGGAAATTCACTTGATAAACAGTGTTTTCAAATGTGTAATCACTAATGTGAGGAATGTAATTCTTTTGAATTTTTGGAAACTTTCTGGAATAAGTTTTGTCACCATCAATATTAGGTCGGATTCCACATTAAGACGATTCCGTTTGAAGGTTTTAATACTGCAAAGAGCAGAAAAGGTCTTACGAAAGTGAATGGTAATTAGAGGTATCAAATGTTTCAATGCCTTTTTAGACAGCTCTTTATACTCACAGGGCAGAAATTTTCTTAAGTAGCAAAATATTTAAACTCACAAACGTAGGTATAACTTCTAATTGCTTTTTTAGTAACTGAAAAAATACTTGTGCATAATGGAGTTGCGAGTTCCATTTTATTACAACACATTTCAAGTTTTAGGTGTTTCGTACCTCTTTGGTAGATCCCAAAGACCCCACTTTGAGAACTACTTCTTTAGCTTAGAGGACTTAATCGTGGAATGTTAACCTAATATTTTATTAATGTTCATTTCATTATAAATGTAATTCTAACAACCCGATTCTCCCCTCTCTTCCAACTATATTTATAATTGTCTGTCATAATCATAAAATGTTACATTAAATGTTACATTTCTTCTGAATGTTACACGAACTCTTCCAGACAAAATATAAAATTCCAGGACACATACTGTCTTGTCACTCGATAATAACACTAACTTCTTGAACATATTTGACTAAATACTGGACATGGTTTATTTTTCCAATATGCTTAAAGACTTAATAGAGTGACGCGGATAGCTCATATTTTTCTTTCCCCTCCTCTTTGCTTTCACCAAGAAAACTCACGCACACTGTGTTTATCCACATCAAATATCACTTGGCATGATCTGAGATCTAACCAGCGAGCCCGTGCACCAGAGGTGAACGCATCACCAGTGAGCCACCGCGGCTCCATGGAAATGTATAAAATTAAGTTCTTTCTCCGTATAAAATTTCGTAAGACATGGATTATTTATTTTATATATTAATTGGAAACTATAAGGCTAAAAGATTAATATCAATCAACATTAATAACTCTTATTAAAGATGATTACATATGCCAACAAAATCAATAATTTCATTACTTATAGTACCAGTTGTTTAGTTATTTTTCTTTTGGAACAAAATTATGTATTATTTATGGATGAGGATAACTAAGTGTTCTGTTTTGCTGCTGAACAATATTTCATTATGAAGTACTTCATTTCTCAATAGCCACTTAAATATTATCATATAATTGGAAAAATGTTAAAATTCTCCAATAATATGCCTTCTCACTTAATGTAAAGAAATGATTGATTTATATATATATATATATGTATATATATATATATAATATTATTTTATATTTTCAGAGGTATACAGTTAGTTTCCACCAAACAAAGTTAAGCTTTGTAGAACCGAAAAGGCTAAAATTACTTTAACATTTGTTTAAACAAAAAAAAATCTTTAGTATTGTATTGCCAAAATTCTAGAAACTATTAGAAAATCTAGAGCCAATTCGTAAATATGGATGACTGGAAAGAAAATAACATCATATTGATTCAAACTTATGGAGTCATGTATCAAATGTGTTCCTTTGTAAAACTTCACCTTGCTCTATTAACAATATAACACATTTCTTGTATTAATATGCATTCTCAAGAGTGAAAAAACTATTTCCTCTATTATTGCACAAATTGATTAGTAACTAAGTACTTCATGTTACCATTTAATGAAAATAATAAATAACTATTTCCGAGCTCGAATACATGCTTGTTGGCTTATTACAATGGAAAATAAGTATACAGTTGTTTCTCGAATTATAAAATGCGAAGATGCTTAAGATGATACTACTTGGTATTAAACTAGGATTTAATATCTAAATGACATATTAAATCCGCAATTAAAATATAAAATCCATCATTTTTTTAAAAAAAAAACTAAGCATCTTATTTTGTCTCTGATTTTCCTGCGCATATTGTTTATAGTCTGATAAATAAGATAGTTATCATTAAGAGTCTTCATCCCGGCGAAATTAAAATACCGCTAATTTTACAGTAATTTTGTGATATCTTCAAATAGATAAAATATAATTGAAATATGGAACAAGAGCGCCCTAGACAATATTATTTTGCGTGAGGTACCGTTATCACAAATCACCTAGTAGCTTACCGTTTTCAGCTGTTTGGAAACGCAAAAATAAATGCCGATTTTAAAAATGGCTCGAAATCGAAAGCAGATAAGTGAGCCGTGATGACGGTTTCTCATGTAAACAATATTGTCTAGGGCGCTCTTGTTCCACATTTCGATTATCTTTTATCTATTTGAAGATATCACATAATTACTATAAAATTACCGGCATTTTAATTTTGCCGGGATGAAGACTCTTAAATATGATGCATTGTCAAAAACAAACGCACACAACACGCAAGAAGGAAACTTGTAGAATTAGTGAAGAAGCAGAGAGAGTGAGGCTGAAAGAATAATGTTTGTTTGATTTTAATTAGCAGCTACCCACATTACCCAACGTGTATAAAGATTATTTATTTTCTTCGGTTCTTTGTGGGTTAATCCTAGTCAGTAGTTAGTTGGGGCCAAATAGTTACCCTATGGATTGTATATCTATTTGTGAGAATGAGGATGGCCAAGTCATTTTTCTGAGTCGGAGAGCGTTTCAGACTATTCAATCTTTTCATTGCTCTGTCCGTGTTACCAATTCTGGTGGGTCATTACTACAACTACCACTGAGTCTTCAATGCCACGGATCTTTAACTTTCTCACTCATGTTATTATTTCTTAGTGCGACAGTCAGTTCTTATTACAACATGGCGGCAGAATTAATTATAAACATCAATTAAATTAAATGTTTTACTAGTTTTACGTAGCACACATACGTCTTCAGAGGTTTGTACAAGTGGTATTGTAGGAATGAATGGATTACCGTACATTACATGTCTGATTACGAAATTATGATCACTACTGTAATACACTAAAATGAAACTAATTTCATCCACTAAGAAATATTCTCATTCAACCTGAGTAAACCCACACGCACGGTGTATGTTCAACACAAAGTTCTGTTGGTGCGGGCTGTTATTAAAGGAAGAACTTTATGCACCATATGTTTACCCTCTACCACTGAGCCTGTGCAAGTTCATCAAGAATAAACTTCTGTGTCTAGTATTACCAAATATCTCTAAATATATTCTATACCATTATTGTATTTAATTTGATAACTGTAAGTGTTATGTATTATTCGTTATGAAACAAGAATGTTTTACCTAATTATGTACTTCTACAGTGCAAATTGTTGACAATATAGAAGTAGATTTTTATATTCTACCTACGTTAATAACTATAACATACTTGATGTATTTTATATATTTCTTTTGCGAGTTCCATTTAGTTTCTCCGTCATGTAATCCGTCTAATCAATTATGTTTTTTCAAACACTACGTTTGTTCAAAATATCAAAGTGAGATTGAAAATGTTTTTTTTTTTAAATCATGTGAGAATGTTCTATATACACCCGATACAGAAGAGTCACATGATTTGTTTAAAATTTTGTTGAATGGTAAATATATTCTAATTGTGCAATTTATTTCAAAATATCGAGAATTGACTTTGGTTTGCTTGTAAATAATCCTATAGGTTCAACAAATGTGTAGAACGGAAACGTATAAAATAAAGTACCGTAAGAGACACAATATATATGTTATTTCTTAGTTTGTAAAGTATAAGGTTAAACAATATTACTCAACATTATTAACTCTCATTAGCGCTAATACAAAATCCATCCTAAATAAAAATCGATAATTTCATTTCTCTATAGTTCTATTTATTTTGCTACATAATATTTTATTTTTGTAATGAAATTATGCATTTTGCATGGCTGAAGATAGCTAGGTGATTTGTTTTCTTCTGGAGCAATAATCAATTATGAAATACTTCATTTATCAATAACCACTTAAATGTTACCACATAATTCACAATAAAATGGAAATACTACAACAATGTCCACTCATGTCCAAAATTATTGTCATATATCTATAAACATGTCGTTGCAGGAATTAAATTTGATAACGAACTCACATGGTGTTTCTTATAATGTTAGTGTGCGTATAATCGGCAAATACGTGTATGTGGCAAATTTCAAGTCAAAAGAGTAGTAAATAAGAACAAAAAAACAAAAATAAATCTTTCTTGTCCATTTAGCAACATTTTGTTTTACTCATTCTAATTTTCGTATTTATAATTCTTTTCCTATGAAATGTACCACAAATATACATTTTCCGATTACACGCATAGTATCAGTATTAAAAGCATACTGCAAAATCATTATCATATTATATTCTTAAAAGAAAACAGTTATAAATATGCGACAATCATTTTGGACATGAGTGTACCTTATAATCCATCTGAAGCAATCAATAGTTACATATAATTATATATTTCTTTACAGAGATATACAATTCCTTTCCAAGAAGCAAAGTTAGGGTTTGTAGAAAAGGTAAGTTTAAAATTGTATTAACTTTTGGGTAAACACGAAAAAGAAACGGCCATTTCATTCTTTGCAGGTGAATGTTTGACAACTGTCATTTGGTTGTAATCATCTTCACTGTCTTGAATATGCGCATACGAAAGATGTGGAAATGTTTCCAATGCGACATTTACATTTTCGCATTAGCATTATACTCTTATCAAAAGTCCAGAGACTATTAGAAAGTCTAAAGACAATTCGTAGATAGGGAAAAGTGGAAAGATATATCTTAATTAATAAGATAGTATATCTTAATTAATCAAGGTTAGGCAGTCGTTTAATAGACTCACTCTCTTATAAAGCTGTCTCTGTCAGTAATATAATACATTTGTTGAAACGAAATGAAATCTTTAAGTTTCACTTCGCATTCTTTTGCATAGACTAAAGGAGACGGTGATGATGAGAAATGAATGAAATGGTGGAATGAAGAAAGTGGGAGGAAACGAGATAATCCCGTAGAAACCGTTGCATACGGTGTTTGCCCAACACAAAATTCATTGGCTCGAACTGTATTCGAACCAGGGACATTACGCACCAGAGATGAACGCTCTATCATTTTTTACCGCATCCATCTAATACATTTCTTATATTAAGATATATTTTCTAGAGCAAAACCAGTTATTTTCTGTAGTTTTGTACAAACTTATTGTACTAATTATTTAGTTTAACGTTTAACGAAAATACTAAAACTTCTCCGTTAATTTCGTATAAATAGCAAATTGAATTTATTGGCAGCTAATGCTAACATGTGCATTTATTTTACAATTTGATCTCTAAACACTAGTTCACTTCCGCATCACGCGTTGTTCAAGATTACGTTCCGAATAGAGCTTCCGTTCTGAGAGCATGCTGATATGAAGACATCCTGAAAGCGTTTCAAAAACTCAATCTTCACCTAATCAAAGATCGCTAATAGTCCATGAACTTAAATCTTATTTCACTGAGTTGTTAAAGTATTTGATGTTACTGGATTAGTACTTTTCGGAGAGTTTTTAAACAATATCACATTAGTCATCGATTCAGCTAAAATAACGTATAATTGCTATTAATATTGATTAGTAGCAAATATGTTATATCCTGGCGCCTTAGGACGTATGTTGTTTTACTATATTTTTTGCTATAAAGAAACAAGGTGAAAGTTCATTCTCATTTAGGAATATTTTATTATGCCATAGGTATTTCAAACAATTGTATAGAAACAAAAGCAAACACTTGCTGTTTTCGGTAACAATACCAAACATGATGTACTATTGAGTTGAACAAGTTTAATACACAAGGTAAGGTCCGATTTATAATCCTCGTTGAACAGTATGTTATGCAAGCAATAATATTTACGCTATTGATATCCTATATGTTTTAACCTCAGTAAATTATATTTGTATTTGATAGGCTGTATCCTCTTTAGGGACATTCTGCTTTGAATTAATATATCAGGTCGTTGATTACCGGGTAAATCTTGTGATTTGCTTTCAAATCTTTTTGTCTGGACCATCGTGTATCGATCTCGCTTCTGAGTCCCGTAAAAATTTAATGATAAGGACAGATGCGACGACCGAGAGACAGGCAAGTGTATTTTCCCGGCATCAGTACTGCGGAAGTTTATAGTGAGTTTATCATTTCCACGATCTCTGTGCTCATATAACTGGTTGTTTCAATCCTACAGTGATATTTGTTTATCAACATGCCACCTTTTTTATAATGTTGAATATAGTTTTCCCTGTTCATTGGTATACTGGGATGGAAAAGAAAGATACGGTTGTTTCTGAAAATATACAATACAAAATGCTTAACAAAATACTGCTTAGACTTAACAGCAGGATTTAATATCCAAACGACATATTTCACAGGTTTGCCTAATTAGAATTGTATAATGAATGAAGTAAAAAGCAGATGTCCTATGTTTGATGTAATTTCCACGCACATATGGTTTCTAGTTTGATAATATTTTTATCTTTAAATGCGATGCATTGATGCAAAGAGTCGTAGAAAACAGATAAGAGGGAAACTTGTAAAATCAAGGAGGTAGTAGAGAGAGTAAAGTTGGAAAAATTGTGTTTGCTAGATTTGCATTAGCAGCCACCCACATTTACACCAGGTACATGGCGATTTTTTTACTCAATTCCGTTCTTTTAAGGTCAATCGTATTCAACAGTTATTTGTGTCTAAGTGATATTTCTCTATTTGCCCAAATGAGCATGTCCGGGCCATGCTTCTATGTCAGACAAAATTTCAAATCACTCAATCCTTTTTGAGGATCTGTCCGTGTTTCCAAATGTGGCGTTTTATGTGTCCAACTACCTCATAGTCTTCCGGGCCAGGAAATTTAAACAGAGTTAGTCATGTTATTATTTATTACTGTATTACTCCATTAAATCATTCAAAACATGGTGACGGATAAAACGATAAAGATCATTTAAATAAATTTATATAATTATTTCAGGTAGCATACATAGCTCTTAAAAAGCTTTTTAGGAGTGGTGTAGGAGAAATGAATGCTATATCGTACCTAACATTCCTGAATTAAAGGACTATAACATTTGTGATCACTAGAATAACATAGTAAAAATGAACCTATTTTCATCAATTAAGAGTGTTCCCATTCAGCGCACGAACGTTAGACCTTGTACTATTGCAACAATCAAATCAATATTCAGTGTTTTCTTTCTTTATTATGCGTCAGCCTACATGCAGTTAACATTAGGTTCCTCATATTCTATTTGCTTTCACAAGGTTAGACATTATCTTTCAACTTATTTTTTTATTATTTTCATGTTGTAGAGCAAGGAATCATTGAATGAATTAGTGATTGAGATAAGCATTTAGGAATATGAGGTGTGGGACTTATACCAGGGGCCAGGCGTATACATATCATTAGAGCAATTAGATATATAATAAAATATTATAATTTGTATATTGATTCTGGAAAGATAGATAATGATGTTGAATTCGATTGTATTCAAATAAAAAGAATGTTGAGGATTATTTTTGACTCACGAAGTATGCAACGTGGTTTTTTCGTTTATTAGATTTGCAATTTAGCATCACTTAATTCTAGACTAATAATCTTTCCAGTAGTATTTGTTAAAATTTGAAAAAAAAATAATAGTTGAGTTTCACTGCTCCACTAGAGAATATTTCAATCAAATTTCATTCAGTACCGAATTTTCTTTCCGTTTAAATAAAACTAGAAAAAATGGAATCTTTATATTTTATGTTCCACGCTTAAGCATGGTAGTTTCAAGGATAGTTAAAGGAATGATGGGAAATGATGATGATGAGAAATAAAGAGAATCCTAGAAACAAGAAAGTGGGAAGAAAAGAGAGTACTCCGAGTACCCCCCACACGGTATTTTCCCACAACAAAGCTGTCTTGGCCTGAATTAGGATTGAACCAAGGATCTAATGCACCAAATTTGAGCTCTCTGCCACTGAGCCTAAGTAGACTAATGAAGACTGAAGATGGGTGTCCTCTATTACTAAATATCTATCTCTGAAATGTATTTGATGTGAAATGATATCTTCGAGTTTTACGTCCCAAAGTTATGCTGGTTAGGCCAAAGGAGAGGTTGATGATGAGAAATGAATGAAATAGGGGAATGGAAAAAAGTGATATGAAACGGGAGACCTGTGGGAAAACCGCACTCGCACTCGATTATTCTCTTTAACGTAATATTGAGGTTATATCTTTAATGTACTTATCATTCTTTATTTAAGCAATTTAATATACATCTGTCTTTTTACAATGTATTTTATTGGCAAGTAGATGTCGAAAATATTTTTATTCTAAATGCACTCCTAAGTGTAAAATATTCGATGCATTTGATATATTTATTTTGTGGATTCCCTTCGGTCTTCACATCACACTACAGTCCTAATAGAATATTACCCTTTCAAACACTACGATCTTCCAAAATATTGAAATGAAAGTAAAAAAAAAAAAAAAAAGAGTCTGATTAACAGTATTGTTACCTTGGCATACGATGTATTGACTCAAAGAGATGCATAGAGCAAGAAAGAAGGATAGTTGTAGAAATAGAGAACAAGCACAGAGAGCGAGGTTGAAAAAATCCTTTTTTTTGTAATTTCGTTAACAGTCACCCATATTACCTCAGAAATACGACGTTGATTTATCGTCTTTAGTTCTTCCTGTGTTAATCCTACTCAATTCTTATTTGCAGTCAAAAGGTCACTCCTAGTAATATATCTCCATTGAGGGTGAGAGTGAGTGAGGCTAAGCGAAAATGCCCATCACCAAAATGAATTCTTGAAGGATGTTTGCTTGAAAGTTATTTATTTGGGAAATGGTTGAAATAGCAGTTTCCTGCGAACTTCAAATAGAGTAGGGCCGCGGTGGCTCAGTGGTAAAGCGTTCACCTCTGGTGCCTGGGGTCCCGGGTTCGATCTCAGCCCCCGCCAATTGAACTTTGTGGTGGACAATCACCGTGTGCGTGGGTTTCCTCGGAGTTCTCTCGTTTCCTCCCACTTTCTTCATTCCACCATTTCATTCATTTCTTATCATCACCGTCTCATTTAGCCTAACCGGCATAACTGTGTGACACAAAACTCAAAGATTTCATTTCATTTTTCAAATAGAGTAGCAACCTGGTCGGCACAGAGTCACGTAATTAGGCCACAAAACATCAGTTGGTCCAGGTACGAATTAATGGGGATTGTGAAAGGGATATTCCATGTGACAAAAATTTAATTCCTTCCCTGAAGAACATTTTCATTTTTCCCCTCTCTATTATTTTTTTCGAGTGTTCATTTAGCTAGAAAAGAAAACATATTTTATGTAACCAATCAAAAACATAGCGTTTATGTCTGACTTAAAACAGGTTATTAACATTTTTGCAGTCGTTAGAATCACATACTTTGTTTCTTGGAATAGTTACTTACTCATGCGGAAAACACATTCTTTTTATCAGAAGCAAACTATAGAGGCTCAAGAGGGGTGGAAATGTCACGAAAATTCTGTAATTCTTGGAAAAGCATTCCTTGTAAGACGTATCATAGTCACAAGTTCTCATAATATTCGTTGTAACGGATGATCTATAATTTAATAGAATGACGTATTAGCATCTACATGCCTGCTTAGCGGTATATATATATATATATATATATATATATATATATATATATATATCGTTTTCACCACTGAACTTAAAGTATTTTAAAATTAATTGTTAAGTTCGAGATTTGGTTGCCTGCTTAAATGTACAGTTCAACTTTAACTAATACAAATTTAAATTACTGTTACTAATTTTCTAACCTTCCTCATCACGAGTCTAGTTGTTAGCATGTGCACTAGTGATGCACTGTTCAATTCTCGGTGAGCGAACACAAGGACTTAATTTTACCTTTATTCATTTGCATTAGTCGCCCGTCTCCTTAGAATAAAGAGCATAGCCGTGAAACGTTAAACTAACCATCCTAATTTCGTATTTAAGGAGCTTGGCTTACCAACACTTCTTGAGGGTAAGGGATGGTACATGAGCGTGGCTGAGGGTGAGAAGGTCGATTGAGTTTTGAGTCGGGCGAGAGATTCGATGTACTATTTGGGGGAACGGTCAGAATGGCAGGAGGACAAAATAATTTGAATTCTCGGGTTTTAAAATATTTTGTTTCTTACTTGGTAAATGAAGATTTCAGCATAAATTTTCGATTTATTCATTATGTTCCAAATTTGAACTGCTAATAATATTTCAATTCTGAGAATTCTGATGTCGTAAGAATTAAGAGAGTGCCACCAAGATTTCCGCCGGAAGTTTGGAATTCTCATGAGGCAACTCTGTCTAACAATCCTCGCACAAATAACTTATGTGAGGGGTGGAATCTTAAGTTTTTCCATTTGGTTGGACACAAACCACCCAACGGTATGGAAACTCATACAAAGCCTACAGAAAGAAAATTCCACCGTTCATTCTACCATTTCCTAGTCCGAAAGAGAACAATACCCCGTCAAGAAAACTAAAAAGGTTTATGTTGAAATGCAGCATAGATTGAGGAACCTATTTGTGGATTATTAGACAAAATATCTCTTGAGGAATTCTTGCGAGGAATTGCTCACAACTTGAAATTAACGACAATGTAAGTAGTTAGTCATTCTTATGATTGCAAATTGTTTTTGTAGTCTATTTTACGGTATATTTTATTATATAAAATTAACGACGGTGTTAATAATTAGCAATTCTTTTCTTAAGACTGAAGAATGTTTTTATAGCATATTCTAGGATATGTGTTATAGGATGTTTACGACACTGTAAGTAACGATAGTCATTCTTACGACTGCAAAGTATATTTATAGTCTATATTACGATATATTTTGTTATATAAAATTAAAGCCGATGAAATTATTAGTAATTCGTACAACTGCAGAATGTTTTTATGTTGTTCTAGTATATGTGTTATATGATGTTAACGACCAGGTATCAGGCCGGTAGCCCCCTATGCCGGCCTCAGGTATCAGGCCGGTATCAGGCCGGTAGGCTAGCTTTGTTAGACCCTATATAAAAATTAATAACGATGTTAGTAATTGGTCGTTCCGACGACTGCAGTGTTTCTTATAGTCTGTTCTACGATATCCGCTATTATTGAGAATTAAGAAAGATGTACGTAATTAGTCATTCTTACAACTACAAGCTGTTTTCATAATTTAAAGGATATGTTATAGGAAATTAGAAAAAAAAACTTTGTCATTCCTGTAGCTGTAGAGGAATTTTGTAGATCTGTTCTGTGATATGTATTAGTATTGATGAATAAATAGTAACCATTCTTTCAGTTTTGTACTTAACTTGTTTCTTTCAATCTATATTATCTTGTAGTTAGAATTGTTATAAGACCAAGATATCAATTGGAAGATGGTTATAAAGAAATAAATTTAAGAAAAAGTTAAGATTTTAAGTTAAGTTTGGATATCTGATATTTACCCTCTTTTACGCTCTTGGTTCAATTTAGCTGTATTTATATGCTTTGGATTTTCGAGGCAGAAATGACTAAATCGAGAACCGTTACCTACTAACAAAACACAATAGGTGAACCCTAAAAATACGAGCCCTAGGAGTTATAATTTTTGCCAAATTAACTTCCTGCCATTTTGACCTTCTGCCATTTCGTCCTTCTGCCATTTCGTCCGCTGCCATTTCGTTCGCTGCCATTTTGTCCTCCTGCTTTTATTTCCTGCCATTATGCCCCTGCCATTTTGTCCTCCTGCCATTCTGTCCTAAATTCACTATTTGTAATGTGTTATAATTATCCACTTGAAGAGTGTGTGACATTTGAGGCTGATTTTGGAAATAGAAATGTTTTTTCCATAGATTTTCATGAGTGATGTTTGAGGCTGGCATTTGTATTTGTTATCTAAGTAACAAATTCCATTGCACCTTTTTTTTAAAAAAAAAAAACATAAACATCGTAGAGTAAGGAAATCTCTTGAATTTACAAGGTAGGAAATTTATATAAAGTCTTTTTTAGAAAGCTACTCTGAAACAATGGTGTATCTTTTCCCACAACTCTATTTTGATGTAGTTTGTCACAATATTTTTATTCAGAATATATCAGTTCTTATTCCAGTAAAGATTAGCACATATCTAACGAAATAGCTAAATGTTGCCGGGAACTTATATTCGTATTGATCCCTTGCAAAAAAGTGGTGAGTGTTCGCCTTCGGGATGAGATAAGTCTCATACAATCTCGCTGCTGAAAAAATATTTAGCTCCAAATGAGCACGAAACATCCTAAATTTCACGATAACTTCTCTTTTAACGGAGTCCTTTATATTAACTCATTTTATAAGTGTACTTTTATATACTTAAAGTAATGTATAGATGAATCGAAAAGTAGAACCACATTATGCTTATCATTGTCAAATGTATTACACATAACTTCTAAACTCAATGTGGTGTTATGACGTAAATTTCATACTCACAAACATCTTACTTGAGCATTCATTAACTTTAATATTTGTTCTTTTAGGAAAATACAGGCTATAAAATTGTAAATCAACTTTTGTAAAAGCTCCTATAATTGGGGATGATCGTCGCTGTTGGAGTTAGATTTTTAAATAAATAAAATAAAATAAAATAAAATAAAAATATAATCAACTCGCCCTTTCAAATTTTCTATTCTTATATTCGGATTTAATAAAGAATTGTTTATATTTAACGTATTCTAAGAGGACTATATGTTGTCAAGCACAAAATTAAAAGTAGAGGCTGCTCTTGAGGGAAGTCACACTGTTAAAGGAATTAGTTTTCTTCCTCAAAGTAAGGGAAAGAAGATAATCTGATCCAGTCAAAAGGTGCAGGGCACGATTCGGAACAATATTGCGGAGTCTCAGGTTCCCAAATCACTTGCATATATAAGGAAGGCTTGGTGCAATATAGTGCGAAGCCACATATTGTTCTCAGAAGAAAATAAAAATTTCAACTGCACTACCATACTAATTACTGAAGGCAAGATCAGCACTTATGATATTTATTGGCATCTAGTCTTCTTTTTTTAAAAACTTGTCAACAGCAACGGGTCATATGATATCCAAGAATACTTTTTTTTTTTTTACAAATTTGTCTTAGGACATAGGTGTCCAAACTTTCGAGGAAGTCACTCGCGCTCAACTGAGCTCGGGCTCAATAATTAAGAGCGAGCCCGAATCCTAATAAAATAAGTCAGAGCAAGCCGAAATGAGTACGAGCACAACTGACCGAAGTGAGCGCGAGCGAGCTCAATATAAAATGACTATCTATTTAATGTACACACACACACACACACACACAGATATATATATATATATATATATATATATATATATATACATTTATATATATACATATATACATTTAATACATAATAATATTATACCGAAGATATAATATATTCCTATGTATATTATAATATATAAATTTCAATCACTTGAATGAGAATCATATTTAACCTTACTTATTGTTTATTAAATACATGAAGGTAACTGTATGAGGGAGACGATTGACGGTGAGACTGGCTGAAGGTGAGAGTGTATGATTGAGGGTGAGGAAGTCGATTGAGGGGCAGGGTGAGGGTGGGTGAGGGAGTCGATTGAGTCGGGAGTCGGGCGAGAGAGTCGATGTACTATTTGTAATGTGTGATATTTATTCACTTGAAGAGTGTGTGACATTTGAGGCTGGTTTTGGAAATAGAAATGTCTTTTTCATTGATTTTCATGAGTAGTGTTTGAAGCGGGCATTTGTATTTGTTGTTTTAGTAACAAATTCCATGGTATCCTTTTTTTTTTTTTTTACATAAACATCATACAGTACGGAAACCGGTTGAGTTTCCAAGGCAAGAAATTTATATACTAACAACTAAAAAAGCCGAGCGTTCATAGAAATATCTAGCGAAATAAGTATTATTTTAATTGTAGGTTATATAAATCCCAACAAACAAGACTAGCACTTAAGCGTGTTGAATGTCGACAGCAGCATGGTTTCTCAGCCCATTAATTTAAATGAAGAAACATTATTCTTTGAAATAAACGAAAATTTTAGCAAGTTAATTTTACTGATTTCTTCTTGAAATCTTTAAATGTATACCACGCAAAATGTTACTACTGTATGGTGTAATTTTAATATTTATGAATAGGGACGTACGCAGGAATTTATTTCGGGATGGTTCCAAAATATCCCGAAGACCATAGAGCTTCTCGGGCGAGGGTCCAAACACAATTTCAGGCTAAATTATATTAAAAATTGTAAAAGTGCCCCTAAAATAAGACTAAATTTACAAAAGAGTCCGATTTCGAAGGTCCGGACCTTCGGGACCCACCCCCTTCGTAAGTCCCTGTTTATAAATAAAAACTAAAGCAACATAACATTATATATAAGAATACTTTTAAAGCTAGGGACACCAAAATAGGTCAGGTAAGGAGAAATTAGTAAAATCAAAAATTTTAAATCACGAACATTAAAAAAGAATACTTTCTGTAATAAAACAATGGGCTAGAATAAAAAAGAAAGTGGCAAGTCGACATCCTGTAAAACACATACACCCTTCCTTTTATTAAAGTCTTTTTTCGAAAGCTAGTCTGAACCAACGGTGTGTCGTTTGCCACAACTCGAGTTTGGTGTTGTTTACAACAATACTTTTATTGAGGATATATCAGTTCCCATTCCAGTAAAGACTACCACATACCTGAAGAAACAGCTAAGTGTTCCCAGGCACATATATTCGTATTGATTCCTTGCGAATGAGTGGTGAGTGTTCTCGCCTTCAGAATCAGAGAAGTTCCATACAATCTCGGTGCTGAAAAAAAATGTTTAGCTCCAAATGAATACAAAACATCCTAAGTTTCACGATAGCTTCGTAAATTAGAAATTGCATTTCTCTTTTAACGGAGTCCTTTATATTAACTCATTTTATATAGTGTACTATTTTTCCGTTATATTGTGCTACTTAAGAACCGGTATATACTTAAAGAAACGTACAGATGAATCGAAAACTAGGACCACACTATGCTTATCATTCTCAAATGTATTACACATAACTTATAGACTCAATGTGGTGTTATGATGCAAATTTCATAGTCACAAACATCTTACTTGAGCTTTCATTCACTTTAATTGGTGTTGTTTTAGCAAAATACAGGCTATAATCAACTCGCCCTTTTAAATGTTCTATTATTAAATTTGGATTTAATAAATAAATGTTGATATTGAAGGTGTTCTAGCAGGACAATATGTTCCCAAGCACAAAATTAAAAGTAGAGGGTGATATTGAGGGAAGTCACACTGTTAAAAAAAAATTAGTTTTCTTGCTTCAAAGTAAGGAAAACAAGGTAATCTGACCCAGTTAGAAAGTGCGGGGCACGATTGGGAACACTATTGCAGAGTTCCGTATTCCCGGTGCAATATAGTGCGAAGCCACATATTGTTCACGGAGAAAAAAGAAAAATTTCAACTCCACTGCCATAACAATTAATGAAGGGGAGAATAGCAGTTATGATATTTATTAACATAAAAAAAAAGAGAGAGAGAGATATTCAAAGGTGCTCACAAACTTGATGCAAAATTTTAATCTAGATATCTTGAAAACTAAGGGAGTTTTTTTAAATGTCCCTCACCCCTCCGCCCCCACTTGGCACCGGCAAGTTTACCATCCGGTTCCGAAACGTATCTGGGGTGCTCTTTGGTCCATGCTTGACTTGACCAATAAAAAAATGGGTTCAATACGTATTATATGAGCTTAATAAGCGTTTAAACACAGCACTATTCCATGGTACCGATTCGTACCATGATGTCCCAACGGGTAAAACACTACTAACAAGGGAACCTTCCGAAAATGATAGTTCTAGTGAAAGATGTGACCTATACCAATTGAAAGAGCTGTAACAGAGATGTGCATTCCCAAAAAATTAGCTGCCCATAGCAATAGTTTCAAGAAATATAAGGTGTGGAAGTTCGGGAAACAGCAAGATTGGACCAGGGGGGAAAAGTGCAAATTCCGCAAAAAAAGGGGGGGCACGGCAAAATACAATGCTGAGAAATGATGTATTGAAAGAGACTTGCCACAATAAGGAACAAACGAAGGCCACCAGTGGGATTAACAGTATTGCCAACTGCGGTGAAAAGTACATGTTTTGTAAAGAACACTGTATGAAGTGAGTGCAATATTCAGTGTCAACCTGTCATGTAGAACATAAGATATGACGTGTATAATCAGTGGTACAATCTAACAAAAGAAAATGAAAAACCGAAGTACGAAAAATACGGAAAAGACGGAGTTGGTCATAATGCGCCACTTTTGATCACGAGCTGTGAATATTAGAATGACAAAACAAGAAAGCACCAACTATGCTGGAAACCGACGTACCTAGAGTCGAAAAGAAAAACGAGTTCCAAAGTTTGAAACATTGGCGATGAAAATCCAGTCAATTTTAATATAGTTAGGCCACTTGCTTCACAAAAAGAAAATTCTGGCAACAGACATTAGCCTTCGCATCATTTGTGCACGCTCGTCAACATTGTACGTGCAATTGTTCGATGAGACAATGGTCCAAACAGAGTATACATTTGCAGTGAGCACAGCGGAATACTGCCAATCCGTCACACATGGTACAATGATCGCCTGTGAATGTCTCGAATCAGTACTCTTGAGGTGTCGGAATCTTTGGTTGTCTTTCAATCACATATCCACACCTGTAGAAAGCAAACATAATCAAAGGCTTGAGTAAACATGTCGTAAACTGTTAATGTGTTAAGGCTTGAAGTTTAAGAAAATTCTCGCGGGACCAAATGTTAAAGTGAGTATCTGATAACACAAGCTCTGTAACGTAGCGCACAAAGTTTTTGTATGGTCTAAAAAAAATCAAGTTGTTGTATCAGACCCGTACAACCAGGAGGAATCAGCTCAACTTTGAAATTCACTCCGGATTGTACATGCTCGTAGAGCAAGTTGGTGTCTTTGTTCGCTGTCCAAGAATCAACAAGTAGCACATCAGTTTGGTTTCATTGTACCAAACTTGGCCAAAACACGTAGGCATAAAACACGCTTAAATCACTCTTCCGCATGTTTGCGGTTGTATTTGGGAAGGCCTTAATATTCGGAAGAGTTGACAAAAAGTCTTTGGTCTTCTGGGGAAATGTACCTTTGCCTTCTGTCACTTGCACATACATTGGTGACAAGAGAGTTCCATCAGCAGAGATGACAAGCATTATCATATACGAATGTGATGTTGCAGAGATCGATCCAACAACACCGTAAACATGTTTTGCACCTTTTGATCGCAACACGCGATGAGTATTCATTTCCTTGTCAAATCTACTCTGATCGGTATTGAACAATTGAAAGGACGTGATGGCGTGACTATCAAGAATTGTCCTGATCTTGGTTAGGGAAGAGTCTGCCAAAGTAGCCAGTTCATGCTCTTTCCTAGTGAACTGTCTGTTAATCTTGTGGGTGATCACTTGTACACCAATATTGTAGCGCTTCTTAAATTTATAGACCCACGATTCCGATGCCTTAAACTTAAGTCTATTATGGGGATCCATGGCATGTTTGATGCGGAGAGCCCATATTCGTAGTGTCTTGTCATGTATTCTGGCGCCAGATTCTTCGTGTTCCTTGAAGCAACGGTAAACTTGGCGGTTTATATCCCCCATAGTTACCGACGGGGAAGAGAAGTACTTCTTCTTGATCAGTGCGAGATCCATATATGACCCGATGCAGCGATGTCTGTGCATGACGGCTTTCAATGATCTTCGTCGCTAACCGTTCGGATTGTCGTAACAGTAGTACAAATAAGCCTTTTTTTCTTCTTGGGTGCATCAAAAGGCCAGCCTGCAGAGGAGACGGAACATAGGAAGAACTGCTGCCGCTACATCCCGACAACTGTGAGGGAGACCAGACACTTGGAGCTACATGGGTGGATGTGCTCGGCTGCGATTGAACACGCACGAGGTCATCACTCGCATCTTCAATACCTTCATTAGATGCATCAAATATATCAGTATCGAGACATACAAGTGTCTGATAGTGATAAAGAACAATAGCATCATTACGTAGTTCCTCCTTGATTGTGTGAAACACCTCCAGATCCTCTGCACTCGGTGGATCGCTACTCGTACCAAAATCCTTAACTAAGAAAGTGATGACAATTTGCGGATTCATTCCTGAAAGAGTCACAAACAAGTGGGACGTATCACTGAAGAGCAGATAAACATGTGCAAATACAGCTAATAGCTACAAGACGAGACGATACAATATTGTTGTAGTATGTTTACAAGACAAGAACTAAAGTTTTTGTAGTATTACTACCTGCAAAACGAAATGTTAAAACGTTTTCATGAGACAGGCCCAAAGCTTGTCTTGTGGGTATCATTAAAATATTGTTTCCAGTCACGTAAGCTGAATATTTAGGTGAAGCTAGGACAAACTGGAACAGAATATCGGACAGCCGTTTTTAGGTGACAGAATGGTGTTGAAAACAATGGAACAAAGACGACCACTGAAGAGAAACACACTGTTGCATTTTGATAGAATATCTCTGTCATTTGTGACCTAAACTACTTGAGCGATTTTAACAAGTGATAATTCGGATTTCTCATGATCCACACTGTGACCTGGGTTATATGAAAGTATGAAAAATAAATCCAACATGGCGGAAATCAACTTTCTTCCAAACCTGTAATTTTGGGATATTGCGAAAAGATTTACAGTTGTAGAACGTGTTCCATCGTTTCCAACACATGTTGTTACCTCACACCAACATAACTTTTTACAAAAGTAAAATGCGCCATGATTATTTTTTCGGAAATGTATATAGCCCAGGACACAAAATGGATCAAGACGAACCCAACTTCATCGTTTCTGCTATATTGGAATTATGAAAAGAGTTACAATAATATACTTTGCTCCATCGTTGGCAGCACACACAAAAATCACTGTAAATAATTCTTTTGCAATTTAATTCTGGAGTCATTGCTATTTTTACTGGACTATCGGGCTATTATACACACAATATGGATCAACCGTTAAAATGAAATTGATAGAACTCCCGGTCTGGTGTCGCCCATTTGTTTGTTAGGCATGGCCTTGAAAGCTGTTTACCACGCGGTTGAATATTTAACCCAGTGTTTCCGAACCCTTTCCCAAGTGCGGCACGTAAAAGGTGTGACCTTTATTATCAGAAAGTACCAAATTACAGACTATGGCGAACGTAGGTAAAGAAGTCCGTAAAGGAAGTGAGGAACTCCTGGATAATTTGTGGGTTTAATGGTCCAAGAATTAATACACTCTTGAGTGAATTCCCCAAACTCCTGAATTTTACCATTTAAATACATGCAAACGTAACTACAAGTATGATTTGGTTTCATTACACAATTGTTCTAACACTACTAGTTGAAATGCCCCGAATTGTACGGGGAGATTTGTTGAATTGTTTGAACTACTGCTATTGTCTACTATTACTACCCCACTACTAACTACTACTACTACTAGTAGTAGTAGTGCTAGTGATACCTACTAGGCCTACTACTACTACTACTACGGCGACATCGACTTTGGTAATGTCATTAATGTATTTGGCGACCAAAAAACAGTGGATTTCATTCTAATGTCGCTCATTTTGGGCACTTTTTACACGCTCCCTGTCCTAGCGCCGCCCATGAGGGTGGTAGGGGTATCTACTTTAACATAATTTCGTGCCATATTGTAAGCTATATGTGTACAAAGTTCGGCTGAAATTACATTAGGCGTTCTTAAGTTACTCCATTAAAACCATTCCTGGCGTGAAAATCGCATTTAAAAAGCATTGTGTGTACTTCGACATTCCTGAAAAACGGGGTGAGTTATGTGGGCTAAACCCTACAGAGTTTGTTACCTGGTATATTTATGTCACGTTTGCTCAAAATCTGTGCAACCGTGTAGGATATGTGGAATTTACAAACACGCATAATCAATGCGCTTTTATCATTCAAAGTTGAATTTTCTGCACTTTTCCTCACCCATAACTTGGAAAGAACTCCGTTTTACATAATTTGCATTCACCTATTTTTCATTTTTTGTTTTTTTCTCTCCTCGTTTCAACCCCAAACGCTGAAATTGAAATTACTGAACTCCTTGTATTGATTGTGTGCATATGTTACACAAAGTTCAGTTTTCTCGTATTTCATCGCCACAGATGTTTTTGTTGTATTACCCTTTACTACTAATTTAGCATGATCATTCGTACAGAGGTTAATGCTTACCTTTAGCAGCAGCTTACGAGCCACCTTGACCAGTCAATTACAGGAAAGCAAGTGACTTACGAGTGTTTGCAGCGCACTCTTTTCCTTTCCTGTGATAGCATTTGTCTGTTTTTTCTACACCTTCTCCCTCCCACTGATCTTATCGTTCTTACTTGTTCATCATCCTCCTTTCAACACAAGTGGAGTGACGTAGGAAACATCCTGTGCTACTGTCTGCAGTACTATCACCGCCTATATGATATATCCAGAGTGTCCACCTGATTCTGCGACTGAAATAATTTCAAAGCGAAAAAATGTGACACATCCAGTTGTGCAGGAATGTACCCATGTCAGCGGGCGACAAACTTCTGTGAGACGCAAGTGCACCCAAGTCCCCCAACATAGGGTCCCAGGGGCCAACTTCAAAATTTCAAATGGCAACGTCGGTCGAGTTATATTTCTTTCGATAAATCTTGGAATAGGCAACAACGTATCAGAAATATTTACTATATGGGATTTCAAAATGGAGGTCAACAATATCTGCTCGGTGACAAGAACAACGTGCATTTTGGCGGCCATTTGGAAACCCGTGCTTCATATAGCAAATGATTCTTATAGGCTATGTTGCATCCATCCAAAGAAATAGCATCCGACCCCTGTTCCCATTTGAAATGTTACGGTTGACATCTCGATCCTTATGTTGGGGGCCCTGGGGGACTTGCTTCTTACAACGTTTTCTTAGTCCTCGACATGAGTACATTCCTGTGTAATTGGATTTGCAACATCTCTTTTCGCTTCGCAGCAATTTGATATCACAATTTTCGATGCCATGTTAAGACACAACATATATTTGTGGCGGCCATTTCGAAAACCATGCTTCATATAGCAAATGTTTCCTATAGGTATTGTTGCACATTCCATGATCTATCGCTAGAGGTACCACTCGGTCCGTTGCCATTTGAAAGTTTGAAGTTGGCTCCTATGATGGAGATCCTGGGGTCACTTGCTTCTCACAGACATTTATCACCCCCTGACATTGCTACTTCCTGCACAACTGGATCCGTC
The DNA here is from genome assembly GCF_964235325.1 of Thermobia domestica. Lineage (NCBI taxonomy): Eukaryota > Metazoa > Arthropoda > Insecta > Zygentoma > Lepismatidae > Thermobia > Thermobia domestica. The sequence continues at coordinate 287,707,809 of NC_137456.1, read as the reverse complement.
ACATCTTTGTTCGTTTCGCAAATCTTTCAGGTCACAAAGTTTGGTGGAACACCCTGTATGTTCCCACATACGACCCAACCATGACATAATGTTCACTACTTCTATTATCGGTTGTTAGCTCAACCCAACCATTTCATGTTTCCCGACTTGGCATTGCCTCAATCACTCCAGCATTGATCCATTCTGAGTGATGTCTGTTGCCGGAATTTTCTTTTTATGAAGCGAGTGGTCTAACTATATTAGAATTGTCTGGATTTTCATGGCCAGTGTTGTCAACTTTGGAACTCGTTTTTCTTTTCGACTCTAGGTACGTCGGTTTCCTGCATAGTTGGCGCTTTCTTGTTTTGTTCACTCTAATATGTACAGCTTGGGATCAAATATGGCGCATTATGACCAACTCCGTCTTTTCCGTATTGTTCGTATTTCTGTTTTTTCTATTTTCTTTTGTTACTTGATTGTACCACTGATTATACACGTCATATCTTATGTTCTACATGACAGGTTGGCACTGAATATTGCACTCACTTCATATAGTGATCTTTGCAAAACATGTACTTTTCATTGCAGTTGGCAACACTGTTAACCCCACTGGTAGCCTTCATTTGATCCCTATTGTGGCAAGTCTCTTTCTATACATCACTTGTCAGCATTGTATTTTGCCGTGGCCCCCCCTTTTTTGTGGAATTTGCACTTTTCCCCCCTTGTCACACCTTGCTGTTTCCCGAACTTCCACCCCTCATATTTCTTGAACCTATTGCTATGGGCAGCTAATTTTTTGGAAATGGTCATCTCTGTTACAGCTCTTTTAATTGGCATAGATCACATCTTTCACTGCAACTATCATTTTCGGAAGGTTCCCTTGTAAGCAAATGTTTTCGAAGTGACGGCTGTATCGAAATGATTAAAGATTGGTGTGACATGATCATACGCTACAAGTGATTCCTAACAATTGTTTTCTACCTCTTCCTGTTAACAAATTTTCTTCAATTTTCTTTTTTATCTGAAAGAAAATTAAATAACGAAGAAATATGTTTACTTTTACCCCGTCCCTTTTTTTGTTCAGTAGGTTGAGGAAAAACTACTACTAGTACTAGCTGCTGAGTATTTATCGAAATCAATCGCTCCTTTCTTTGATGGCAACTGCGGCTACAAATGAACAGTACTAATCAGAGGTTCGCTGTTGTATTTGCTGGTATTGGGAACGACGGTGAATGCTTCAAACTAGACCAACGATAGGTCAGATGTTTTGTTATTTTTGTGGAGGCCAACGATTTCTTGGCGCAAATACATTCATTTAATTACCTCTTAACTCTTAAAGTAAAGACCACATTTTTTTCGGAACCTCCTTCCGCGATTAGAAAGGAACTTTTTCTATTCCATATTGGCTTGCTCAAATTGTATCCAATTGACAGACTTTGAATTGAATTTAGAATTTGGAAGGTAGGAAAAACGCATGTGACATCTTGAGAAAAAATCACTGCATGTTCAGAGCACTGTTTTCCTTTATTGAAGAGATTCTGAGAAAATTTGATTCCCACAGCCCGAAAACGCAAATATTTTAAAAGAATTTGGACATCATTCGCGGTAACAGCCTACGACCAGCTATTTAGTGAGATATTTTTGTTTTGAAAATTTCATGAAAAGCAGTTGTTGTTTGTTCGAATGAAGTGAGTATACTATTGATCGAATATAGCGTATACCGGCGTACTTCCTAAATTTTAGGTGGATATACGATAGTTTACAAAAATTAGAGGTGGGTATATGCCGTATACCCGCTCATATCCTCCATTACATCCTTGAAACTAATACACTCATTTATCCCCAAAGTTAAGTTTTTAATAAATCCTACGATATACTACAACGAATATTTCTTGTTACCTAACATTCCCTACACCGTGTTTTCCATACACCGAAGTTTCCTCTCCCATATTATATATATATATATATATATATATATATATATATATATATATATATATATACATATATGCATATATAAGGAAGGCTTGGTGCAATATAGTGCGAAGCTACATATTGTTTCCAGAAAAAAGGAAATAAAATTCAATTCCACTTCAATTAATGAAGGCAAGAACAGCATTTATGACATTTATTGGCATCTAGTCTCCTTTTTTCAAAACTTGTCAGCAGCAGCTGGTCATAAGATATCCAAAAATCCTAAAAATAGTATAATCTGTTTTTTTTCTTTTTTACTTTACTTGAATGAGAATATTCACCCTTACTTATTGTTTAGTAAGTACAGTACATGAAGATAACTGTGAGTGTAACGGAGTCGATTGATGGTGAAGGTGGCTGAGGGTGACCAGAGTGACTGAGGGTGAGGGTGGTTGAGGGAGCTGATTGAGGGTAAGGGTGAGTGAGGGTTAGCAAAATGCATATCTCTTGTATGAACCATGATCCTGCGATAAAAAGTCTCGACGAAATAGCTCCTTGACTGAAAGTCTAAAATTTACCTAAAAAAAGCGTAAGTCTCAAACGGGTTAATAGAAAATATGTAACGGTATTATGTAGTACTTCGACAAAGCTGCTGCAATTGAGTATTTTATATATATTTAATAGAAATAATGTATTTTGAACTATGTATAATTCAAAATAATGTATACCCCTATTGTGGAGTGTGTACTCTCTATCATTTTATAGTAAATAAATAATATTAAAAAAAACACTAGTACCTTTGTTTGACATGCTGTTTTCTATGGCATGCTGAGATTTGCCACCACGATAGATTTTTCAGGGGGTTTAGAGGTTCAGACCCTCTCTAGCAATGGTTATTACAAACATAATTTTTATCATTGTTATAACATAGTTTGTTGTAACATAATTGTATTATTTACTGTGAGTTTATGTCCGGTTAGCTTTTGTCCGCTTCTGCATCAATATAGGTGAGCTTATATCCATAATCCATCTCTACACGCAAGAACCACGTCAGGATGGTCACTTTGGAAAAACTGGAAAAGAACGGATCCCTATCAACCCTCCCTTTCAGATGTTGGTGTGCAACGAACAAGTTTAAATAATTCCAAGAAGCAGGGGGGTCGTTAGGAAAAGGCAAACTTTTCTGAATGCGCAGCTGGCAACTTGCCAGACGAACAAAACCCAGCCTCACAGTAGCTCTCGCGAAGTCTCCTAATCTTCCTCGTAGTGTTGATATTATAGGACAAGAGCGAAAGGCAAGAATTGGTCCCTCCGCCAGCACTCAACCATGCGTTAATCTGCGAGAAATCTTTGCTAAAGAAACATCCCAGCGGAAACAAATAAAGACGGTGCTCACGGTATTGAGGACAATACAAAGATTGGAAGCGGAAAAACTGGTAGTCTTGAACTGATCCAAGTGATTTATTCAAAACAACTGGGCATTCATAAAAAGTGCATTTGCACATGATACCGGTAATACCGGAGCCAGTCGCGGCAATTTCGGTGGCGGCCATGATTTCAATGTAATGAAATCTTAGCTTGCACACGCACCGGCATTCAATGACGCAAATCACGGAGATGAGGGGAACATGTTCCCTCCAATCTTGGAAATGGGAGGACTGTGCCCCCAATAATCTGATTTGAAATGTGTATTTAAAGAAAAAAAATGTGATGATTGGTGTCGATTACCATAAAGGAAAGTGAGATGAAATTGGTATCCGCCCAGAATAAGCCTTAAATCTGGCCGCCTCCCAATGTTGAAAATGAAGACAACTCTGCTCTTTGATCCTCCACAGGACTGTTTTCAATGCAACCGGAGCAGCCGACGACAATCCTGGCGTTATCACCGGGAAGATGATATATATTCGTTACGTGGGCATGGCTGTACAAACATGAGTGATTTCAAAAAATCTTAAACTCCGAGAACAAAATTGACTACAATTACAAATAGGCCTAATAATTCAGTAGAAAGCAGAGCTACTAATGCTGTATAGCAGTTATCAGATATCAGAATAAAATAGTCATGTTGTAAGTTTAATCTGTTAAGCATCGGCGACAGTAGGCGTAATTTTTGCCCAGGAAATTTTGGAACCAATTTTTTCTTATAGGTCGGACAATTCATCACTGCATTAAAATATTTTCATGATTAGGCATGCATACTTACATAATAGAATTTGGTTACTTAACGGGATTCGTGATTCTGATTTGTGACTTTTTTTTTTTTTTTTTTTTTTTTTTACGAATTCATCATACTCAGATGTATTTAGGTCTTCCTTCTTAGTGCTGTCGTAATGTTGGCAGCGTAACACTCAAAGAAATATCTTTCTTATTTACTAGCACAAAGGTTTTCCTTTCGGTAATATGTTCTTGTTTTGTTTTTAATAGAATAAAATAAGAAAGAGGTTCATTTGATGAGCATTGGCCTGCAAGTATAATAACAACCTTAAGACTTGAACTTTGCAACATTCTTAATATTTTATTCTGATGTCTGTCTGATAACTCCTATAGTACGTTAGTCATATAGCCTACTTTCTATTGAGAAGATAGGCCTACTAGTAGTCAAAGCCCAGATTTAAATATCTGGAGCATTTTATTACAAGTTCCTCAAAGTCAACCCACGTTTAACACATTAAACCCTGCAACATCCTTATTATTTTATTCTGATATCTGATAACTGATACAAAACATTAGTAGCTCTATTTTCTACGGAATTAGGCCTACTACTAGTCAAAGTCTAGATTTGAATACCTCTTCATACCCATCATACATTTTTCTAAAGAGGGAGAGCGGTAGCTCAGTGCTAGAGCTTTTACTTCTGGTGCTTGGGTCCCGGGTTTCATCCCAGTCCCCGCCAAGTAAACGTTGTGGTGGACAACTATCTTGTGCGTGGGTATCCTCGGGGTTCTCCCACTTTCTTCATTCCACCATTTCATTCGTTATTCATCCGTCTTCTTTAGTCTAACCGGCATAATCGTGGGACGTAAAGCTTCAAAGATTTTATTTCATTTTTTTCTAAAGGAAAAAGAAATATTTCTGAGTTGACTTCAGCCATAGTAAAAAAAAAAAAAAACATAACAAGCAGATACTCTTTCACCAAAATTTCGTTTACCAATATTTCTGTGCTGCAAAATTTCCTGCACCGAGAGTTTCAGCATAGGAGAGGGGGTTGGATTACTTTCTTCAGTAAAAGGAAGTAGTACTCTTTTGTTTGTCCAAATCGTTTTCAATTTATATTTTAATATTCAAAATCTACTTCATTCAAAATCTGGTTTTCATTTTTGTCATATTTTCTGTTTGCCATTTTTCTGTTGCTTTTTTTATTTTATTCATTTTTATTTTCCTTTGCAATTAAATTAGTTAACCTATATATGTATTTAGTTATCATTATTGTATTCTTTATTGCATTAATTACCTCATAATATAATTATATTATTAGTGGTGAGCTTATGTCCGGGGAGCTTTTGTCCGCTTTTGCATTAACAAAGGTGAGCTTATGCCCGGTGAGCTTATGTCCAGTGAGCTTATGTCTGCGACCCTTTGATATTCCTTCCTGTCTTCGTAAACCCGAGCGCGAGAGATCCCAGTGCAAAATGGGCATCTATTATATATATATATATATATATATATATATATATATATATATATATATATATATATATATATATATACAAGTATATGAAACATAAATAATATTATACCGCAGATATAATGTATATCTACGTAATATAAATTTCAATCACTTGAATGAGAATCATATTAACACTTACTTATTGTTTATTTAGTACATGAAAGAAACTGTGAGTGTGAGGGAGTTGATAGAGGGTGGCTGGGGGTGAGGAAGTCGATTGAGGGTGAGGGTGGCTGAGGGTGAGGAAATCAATTGAGGGTGAGGGTGGCTGAGTGTGAGGAAGTCGATTGAGGGTGAGGGTGGCTGAGGGTGATTAAGTCGATTGAGTGTGAGGGTGGCAGAGGGTGAGGAAGTCGATTGAGGGTGAGGGTGTGTGTCAGGGAGTCGATTGAGCGTGACGGTGGCTGAGGGTGAGGGTGACGATTGAGGGCAAGGGTGTCTCAGGGTGAGGGTGAGGGAGTCTATTGAGGGTGAGGATGGTTAAGGATGAGGGTGAAGGTGTAGATTGAGGGTGAGGGTGAGTGTGGGTGAGGGTGAAGGAGTCGAGTGAGGGTGAGGGTGAGTGAGGGTGAGAGTGAAGGAGTCGATTGGGGTGAGGGTGGCTGAGGGTGAGGGGAAGGGGGTCGACTGAGGATGAGGGTGGGGGTGAGGGTGAAGGAGTCGATTGAGGGTGAGGCGAAGGGAGTCGACTGAGGGTGAGGGTGGCTAAGGGTGATTGTGAGTGAGCCAACTGAGGGTGAGGGTGGCTGAGGGTGAGGGAGTCCATTGAGGGTGAGGGTGAGTGAGGGTTAGCAAAAATTCCCAACTGGTACCTTGGTCCACCCCTAGAATAATGGATATGGTTAAATTTAAAAATGTGGTATAATAGCGCAGGACTCTAATGTGTATGACCATACATTTCGGTGCTCCATCTGGTTCCCTTTCTTATGTAAAAAATGCCAAGACTAGCGTGAGCACGTGTTTGGTTATTCACTCAGTTTCTTCCTTGTGATAAACTTCTGCTACCATATATACACGACTCCAAAAGTGCATTACCACCTGCTATTCTCATTTTCCTGTAATAGCAGGCAACCCAAAAATCTCGGCGATCAGGTCAGTTGCGAGTTGGAAAGGCGTTGGAACAAACTTCTATTTTCTAACAAATATATCAGTGTGGCAAACTCCAAATAAGAGAATAAGACAAATTGTTAAGAATGACTATTTTATTATGGTGACGGATTTGGATGATATGAAAAGTTACAAAATGATCTTACTTAACCCTTTGGGGATCCTATGGTGCAATTTCGTACCATGCGCGTTTTTCATGGTACATTGCGTTATTTCTCTTCTATTTGAGATTTTTCGTCCGTTTTCTTGTTTTCTAAGTCCAGGCCTTGTAGAAGACATTACGTATGGTTTCAGACCGTCCTGCGTCCAGACATAGGAGGTGATGACGTCATAAGTCAAAAATTTCATTTCTCATTTTCTAAGCCTATGTTCAATATTTTTTGTCGGGCTTATTTTTCTACGTAGAAGATTGAAATTTTGCACAAACATTCAGTCTACCGAGTAGTATTTACCAGATGTTTTGTTCCGATATCAGTGCTAAAACAGGGGGGAACCAGAGAGGCAAAGGGGTAAAAAAAGGGATATTTTTACCCCAAAAATCCCGTTTTTCGTCATTTTCCCGCCTTACATACATGATAGGACCTCGTGAGTCATACTGTTTGAAAGGCAGTTCCATTCTGAAGAGAACGACGCTCGAATTATTATCCTAGGGTAATTAGGGATGTCTCAGGAAATTTTTAAAAAGTATACTTCTATATAGGGAAAAATGGGGCATTGTCGGTATATATATATTTTTGGCGGGCTTATTTTTGAACGTAGAAGATTGAAATTTTGCACAAAGATTCAGTCGACAAACATTCAGTATTTACCAGATTCTTTGTTTCGATGTCAGTGTTAAAACAGGGGGGAACCAGAGGGGCAAAAAGTTAAAAAAGGGATATTTTACCCCAAAAATACCCTTTTTCGTCATCTTCCCGCCTCACGTACATGATAGGACCACGTGAGTTATACCGCTGAACGGCAGTTCCATTCTGAAGAGAACGATGGTCGAATTATTATTCTAGGGTAATTAGAGCCGTCTCAGTTAATTTTTATCCAAATATACTTCTGTATAGGGTATAAGTGGGGCATGGTAGGGAAATTTTTTCTGGCGGGCCTATTTTTTCACGTAGAAGATTCAAATTTTCCACAAACATTCAGTCCACCGATTAGTATTTACCAGAAGTTTTTTTCCGATTTCTGCTTAAAAACAGGGGGTCCAGAGGAGCAAAAGTTGAAAAAAGGGAATTTTAGACCCAAAAATCCCTTTCTTCTGGATTTTCCCCCTTAACATACATGATAGAGACACGTGATTCATACCGCCTGAAAGGCAGTTCTGTTCTGAAGAGAATGATGGGCGAAACATGACCCTACGGTAATTAGGGATGTCTCAGGATTTTTTTCCCTGAGATCATGGTGTTTTGCTGTCGTTTTGGGCATGGTGGGAATTCCTGATAAAATTTCTCCCGCCCTTACTATTCAAGATAGAAACTTGAAATTTGGTACACACTTTTAGTTTACCAAAAACTATTCATCAGATTTTTGGAGGTCTCTAAGTTCATACAGGGGGGGCCAGGGGGCCCAAAGTTGGACCAAAAAAATCCCATCAAAATTTTCCCTTTGACATCAATTTTCCCTCTCCTGATATATGGTATGGGCATGGAAGTGATACCATTTGAAAGCCTGCTCTATTCTAAAGAGAATGAAGTATGAAGCATGATCCTAGGATAAATAGTGACGATGTAGTAGCTGCTTGACTGAAAGTCTAAGAAATAGCCCAAAATGCCGGGATCCGGAAAGGGTTAAGCAGTTCAAACAAAATGAATGGCAACAAACTGATACCAGAGGAAAGCATTTCTCTTTCCTCCCAAAAAAGATAATCACATAAAAAAGAAAAAAGTTACATAATGTAAATTTTTAATATAAAACGCACCCAAAAATTTAGAAATTTGACACCCGAAAGGCAACAACAACTGAACCGGAGTGAATGAAATTGTGCACAGATATTTAAAACATAAAATGAGCGAATACGGGTTTCGTATTTTCATGAAAAAAAAAGGTTGGGTGGGGCACGGACCAATCCAAATATTTGATCATGAAATATCAGAAGTGCTAGTAACACTATGTCAGACGTGTGTAAAGGAGAGGAGGAATTGCAACATAAGTTCGTGTATGGACAACACGCAAAAACACGCAAAAAATAAACGAGTAAAGGTTTTTATTTTCTGCGGAAAAATTGTTTTAGGACTCAAAAACACCCACACAAAATTTTGAAAATTGACTCCCGAACAAAATGAAGAGGAGAACCAAAGTGAATGATATTGTTCATAATATTGTAGTCAAAAAATGAGAGAATACGGGTTTCGTATTTTTCTGAAAAAGATGGTTAGGTTGGGCACGGACCTCCCCAAACATTTGATCACGAAATATCAAAAGTGCTAGTAACTGTATGTCAGATGTGTGTAAAGGACATGACGAATTGCAACGAACTATGCGCATGGACAATGTGCAAAAAATAAAAGTATATGTTTTATATATTTTCTGTGGAAAAACGGTTTAAAGGGGCAAAAGAACCCACCCCAAAATTTTGAAACTTGAGGCCTGAAAGGTAAGAAGAAGTGAACAATATCTGTGCCAATGAATAAAATTTGGCACAGATATTGTAAACACAATATGGTTATATACGGGTTTCGTATTGTCTGGAAAAAACGGTCAGGTGGAGCACGAACCCCTCCAAATCTTTGATCACGGAGTATCAAAAGTGCCAGTAACAGTATGTCAGATGGGTTTTAAGGACAGAAAGAATTGCCACGAAATTTTATGTATGGACAATACGCAAAAGATAAACGAATACGTTTTTTTTTTTTATTTTCCGCGGAAAAATGTTTTGCTGGGCAAAAGCCCCCATTCAAAATTTCGAAAATTGACGCCCGAAGCAAATAAGAGTGTACCAAAATGAATGAAATTTTACACGGATATTGTAAACATAAAATGAGGGAATACGGGTTTCATATATTCCAGGAAAAAATGGTTGGGTGGGGCAGGGAACCCTCCAAACATTTGATCACGAAATATCATATGTGGTAGTAACAGTATGTCAGATGTGCGTAAAGGATATGAAGAATTGCAAGGAAATTATGTGTATGGTAATACGCAAAACAATAATGGATACTGTTTTTTTACTTTCTGCGGAGAAACGGTTTTACAGGGCAAAAGCTCCCCTCCCAAAAGTTTGTAAATTAAAACCTGAAAGGCTAGAAGAAGTGAACCGAACTTGATGAAATTTTGCACAGATATTGTAGACACAAAATGAGGGAGTACGGGTTTCGTATTTTCGTGGAAAAGACGGTTAGGTGGGGCACGGACCCCACCAAACCTTTGATTGCGAAATATCAAAAGTGCTAGTAACAGTATGTAAGATGTGTGTAAAGGACATGATGAATTGCAACGAAACTTTGCGCATGGACAAACAGCAAAAACTAAATGAATAAGGGTTTTTATTTTCTGTGGAGAGAGGGTTTTAGGGGACAAAAGATGGCACACAAAATTTTGAAACGGCGCCAGAAAGGCAAGAAGAAATGAACCGAAGTGAACGAAATTGTATACATAAAATGAGGGAATGCGGTGTTCGAATTTTCCTGAAAAAAGCGATTGGGTGGGGTACGGACCCCTCCAAACATTTGATCACGAAATACCAATAGTGCTAGTAACGGTATGTTAGATGTGTGTACAGGACATGAATTGCAACGAAACTTTGTGCATGTACATTGCGCAAAAAATGAAGGAATCCATTTTCTTATTTTCTGTTGAGAAACGGTTAAAGGGGCAAAAGAAAACACCCCAAAATTTTGAAACTTGACGCCCGAAAGGTAAGAAGAAGTAAACCGAAATAAATGAAATTTAGCACAGATATTGTAGACGTAAAATGAGGGAATACGGGTTTCGTATTGTCTGGAAACAACTTGTGGGTGAGGCACGCATCCCTCCAAACCTTTGATCACGGAATATCAAAAGTGTCAGTAACAGTATGTCAGATATGTTTTAACGATGTAAAGAATTGCAACTAAACTTTATGTTTGGGCAATGTGCAAACAACAAACAAATACGGCTTTTTATTTTCTGCGGAAAAATTGTTTTATGGTGCAAAAGCTCCCATCCAAAGTTTTGAAAGCTAACGTCCGAGATGCAAAACGAAGCCGACCGAGGTGAATTAAATGTGCACAAATATTGTAGAGGTAAGATTAGGGAATACGTGTTTCGTGTTTCCTGAAGAAAAAACTGTTGAGTGGGCGAAGGGTTTGAGTGGCGGGAAGAGTGGACAGAAGCGAATGTAATTTTATGTAGATATTGGATATGTAAAATAAGGTCTTTCGTGTTTCAGAAGTCTCGTGCCTTCATCCGATTTCTTCAAATTTGGCATATCAACTAGAAGCACAAACAATATAACGTATTTTATATAATTTCAGGAAGCACCTTTAACACGTACACTGTTTTTGCGCATAAACAAAAACATGTGTCTATTTGTTTCCAGTTTTCTGTCGATCTGAGACACTTGAGATGTTATTTCACATAGAGTCTATATAATATCAGCACACAATTTGATTTGCTTCTGTCCACTCCTTCCTGCGCTATTACGGTAATATTTACTTTGTATTATTTACTTTTTTTTCGGATGGGGTCTAAGCCCCAACATTGTTTTTTCCGCAAATATTAAAATACGTTTCATTTATTATTTTGTAAAATTGTCCCTATACGAAGTTTCCTTGCAATTATCCAGTGTTTACGAACTTCTGACGTATGCTTAATTGCGCTTTTTATATTTTGTAATCAACGGTCCGTGCCTCACTCAACCGTTTTGTTTTCAGAAAAATATGAAACCCAATTTTACGTCTAAAATATCTGCGCACAATGTCATTCAATTCGTTGCACTTCTTGTCTTTTGGGCCTGAAATTTCAAAATTTTGGATGGGGGCTTTAACCCCCTAAAACTTTCTCCGCAATGTATTTGTTTATTTTTTGCATATTGTCCCTACATAATGTGTCGTTATAATTCTTCATGTCTTTCAAGCACTTCTGACATACTGTTACTAACACTTTTGATATTTCACGATTAATGTCTTGGAAGGATCTGTGTCCCACCTGAACGGTTTTCTTTTTTTTTCTTCTAGAAAATAAGAAACCCGTATTCCTTCATTTTATGTCTACAATATCTGTGCACAATTGCGTTCACTTCGGTCTACTTGTTTTTGCCTTTCGGGCGTGAACTTTCAAAATTTGGTTTTGGAGCTTTTGCTCCTAAGATAGTTTTCCCGCAAAAAATAAAAAAAAACAGATTCGTTTATTTTATGTGTAGTATCAACCTGTCAAATTTTATCAAAATTGCAATGTTACACTTCGGAGGTGTTACTTGTCAGTCATTGTAGAATTATTTTTCCTGTTCCTCCATCAATAAGAAGTTGTCTGACAAGTAAGGAGTCCAAATGGATTAATCGAGTTGCGGGATGAGACGTAGAGTGACTGATAGAGAATGTGGAAATATGTATGTGCCAGGTTATAAGTGCTGAACGCCATAAGAAACGAAGGTGTCAAAACTGATGGGAGAAGGGCTATGCTATGATATTGAAATACATCAAATGAACTATTGAATCCTGAAAATCGTGAAAGATAGACTATGCAAATGGTGGTAGTTTCACATATTGACAAGAGAAGAATGGGCAGAGTAGATCACGAATCTCCAGCACCATCTTGATATCCGTAATTTTGAAATCTGTGATAATTTTGGAAATGGAAAAGTAGTGATTTGATATATCAGTTAGGGCCAGTATGTTCTCATAATTCAATTATGAACTTTAGTGGTCCTTATCTGTACTTATTTGGAAGATTTAGAATAATCTTCATAGTTATTTACGAAAATCTAGGAGACTGATACTCGTATGTTGAAAGTTTGGACTATCACGAAAACACAAGCAAATTGAACATATCCAAAGCCAAGAAAACTAGCCGCGAAATTTGATATTCAAGTTGTATATTATTACATTTCACTGTCGAATATAAAATTACAAAGGGTGTTCAAAAATTTTTGCACAGGGGTCTCAATTTTTTTATTTGTTGCAGGAGGAGAATGATTTATTTTCTGAACATACTTGGAAAATTTAGCTATATGTTGGTATACTAAAGTGTTTTCTTTTATTTACAGGTAAGCCATAACGGACCGTGAACTAGATGTCAGATTGCGACAACGGTCGGTGATGGAGTTCCTCTTCAACACTGGCGATGTCTCTGCCACATGGATTCACAGGAAGTTGCTCTCTGTTTATGGGGAGGACACATTGGATCGCAGCAGTATCCAGCGGTAGTTGCAGAGGTTTAAAGAATGTGATTTCTCTTTACTGGACAATCCACGATGAGGTAGACCATCGACGGTAGTGAGTGATATGAATAAGGAGACCATTAATCAAATCATCCAAAATCACAGGCGTTTGACGACACGACAACTTGCTGAAATGACTGGTTTGTCAATGGGTAGTGTAGTATCGGTGGTACAGTCACTAGGGTACAGAAAAATCTGTGCACTTTGTGTTCCTAGATTATTGAAAGAGAAATGAAAAAGATGAAGAAGAACTCGTACGAGGGTCTCATGACGACCTTTACTGAAGAGTGGAAACAGTGTTTCGACGGCGTCATTACCCAGGATGAAACATGGTTGATTTGGTCCGAACCTGAAAGCAAAACTCATCTGAAGGACCACTTGCGCGGTAAGACATTTAATAGTAATTAAGACATTATATCCTATGTCAAGCTATTGTGTAAAAGTCAATCCCCAGAATTTTGCCAAAGTGCATTTACATCATGGAAAGAACCAGATGCGTCACAGTTAATGGAGGATACCTTGAGTACGGTCAGTGTATAGCTAAATGTTCCGAGTAAGATCAAAAAAATTCGTTCTCCTCCTGCAACAAAAAAAAATAGAGACCACTGTGCAAAACTTTTTTGACCACCCTTTGTAGTTTTCTTTGTAGATATGTGAATCATTTCTTGTTCATAATACGACTAAAAACACTGGTCGGCAAATGAAGTTTCTTTCGCTCCCACGAACGAAAATAGGTGGTTCCTAAAGGTTTCGAGCTCCTGAGTTCAAATCCGTAACCCGTTTTTCTCCAGGACGTACCAGTTTTCAGGGAGGAGGGGAGTGTTTCAATATCCGTCCAAAGATGCTATTCTCCACCCATAATAATTTGCACGTTATAATTTACATATCAAAATAAATTATGCAGATAAAATTGGATAAAAAGTTAAACACTTACGTGTCACTTGGTTTTCCTACTTCTCTTGGAATTACTACAGGGTGTCTCGCGTGTCACATTCCAACAGAAGTCTGCCAACATATTCACACTTCATTTACCAAGGTAACGCCTCTCCATGGTAGCTATTTGCTGGTGAAACATTTCCCCGTGCTCATCAGAGACCTCCCCCAAGCTGTACATTTCAGGGAAGAAGTCCAGGTGGCAATGCAGGAAGTGTAATTTCAGGGATATATTACATCCCATGTTACGAAATGAAGTAATTAACCTGCCCATAATGTCTTTGTAATCAGACGACTTATGATTCCCTAGAAAGTAACTGCACACTTCTCGAAGCCTCCCAAGCCTCACTTTCCACTTCGTTAAGCTTAGAAGAAAATGTAGTATACTTAGAAACGTCTCTGATTTGAGTCCCATACAAACATCTTCTTTCACCTTGGCATCGCAGACTCTTGGGAATAGTTTTCTGAGATGATTAATTGCTTCACCATCCCGGTTCATGGCCTTCACGAAGACCTTCATGAGCCCTAATTTGATATGAAGGGGTGGTAAGAATATTTTCTCCGGCTCCACAAGACGTTCATTAGCCACGTTCATCTCCCCTGGGACCAGTTGCTTCCTTGGCATTCATTTTGTGACGCTGTACTGATCTTTAACTCGACTATCCCAATGACACAAGAAGGAGCAGTGCTTCGTGTAACCTTTTGTTATCCGGTGAGGATGACAATAACCTTAAGGCCAACGCATATAGACCACTAGAACTGTTCGTACTTATTTTCTGCAATAGGTTTCGCATGCTGTCGTATGTTTCTTTCATATGTACAGCATGAGCAATACGGATGGTTGGATTTTCATTGCTATTGTGTAGTAACACTGCATTGAGACTTATCCTAGACGAATCTACGAATAGCCTCCAATCTTCAGTGTTGTAGTTCAACTTCAGTTGTCTAATAAGTGATGGAATGTCACTGCAATACACCAAATCGCAATCGTTTGTAAAAGTAGGAACTAGGCTCACCTCTCTTTTCCTATACATCGATATATTCACATCTTGGTTTAGTAGATTGCATTGTAGAAGTCGTGATGCAAGCAACAGGGCCTTAGACTTGGGAAGGCTTAAGCATCTGATCAGATCATTCAGCTCTTCCTGTCTTATCACATGTGGTTCATTAGTGTCAGGCACTGGAGCGTAATTGGGATCTGACTGTGTACTCGAAGATTGTGCAACATCCTCACAAGCAGCAGTTTCTTCATCGGATGAAACACTGCACAGATGTATGAGTCTGGTAGTACGGGTACATGCAGACAAACATCATGTTTCCCAAGTGTCCTCGCGGAATCCAAGTTAGGACAGTGTATTTTATGCTTCATCTTTTTTGAGAAACCTTTTATATTAGTCAGGCAGAAATCACCGTTTGAAACATGATCATAGAGCTCGCGCAAAACGATAGGTACGGCAAACGGCATCGATTTGTGTGTAGCTTTCAATTATCCTGTGGGAGTACGCGCACAAGAGTTACACCTTTGTTTCGGAGCCCAAACGCGATCCTGGTCGCCGATATTACACCCAAAGTACAGATGGTAGGCTGTCTTCAGGAACGGTAAGAATAGCGTACTTTGTCCCTTGAAAATCACTTCCCCACATATGTAGCAGAATGAATCTGTCTAATTGTTTCAAGTTCTCGGCATGTTCGTTTATCATAAACGTCAATTCTTCATGCAGAAATATTTTTCACCTACGGTATACACAGACACAGCATAACACCACTTTCTAACACGCAGATCAACTCGAAATTGAAATTTTTGTTTCTCGCGACAGCGTGGTGTATGTCTTGGTGCCTTTTTCAACAATCTGTCTGTCGTCTAGACAAAAAGAGCCGACAAATGGTCGAAAGTTAATTACTAAATCTTTGTCCGTCAATAACGCCTAGGTTTTAGTGCATGCAGTGTGGAGCGACAACAAATCTTTGCAACCCAAGGGGTGGGGGTACGTTTGCGGGGGGTCTGAGCTAGAGTAAAGAATTTCCTCCGTATACAGCCTAGTAAAAGTTCTTGGATTATGATAAAAATTCAGAATTATGCACTCTAAACACGGAAAATACACATTAAATACAAAAAATACTATTTTTCTGTCAATTATGAAACAGCACCCCGCCAAAAAAAAGAACTTACGTGCTGAAACTTTCTCGATGAGATATTCGTAATCAGCTTCTCGAAGTCTGTTCGGTACACCCTTTCATCCTCGTGGAAAGATTTTCATACCGACCAGTGTAAGGCTAAAGGACTCAAAAATCGAATATAGTTCGTACTTTTAGTATTCCTTACAATCAACGTATAATTGTAGTTCTCAGCCTTTCGATAATTATGGGTCCCATATACTCCTTCTACCATACAAATAATAGTATCAATAATACAACCTGTCAATAATACATCTTAACCGTAACCCACCGACAAACTGTAAACAACCCCCCTGTGAAATGAAATGAAGTATTTTATTTTAAAGAACCACGAATATGCTCTTTAGACTAAGGGAGACAATGATTAACGCAAGTGAATGTTGATGGAAGCAAAATTACAAAATTACATGAGACATGGAGCTACGGATTAACGTGAGATCCGAACTGCTTGTCCTCTCGCCGCTAATCGGAGCCGGGTCTTCTATGCGAAAGTCGCACAGGTTACCCCATATCCATGTATGATCTCTCTGTTTTCATTAGCTTAGAAGGCATAACATTTATATTTATCATTTAAACTTCAAATAATTTCAGTTCTTTCTCGATAGTCAATTCTATACTGACACAAAGTAGATCAATCAAATATGTGCATCTTCCCTTTTTATAATTTTAACGATATTCTTGTAATTTCGACCGTGTTCTAAGATTCCTATTAGTTGAAATATCGTATTTAATTGTACTTAACTTGCCTCAGTCAACATTTCATAAAATATCCCAATAATTCTTCAACTTCTTTGGGTGATCTTTGTGCTGCACCTGTACCATATCGAGTTGTGCATTAAAGGAAGCTATGGCTACAAATAATATACACATCCTTTCCCCCGACTTCGATCCGACGTTTCGTTTCGTTAGGCGAGATGGGATGGAATCATCTGAAAAGGTAGAAGGACAGTAGGTAGTGGCATGACGTCACGCCGTCCTCCATGCCTATATTTGCCCATGGTAATTTCTTAGGAATTGGGGGGAGCCGTACACATTTTTTGAAGCTGGGGGGCGGGTTCCCCTACGTTCCCACGCACTTTTACGCCTTCTGCTAAGTATTAATTGCTGTGAGGACTAACGAAATATATGCGGTAATAATAATAATAATAATAATAAAAATAATAGTACTAGTACTACTACTACTAATAATAATAATAATAACAATAACATAATTAATAATAATAATACTAAAAATAATAATAAAGGATCGGAATGATAACTATATTTTCATGATAAATATAAGTCTGGATATATTGTTTTTTATAAGAAATAAAGAGGCTTCAAACAACAAATTTGGAAATATAATTTTGTATAACAGAAAACTAGCCTAATCAGTTGTTTTACATAGAGCTAAGCAACTGACAACTGACCATGTGTCTGTGTGTCCTTTTTTCACACAATGTTACAAGGCACAAAACAACGGCTGCGGGCACCTTGCTTTTAGCCTGAGGCAGGTTCAGTACTAAAATTAAGACTTTCATTCTGTAAATTTATGTGTAGCTATCAGTGAATCACACAGTTCTTTGGAACGCTTAATTTTACAAGAAAGGTTTTGTTCATCGGTTTACAAAAATGGTTTACAAGAAAGTCCATCGTACGTTGTGGTCACTTTCCCTCTTTAGCACTCTGTCTGAAATTTAACTTGTATACTGTAGTGAGTTACAGAAAAGAGAATGCTATTTTTTAAAAAAAATGACATTATCAAATAAGCTTGAAAATTATCACAATATAAGATGAAAAATATTCATTTAACAGTCGTCGTACTTAGTTGTCTGCCCTGGAATTCCCATAGTGTGCTTTCTTCTGTATTAATATGAGCACCGAGCTTCTTTGTGTCTAAGTAGTTAGCGTACGTGCCTTTGACGTATGAGAATGCTATTTTTTTTTTAAAAAAAAATGACATTATCAAATAAGCTTGAAAATTATCACAATATCAGATGAAAAATATTCATTTAACAGTCGTCGTACTTAGTTGTCTGCCCTGGAATTCCCATAGTGTGCTTTCTTCTGTATTAATATGAGCACCGAGCTTCCTTGTGTCTAAGTAGTTAGCGTACGCGCCTTTGACGTATGAGAATGCTATTTTTTTTAAAAAATGATATTATCAAATAAGCTTGAAAATTATCACAATATAAGATGAAAAATATTCATTTAACAGTCGTCGTACTTAGTTGTCTGCCCTGGAATTCCCATAGTGTGCTTTCTTCTGTATTAATATGAGCACCGAGCTTCTTTGTGTCTAAGTAGTTAGCGTACGCGCCTTTGACGTGTGAGACCCAGGTTCGATTCCCGGCGAGAGTTCATGTGGTTCGGATTTCACGATTAATCAGTAGGTCCCGTCTCATATAGACTCGCTGCTGAAAGGGACGATAAAATCAACTCAACTCACATTTAGCACCATAGGAGATATAAGTTCGAAGGGAATTTTGTCCCTGGAAAACATCGCAAAATCATCAACGGTACCCACGTAGCCAGACAAAATTTCCCTAGACAGACAAAATGAAGAATAGAGGCTTTCTCCCCGAAAATTGTGTTCGAGGGTGGGAGATCACACAAGCCAGTATCCACAGAGAGTCTAGGCGACCGGACTTACCCTAAATTTTTACACGAGAATGAATTATGAGCATTAAAGTAGTCAGCCATTGGGATTGTTTTGTTAGAATGATACCAGATTCGACTCCTGGTGTAAGTTCAACTTTCAGTCCTATGTAATTTGCAGGTCTTGCTGCATACAGATTCGTTGAAAAAACTCTAAACACATGCTATGACTAGTATGCAAACTAAAGATTTGTTTAGCAAAGAAATATAAACTTCTTGCTTTAGACTCTGCCCTATAATCCAGTTTTCCTGGAGTTGAAATAGTATGGTGGGAAACGACCTATCAGATTCAAGCTCCGAACCCACATTAAATAGACCATTCTTTATAACTTTGGTGTTGTATAAAAACGAAAAAATATACTGATAGCTGCAGTAACAGACATAGGAAAGAGATTTGTAGCTGATTTTGAAATAGAGAAAGGACAGCACATGAGTTTTATTAGTATTACTAGCCTATATTACTCGCTTCGGTGGGTTGAAATTAAAATTAAAATGCACAACTCCGTATGTCATGTGTTTAGTACCAGCGATACACGCTGTTTTCGTTTTCGATGGCATTGATTTGAACAGCATTGAAAAGATCATTGATCAATTCGGAGATCCCCAAAATCATGAATAAGACATCAATATTAGTCTTTTTCGGCCATTTATATGTATATTTCCTCCTCCCCCAGCTTGCGGGCCATGGCATCGAAAGTGTCACTGTTCATCTCAGCGACCCCCAAAAATGTGGATTCAGCACTAATATCGGTCATTTCCATCATTTTTAAATATCTCTTTCTTCACTTCTCCCAAGTTGTGTGATTGAATTCGAATTTCAACGGGATCGAAAGTACCACTGTTCATCTAAGCGACCCAGAAAACTATAAATTCGACACTGATAGTGGCCACTATCGATCATTTTTATATATCTCCTTCTCCCATTCCCGCATGTGTCGGAGCTGTTTTGCATTCAAACCGGATCGAAAATATGACAGTTCATCAGAATGATCCGGAAAATTATGGATTAGACACTAAATTGGTCATTTTCGATTATGATGATGATGATGATGATTATTATTATTATTATTATAGCTCCCCTACCCCTCCACCGTGCTGCGGCACACGGCTTCAAAATTGTCACTGTTATTTTCAGCTACTCCTAAAACTATGGATTCGACACTAATATTAGTCATTTTCGATCACTTAAAAGTTGTACCCTCCCGCTCCTCAACCATCAGAGCTGAGCATGGATTGAAATAACTTCAGAAGTGCCACAGTTTCTCTCATCGACCCAGAAAACTATGGATTAAACACTAATATCGGTCATTTTTGATCATTTTAAAAATTTTCCCCCTCCCCTCCCCTACTTTGTATCGTCAAAGTCAACAGCCTAATGCAATCCCTGTCCCTAAACTCATGTATGTTGGAAATTTGATTGAGATTGGTCAGGTGGTTAAGAGTGATGAAGTCACAAAAGTAGTCATTTTATTTTAATTTTTTACATATATATTTCCCCCTCCACCTTTCCTACGTTGGCTCGTCAAAGTGAAACGATAAAAACACCCAAGGCCCGACCCTCATATATGCTGAAATTTGATCGAGATTGGTCGGGTGGTTCAAAAGTTATTAGGTTTTATTAGTTTTTATTTATACGTCCTCCTCCCCTCCCCCAACCCTAGAATCTACCGTTAAAGTGTAATTGGAAAAATGTTTCTAGATTCAAACCTCGTATATCTTGAAAATTGGATTGAGATCGGTCAGATAGTTCAAGAGTTATTAAGTTAGAAAATAGTCACTTTCAGTCTTACATAAATTGACTTCTATACTGTCGCTGATCAATAGAAAGTTAATATAGAAGAACTATGAAATAAAACAAACAGACAGTCGGCATTTTGTAATAAAATTACATAGCGAGTGCATTTTATCTTATCCACAGCTTTTATCGTCCAATATACACAATTAAAGGAGCTCTGATTGGCCAAATTAAAAAGACCTCAGCCATTTATCCCTCTACAGGCGAAATTTTCTTCGTCGTCACCGGTGGGAATAAGGGTTTCTTACTATCTTGAAAGAAAAAAAACGATTAGGTGGGACACAGATCCTTCCAAAACTTTGATCGTGAAATATCAAAAGTGCTAATAATAGTATGCCAGAAGTGCTGGAAGAACATGAAGAATTGAACCGACACGTTGTGTAGGGACAATACGCAAAAAAATAAACGATTACGGTTTTTTATTTTCTGCGGAGAAACGGTTTTAGGGGGCAAAATACCCACCCAAAACTTTGAGGCCCAAAAGAAAAGAAGAAGTGCACCGAATTGAATGACATTATGCGCAGATATTGTAGACGTAAAATGAAATAATTGGGTTTCGTATTTTTCTAAAAAAAAAAAAAAAAAAAAAAAAACAAGACGGTTGACTGAGGTACGGATCTTGTAAACCGTTGATTACGAAATATCGAAAGTGCAAATAAGCATACGTCAAAGCCTCGCAAAGACTGGAAAATTGCAATTAAACTTCGTATAGGGACAATTTGCAAAACAATAATTGGAACGTGTTTTAATATTTGCGGAAAGACAGTGCTGGGGCGTAGGCCCCATCCGAAAAAAAAGTAAATATTACCGTGATAATGCAGGAAGGAGTGGACTGAAGCAAATTAAATTGTGTGAAGATATTATATAGACCCAATGTAAAATAAGGCCATTCGTCTTTCTCAAACTTCCCTATTCGTTTTGCTTCAAATTTGGCAGATCAATAGCAAACTGGAAATAAATTGACACGTTTTCTTATGCGCAAAAACATTGTAAGGGTTAAACGTTCCTCGTGAAATAATATAAAATACGCTATATTGTTTTCTGCTTGTAGTTGAAATGCCAAATGTGAAAAAAAAAAGTCGGATGAAGACAGGATACTTGAAAAACAATTTCATTCGCTTTGGTTCACTCCTCCCGCCACTGAACGAATCATTCTACTCAACAGCTTTTTTTTTCTTTCTGGAAAATACGAAACACGTATTCCCTCATCTTACCTCTACAACATTTGTGCACATTTCATTCACTTCGGTCCACTTCTTCTTGCCTTTTTGCATCAAATTCCAAAACGTTTGACGGGGACTCTTGCCCCAAAAACCCGTTTCTCCCTACAGAATAAAAAAACGTACTGGTTTGTGTTTTCCTATTGGTCATACACGAAGCTGCGTTGCAATTCTTCAACTCTTTTACACACATCTGAAATACTCTTACCACCACTTTTGATATTTCGTGATCAAATGTTTGGAGGGTTCCCTGCCACACCCATCCTTTTCTCCAGAAAAATATGAAACCCGTATCCCGTCATTTTATGTCTACAATATCTGTGTACAATTTCATTCATTTCGGTTCACTTCGTTTTGCCTTTCGAGCGTCTATTTCAAAATTTTAGGTGGGGGCTTTTGCACCCTACAACCGGTTTTTCGCAGAAAATAAAAAACAATATTTCTTTATTTTTTGCGTATTGTACATACATAAAGCTTAGTTGCAAGTCTTCATATCCTTTGCACACATCTGACATAGTGTTACTAACTCTCTTGATATTCCCTGATCAAAGGTTTGTAGGTGTCCGAGCCCCATCAACCATTTTTTCCCGGACAGTATGAAACCCGTATTCCCTCATTTCATGTCTACAATATCCGTGCACAATTACATTCGCTTTCGTACACTCCTGTTTGCTTTTCGGGCGTCAATTTACGAAATTTTGAATGGGAGCTTTTGCCCCGTAAAACCATTTTTCCGCAGAAAATAAAAAACTGTATTCGTTAAATTTTTGCGTATTGTCCATATACAAAGTTTCGTGGCAATTCTTCCTGTCCTTTAAACACATCTGACATATTGTTACTGGCACTTTTGATATTCCGTGATTAAAGGTTTGGAGGGGACCGTGCTCCCACCTAACCGTTTTTTTTTCAGAGAATACGGAACCCGTATCCCCCCATTTTGTGTCTACAATATCTGTATACAATTTCATTCACTTCGGCACACATCTTTTTGCCTTTCGGGCGTCAACTCTCAAAACTTTTGGTGGGGGCTTTTGCCCCTTAAACCGTTTTTCCGCAGAAAATAAATAAAATGTGTACCTTCATTTTTTGCACATTGTCCATGCGCATAGATTCGTTGCAATTCGTCATGTCTTTTACACACATCTGACACTGTTACTAGTGCTTTTGGTGTTTCGTGTTCAAAGGTTTGGAGGGGTGCATGCCTAACCGAACCGTCTTTTCCAGGAAAATACGATACCCGTATTCCCACATTTTGTGACTACGATGTCTGTAAAAAATTTCATTTATTTTGATTCACTTCTTCTTACTTTTCGGGTGTCAAATTTCAAAATTTTGGAGTACGTTCTTTTGCCCCTGAAACCCATTCTCCGTAGAATACAAAACAAACCGTATTTCTTTTTTTGCGTATTATCAATACATAAAGATTTCTGGCAATTCGTCATGTCCTTTACACACATCAGTCATACAGTTACATTCCTTTTTTTATTTTTCAGATCAAAGGTTTGGAGGGGTCAGCGCCCCACCCCACCGTTTTATCCAGGAAAATACAAAATGTGTATCCTTATTTTACGTCTGCAATATCTGTGAACAATTTCATTCTATCCGGTTCACTTCTTTTTGCCTATCGGGCGTCAATTTTAAAACTTTAGGTTGGGCTTCTGCCTCGTAAAACCCTTTTCTCGTGGAAAATAAAAATACCAGTATTCGTTTATTTTTTGCGTGTTGTTCACACGTAAAGTTTCGTTGCATTTCTTCCTGCCCTTTACACACATCTGACATACTGTTACTAGCACTTATGATATTTCGTGATCAAATGTTTGGAGAGGTTCGGGCCCCACCCAACCGTTTTTTTAGGAAAATACGAAACCCGTATTCCCTCATTTGTGTTTTAAATATATGTGCACAATTTCATTCACTTTGGTTCAGTTGTTCTTGCCTTTCGGGTGTCAACTTTCTTAATTAATTCTCAGCTCTCACGATAATAAAATTGTCACCCTTAACAATTTGTTTTATTCTCTTATTTGGAGTTTGTCACACTGATATATTTGTTACAAAATTGAGTTTTGGTCCAACGCCTTTCGAATTCGCAACCAACCTGACCGCCGAGATTTCTGGGCTGTCTGCTATTGCAGGAAAAGGAGAATAGCAAGTGGTAATGCACTTTTGGAGTCGTGTATACAAGGTTTTTAAGACAAAGATACTGAGGTGCACTCTTTAATATTTGGCAAGGATACATTGGCACAATCCTTAAGTTTTGGAAATTGCCGAATTGTAAAACTTAGGAAAATAGCGCTTAATGTATGCCACTATCAATTTCGGTGGTTTATCTCGTTACCTTTTAGGGTTAAAATGTTGCCAAAATTATTGCTACCACGTGTTCGGTTATTGATCGAATTTATTTCCTTTGATAATATCTTATTACTTATGTGGTTGTATGAAAGTTGACAGGTATTTATTCTCTTACTTAAGACATACTGTAGATACATACGTACACGTTATGTATATTTAGGAATAGTATTTTAGCCCTTCTCCTTAATTTAAGAAATTGCCCAATGTAAACGTTTAGTATAATAGCATACATCCATTATCAATTTTGGTGTTTTCTCTCCTTCCCTTTCGTGGTTAAAAATATTAAAATGTACATTTCGAAAGTGATTGGCCCACCCTTTGATAGCAATTTAACAAATTCTATTGGTATGTACAGGTTCTCATTTCCTTTATAGTACATGTATACTTTGATCTTCCATGTTTTCAAAATTTGTTTGGTGTATATAGGATTGTTTCTTAAATTTTGGAATTACCAAATAACAAAATTCGATAAACACTCTCTAGAACTCACTGTAGGTCTTGGTGGTCTATCTTGTTCCCTTTCATAGGTATAAAATGCAAAATATTCAAATTTTGAAGGTTAGTGACCTCCTTTTTTGATACGGCTTTATTCCTCAATGGGTACAGGTTTTATTGCCATCAATACGACATAGGTATATTTGTGTACTAATGTTAATTTTGGGAGTACATTCCATGTTATGAAATCAAAAATGGTAATTGTTCTTAAAATAAAATATGTATCATTATAGAAAATGATGTAGTTCAGCTAATCTCATTTTTTGGGTATATCATTGTCAAATATTAGTATGGTCAATCGATCATTCCATCATTGATCTATTATGGAGTTATGGGTCTATGGGATTTGAATATTGATACATTCCTCTTAAACAATCACCGTGCTTAAATTTGAGAATATTCAAAAAAATTACGTAATATACAGTTCTGTACATTTGATTGATTTTGATTGTTCCCGCCTATGGGTAAATGAAATAGCAAAATATAACAAAGGCAATACGTTGTACCACATTGAAGCTGTTATTGCCCTTGATGCAGTTTGTCACGTTATGTGAATATATGGTAGTATACAGGGATTAATTTTCTTTAATGTTGTTTTCAAAATTCGTTACGGTTCTCTTTAAATTTGGGAGTTACCAAATAACACTTTCTACCTACCAGGAGGTTCTGTTTATTTCCATCTAAAGTAAACAATTGCAGGATGATATTGACCTAATTGAGAGCTAACTATAACATACATACAAGTATAGTGTTAAATCTAAGACTTAGGTATATCGATGCACTTTGGTAGAATTTCGTAGAACCATTCTTTAAATTTGGTAATTCAGGTAAACAGAATTTCAATATGAGGCACGAACTTTGAATGATGAGCTTAACGGTCAATAATCGTTTGATAAGAAACAATTCTTTGAACTTCAGTCACAACTCTTTGTTTTAAGATCATTGGTGGAAAGTTATCTTTACTGAAATCTGATTAGCTGATTTTTTACCTTGAGCTTTAAATTATGCACTTGGAATCTAATAGGGTTTCATTCAATCTTAGAGTTGTTGCATGACTCGCAGTCTAAAGGCAATATTTAAACACATGATACCTGATGGCACAACACTTTGGAATTTAGTCAAAACTCACTGTCTAAGATGATGCAATCTGATTGGATAATGACTGACAAAGTCACTGTTGAAGCAATTCGGTTGGATGATCACTATCTTTCATGCAATCTATTGGTTTATGACTTTAAAATCTTTGTGATTGGCTGATTACTACTTTTTAGGGAATCTTATATTTATAAATTTCAAATCTTTGTTGCATACAGTTTTAAAGTTTTGCTTAAAATTTATCGATTACTGTTTAAATATTCATTTGAATATCTTGGTTTGAAAAAAATATATTGAACATTTTTGTTCAACATTTTGCACTCACCGATAAATATGATCAAACCCATTTGTTTGTTAATCGAATAGATAAACCCGGATATAGATTGATGCTTAACCGTGAAATGTGAAATTACTTTAGTTGAAAATTTACCAATAACGATCACTAAATTTGATTAAGTTTTTAAATGCATCTAGCCATCTGTGGTGTGAATGAGGATTATTACTTTGTTCAGTGAATTACCTTCAAACTTAAGAACAAATCCACTTATGGAAAATTACCAAACTATTGATTTTGCAAAACTAAGCTTTCTTTTAAGACTGAAACGGACACACGACAACAAAAAATTTCGGAAAATGTTAATTTTCTACTGCTAGGTTCTCATCTTAGATCGTGTATACTTACAGTGAAGGGGCTGCATGTGTACTGGTGCAACTCGTAAATCCGTCCCTGCATAAATACATATCTATATAATATAAATAAAATATTTTGTTTGTATGCGTATCTGTATATGTGCGGCATGGGGACCTGATGAGTGGACCAAAAATTATCAAACTTGGGTCACGGATACCTTAGTCCAGGCCTAGACCAAAACGAACCATCTTTTTTAAATTTCGAATCAGGGAGCTATCACCCGGATTTTTGAAAGTAGTAGAAAATGACATATATATTAGTGTCATATTCATAGTTTTAGCGATCGCTGAGATCAATCGTGAAACTCCGATCGTATTCGCTTCTAAATTCATCGATTGCATTGCGCGCGGGAGATTGCCTAGTAGGGGGAATACAAAGACATGTAAAAAATAATCCCAATGACCCATAAAAGTGCCAAATCCATAGTTTTCTCGGTCGCTAAGATCAATGGTGACACTTCCATTAAGGACGAATTTAAAATTCAGGTATCATTGTATGCCGGCCGTAGGTCACCGGTGACGGATACGGAGAAATTTAAAATAATCAAAACGACTGATTTTAGTATGCAGTCCATAGTTTTCGAGTTAGCTGAGATCAATCGCGACACTTCCATTAGCGATCACTTTCAAGCTCAGCCATCATTGTATGCAGGCCGGCAGTCAACCGCGGAGAATTTTACTGAAACAGGTAAAAATAATCGAAAATGACCGATATTTGTGTGAAATCCAAAGTTTTGTCTACAATCATGCTTTTCTTCTGTTTAGTAATATAGGGTTTTATTGTGGTTAAAAACAGGTTAGTTAATGGTTGTATTAAGTATAAACCATGTTCAATATTAAAGTTAAGCTAATGGAAACACATTTACGTTGTCGGATATGCATTCTCACAAAATAGATTCTTATTTAGAAATGTTTTATTGTTCTTCCATTCTTCAGATTTTTACATACATATTGTATCTAACCCTTGCCAAGAACTGGCATAACATGTGACAAAGTGCATGTAAGTATGTATGTATGTGTGTTTGTTCCAACATAATTATGATATACCTAGAGCAAACAGATCGATATTAGTATCGGATACATAGGTTCGGTTTCATTTAGGTAAATAGTGTTACTTTGAATTCCGCTTAAGTCCAATTCAGCTCGCATTAGTTCACTTGCAAGGTGGGTACGTAGGAACGAAAGAAATCTCATGGAAAATATTTGAAGAGAAGTGAAGCGTGCTCTAAGCAACAGTTGTCTGATAAAGATCCACCAAGAGCAAGATATGACCTGTGGCATCTTATTTCCCAGACATGGCTGGTGGTAGGGGAAGGAAATGCATCCACTTCTAGAAGAGTGGAGCGCGTAATCAATTAGGAAGGGTCTTGGACAAAATGTTAATGTCCGCTCCTTAACTTTCGGAAACACCCCATTTCAGTGAACACCCCTATAAACGTTTCTGAAACTATTTCTAGGACTAAACCACTTCTTGTATCAGATTTTTGTGCAATTCTACTAAGTGAAACAAAAGACATCTTTGCAGTCTTTGAACGCAAGATCTCATCAATACCAATTCCGTGCTCTACCAGTGAGCTAAGATGAACACTCAAACCCAATGTGAAGAAACTTGACTTTGAATTTCCGGTGTTCGATTCCTCTACATATATAAATGTTGTTTTGCGTATGGAGAGCTAAATGGCAAACACGCATGTGTTGACATTAACACAATGTTTACATAATACAATATTGTATTTATCAATGCTGCGATTTTCTAGCTATTATGTTTTAAAAAAGAAAAGCACATCGCAAACTTTTATCCGATTGCAAAGGTTAGGTTGGTTTGGAGGTTGAAACATGGTTTACTTTTTTTCCAAAGATACTTGAAGATGGACTTTGAAAATTTTTGCCTCAAAATATAAATAATGAGTGCAGCAACCATTATGAGACAAGGTGTACATTCTATTGTAAGTCGGTCATCCTGGCATATGATTCCATCACTTCATGTGTGTTTAAAAACTATAGAGAAGTAGGCATCATGACGTTATAATGTATATTCTCTCGAACGATACTTTTATATAGGCGGATGTGATGCAAACATGAGGACGTTGCATTAAAATGTTCTGACGTGTACTGTAGCATCATGATCATGCAAAGTTGCTAGATTATTTTTGTTCTAATCAGTTGCGCCTCTTTTAAAAACAGTTCTTTACCAATGAGTGCAAGAACTTTAAAAAAAACTGAAACTATCAAGCAAATTCTTAATATGAAAAATTTTTCAAAGAAATTTTTCAAACAAAATTTTCAAACCGAAAACTTCAAAACAATTGAACAACAATTGCAAAACTAAGCACTTTCAAACAAGAATTCAACAAAATTTTGAAACGAAAAATTTTGAAACCAAATTTTCAAACGTCAAATTTTCAAATTATGAAACGAACTTTTCAGTAAAAAATTTTTAGAATAAAATTTCTCAAACAAATGTTTAAAACGAGATTTTCGGCTAAACTAATTTCTCGTTTCACGTTTATTCGTCAAACTTTATCCGGCTTTAAGTATTCGATTGACAAATAAACGGTTTTAGTCATTTTTATCAGTTTGTACAAAACGTTGAACGAAAATGTTCAAAGTAAAATTATTCAAACCAACATTTGTAAATAATTATTTAAAGAGTGATCGATATTTTTTAGCAAAACGTCAAAGCTGTATGCTTCAAAGATTTAAAACCTTTCAACCAACCAGATGACTT
Organism: Thermobia domestica; assembly: GCF_964235325.1. NCBI lineage: Eukaryota > Metazoa > Arthropoda > Insecta > Zygentoma > Lepismatidae > Thermobia > Thermobia domestica. The sequence continues at coordinate 287,678,676 of NC_137456.1, read as the reverse complement.
TGCATGAAAGATAGTGGCCAGCCAATCAAATTGCATCAACAATAACTTTGTCAGTGATTAACAAATCATATTGCATTACCGTAGAGAGGGAGTTTGACAAAATTTCAAAGTGTTGTAGCATATCCGGTGTTATGTATTGAAATATTGTCTTAGACTATGATTCATAACTACTAGTTTAAGATCGAATGAGGTTACATATCAGATTCCAAGTGCATAATTTAAAGCTTGAAGTAAAACTCAACCCATCAGAATTCAGTAGAAATAACTTTCCATCAATAAACTAAGACTATGAGTTGTGACTAAAGTTCAAAATATTTTTTTCATATCGAGTATTGAACGTTATGCACAGCATTCAAACTTTGCGTCTCATAATAGAATTTTATCACAATTCCGAAATTTAAAAACCTCCCTCAAAGTGCATCGATAAACCTAGTTCTTGGAGTTCATCTTAAATTATATGTTGTAGTCAGGTCCAAATTGTTTCAACACCTCCTGCAATTGTTCACCTTAAAAAGAAATAGGAAGAACCAGCCATGGTCCAGAAAAGTTTACCGATTTTTTTATTTGATAACTCCCAAACTTAAGAAGGAGTCTTATGTACCACAACAAATTTCGAAAAGAAGCATTAAAGGTAATGAATAAATGTGCAATGCCATAAATTCACATAACGTGTTAAACCGCATCAAGGTCAATCACACCTTTCACGTGGTACAACGTATTGTTTACGTTTATAATTTGATATTGCTTTTACTCCTAGGCGGGAATAATGAAGGCAATGAAATGTACAGAAATGTATATTATGTAGTTTGGTTTTAGGTATTCTCAAATTTAAGCAGGGTTATCCGCCAAAGTTTTAGAGGAAAGTATCAATATTCAAATCTCATGGACCCATAATTCCATCATATGTCAATGACGGAATGGCCCCTTGAACATACTAATATTTGACAATTATTTTTCCAAAAAAATGGGATAAGCAGAACCCCCATATTCTCTACAATGATACAAATTAAAATTTTAAAAACAATTACCAATTTCTGATTTGTTAACAAGGAATGTACTCCTCCCAAAATTTATAATTGGTGCACAATTATATGTATTTCTTATTAATAGCAACAAACCCTGAACTCATTCAATAATAAAGCCGTATCAAAGACGATAGATCAATAACGTTCGAAATTTAAATATTTGGCCATTTTTGTACCTATGAAAGGGTATATATTGTACAATATATACCACCAAGGTTTGCAATGTGTGCTAGAGAACGTTTACCGATATTTGTTATTTGGTAATTCCAAAATTTAGTAAACGATCCTATGTATACCAAACAAATTTCGAAAACCTGGAAGACCAAAGTATACATGTGTCATAAAGGAAATGGGGCCCTATACATACATATACAACGTGTTAAATTCCTATCAAAGGCTGCGTCAATTATTTCTAAAATTTACATTTTAATAATTTTTATCTACGAAAGGGAAGGAGATAAGCCCCCAAAATTGATAATGGTTCAATACTATTATACTAAATTTTTAAATCGGGCAATTTCTAAAATTTAGGAGGTAGGCCAATATACCCTTAATAAATTTTCGGAAGGTGCACTAATGGATCTATATCTTAAAACAGAGAATAAACACCATATAACGTTCATAAACGTAAAGAGAATAAACGTTCATATAACCCTATAAGGTAATAAGACTTCATCAAACAAAATAAATTGGGTCAATGACCGAACATGAGATCGCACTAATTTTTGGCAATTACTTTACTGTAAAAGGGAAAGAGATGATACACCGAAATTGATAGTGGTATAAATTAAGATGATGTACTCTTTAACGAAATTTTTAAATTCGCAATATCTAAAACTTAAGGGCTGCGCTATTGAACCGTTTCCAAATTTTAAAAGAGTGCACCTCAATATCCCAGTCTTATGAACAGAGAATATAGAGATTTACTCTTCCATATAACCATATAAGGTAACAGGAGCTCATCAAATTGAATAAAACGTGTGAATAACCGAACACGTGTTGAACTAATTTTTAGCAATTTATCCCAAGGGAATGAGATGGACCACCAAAATTTATGATCATACATATTAGGGTTGTGTACTATTATTTCATTTTTTAAATTAACAATTTCCAACAATTAAGTTGTGGACCAAGATATTCATCCAAACGTTTTAAAAGGGTACAACAATATACTCACATCTTATGAAAGAGAATGGACCTTTATTGCTTACGTTTAAATTTTGGTCATTTTTTACTCATAAGAGGGAACCAAGTTGAAAAACCCAAATTTATAGTGATGCATATTATTGTCCTATTCTATTATAGCAAATTTTTAAATTTGGCAGTTTCCAAAATTTAATTGGTGTGTCGAAGTAAACCGTCTCGGTATTTTAAATTGTGCACCAACGCACCGATGTCTTATGAAAGAGAGTAAAAACCTGTTCAAGCCTATATAACCATATTTGGTAATAAGACCTCATAAAAGGGGACAAATTGAGTCATTTAGCTCCATAATCTGAAAATTTGACAAATTTTGCCCACGAAAAGGAATGAGACTGAAAGCCGAAATTTATGGGAGTACACACATGGGTCCTGTGCTACCATACCAAATTTTTAGATTCGGTAACTTCCGAAATTTATCGGAGGTGATTTTGTGCCCCAGTCGAAATTTAGAGAGTCTGCCAAAGTACCCCTGCCATAAATTAGAATTTGTGGTACTAGATACACCTCGGTCACTAATCCCGGGCCGAGGGCATTGGCATTAGATAGGTAGCTTATTCTGGCAAACTTCGGGACATATTAGTAATATCCTAGCAGTGAAAGTGCCAAATATAATTACTTTCAGGTTTTGAGTATTTAACGAATTGTTTAGTTAATAATGCTATTCAAGTTCATTTGTGAATAAGAACACCTATTTGTTATGTGTAGATAAAGTTATGGTTGTGTTCATATTATTTACATAAATATTTGGGGCTTATTTTTGGTAGTGAAAAATCTGCGTAATATAAAATGAATGATGTATAACGACATGCTTAATAAAATAAGTGAATACATATTTTATCATAAAGTAATATACTACGTATTTATCAATATATTCAGATATAAACATTCAAATACTTATTATGGGCTGACCCACACGAAACAAACAAATTACAACTGATTGATATTTCAAGTTTTCTGTACAAGGAGTTCTGGTTTCATGTGCGGCTTGCAAAAATTGTGTGGCATTCTTACTCCAGTATGTCATTAGCCCTGTTCTACGCTTGCACAATCAACCGAATTTTAATCTCTTTTTTCCCACTTATCTTGAATAACCTAAACTTATGTTACGTATTTAATCAAGATATTGATTTTATTTTCTTACAGTAATATTTCATTTTTAAAAAAGGTTATATATAAATTTACAAATTTACTAATATCCTTTATGTATAGATATGCAATAGGATATGCCGACATCGGCGCAGTGGGGAATGTAACACGAAAAGAATTAATGGTTGAAGGATATTTCACTAATCACAATCGTAACCCTGTAACGTAATCAGATTTTAAATGCAAAATGAAATTCAACATCCTGTACTCATGTTGTACGTCATTCACACATTTTCAGAACAATTTAGGAAATCATGCAGTAGAAATTATTTGCAGATGAAATTGCCCCTAATGAAGAATAATACTCAGGATTTATAGCAATGCGTTGAATTAAACACATTAACGACCTGAGTTGGATTCCCGGCGGATCTCATGCGTTTCGTATTCCACGTTAATCAGTAGGTAAACTCTGGTATAGTTTTGCTGCTGAAATCTATGTTCAGTCATCTCATTAAATACATTAACACCCCTGCTTCAAGCAACCATTTATATTCTTGCAATTGTTTAATGTAAATGGAAGAATATTCATGTTACCGAAACTAGGAAGAGAAATTTGGTGGAATGAAAGAATAGTGAACTTTAGACAATACGTGTTCGAATATCTAATGCAGAAACGAGATATACCCCGTATCCTTTCTGTAACAAAATTTGATGAATGCAGAGATCTTTCATGACTTAATAATGAATTGCTTATATTTCGACTATAATTGCAAATTACCTCTATCGTCAAAAATCTTGATTCTTAATTGAGTATGTCGAAACATTGTCTAAATAATAGTCAAAAGGGCCACTGAACCAATTTTGAATATTAATCAAACCTTCCGTATTCTATATGTTAATGTCATTATGATGAAAAATGCACTTTTTTAAAGGAAAAAGCAGGGACGGCACCAAAAACGCTTGATGGTATGGGCGGAAAAAGGCGGACCTAAATGCTGGGTAGGCGGACAATGAAAATGAGAACTGGGCATTGTAGACATGACAGTAATAAGTTTCATTTTATATACTCTGTAGCTGCCTAAGGCTCAGTCCGAAATAGGGGGTAACAAGAATTTGGAAAACAGCTGTCTTATCCTTATAGAAGATACAATTCCGGCATTTGCCTAGCGGGACCGAAGAAATACTGAACTTAAGATGAGCTGCGGGAGTTCGTGGCTATATGCTCGACCTACCGAATTCCGCGTGGCAGTCATATTATCTTTATTTCCAGTTTCTAAAACAATAATAACAGTGTGTACTGTGTATACGATTAAGTTCAAGACAGCTTTACCTCCTCTCCCTCCAAGAATGTACATGAATGGATAGAAATAAAAAAAGGTTCAAACAATATGGACTAACAGATAATACTCTACCTTTTGTTAAGAACATAAAATACACAATAAGTAGGTAAAATAAAACAAGATTTTTTGACATGATCTCTATATGCAACACCAAAGACCTAAGTTAATAAAAGAATAGGGAAATAAGACAGCATGATTGTTTGATCATAGCCTACACAGATGTCTTTGAAACTCAAACTCAATTTAAAAAAAACAACTGTAAATTGGATAAAGAAGTAAATAGCAATTAACAAAACTTTATCATGATCTACAGAAAGAACAACGTATTCTAAACTACGTAGGGCTAATTACATGGTACGAACAAGCTTACAATAATCTTTTTTACCTGCATCTTAACGAAGAGCAATACGTCAATTTTTATGTCCAGCATTGAATACGTTTACCACATCCTCTACAGGGTACATTCGATTTCTTAGATATGTTTTAACCCGTCTAAGACACGAGAGAGAACACTCACATGGTGAACTAGATACATGAATGGTGACTACAATTACGGCTAATTTGTGAATGTAATGAAAGAAATTTTAAAACGATTCATTACTTCAGTCAACTGAGAAATGGAGGTAATGTTAGATTGTTTTTCCTCCTCATAACATTTCAAAACTTTCGGGCGAAGTTTCAGTTCCACCTCTACCCTATCGACATCACATTCGTAATGATATCCAAGTGGTTTAATTTTCTCAAATGAGAGGAGGTGTTCACTTTTGGGGTGAAGAATGCTTATCCCACATAGAATATCTGTATTTTCTGTAAAACGCATTTTCATTTCTGCAAGTTCTCTTTCAAGTACAGGAAGAAATATCCTAAGTCTGTAGTCTTTCTGGGATTGGATATCTTCTTCGTCAACCGAAATTTGCTCAGTCATAATATACTGACGTAAATGTTGGGACATGATCGTGTTCTGGACATTGGATCCGTTAGAGACCTGGCGTTATTTTCAGCAAGACTTAAAGACTAATTCCAATTTTTTTCGATCTTCGCGACTGTGTTTCGAATTTCAGTAAAATAATCCACCACACCTTTCGTAACTAAAACAGCATCATCCCATGTCTATCTTTATTTTGTAGATAATCTGACATTCTTTTCAACTTTCCAAGAAAAAGTGTGAACATTTGGCTTTGGAACACAAACTGAAAAAAAACACTTCACTCAATAGACATCTTGCTTCAGAAGAGTGACAGCGATTTTCATTACTTATCTCAGTAAGTGTTAGAATAACTACCCTAAACGTTCTCTTCATAGCCACACAAGGTGAGACCTAAGATAAGCGAGTAAAAAATATTTCGTTAGTGGTTCAAGAGACACTTAATGACGTAAATAATACTATATATTGAATATCATAAGATAGTACATTAGAAGCCATCGTTTTCTGTGTAGTATCACTGACGGCACCTCAGCAATATATAAAGGACGCGATGACCGATTAGTGGAAGGTCAATATGATGATGATCTTTGACCCGAAGGTCCCTGGGTAAAATGAGCCCATGATGACTTGCCATGGCCTTCCATGGAACGATGATAATGTCCTAAGAACGGTACTTAGATTAAGATCCAAATCACTTGTGTTCCCTGTGGGAATCGAATCCGGAACTCACCGGGAGCCTTGGAAGGTCAATACGAATAACATTATTTCGCATCTGTTTATTTGCATGGTAACTGTGAGGACAAAATATGGACCAGTAATAATCTTCGATAACTGCAGTAGGAAGCGCGAGTTAATCCGAATATTTGCTTGAGCTGTTCGGGTTATTAAATAGTTTGGAGTAAAAGGGGAGTGCACAAAAGCCAAAAATACATTTACAAACGAATATTTGTCAAGGTTTTGTTCTAATCTACAACATGTACAATACCGTATATGTAGTTAAGCATTCAAAATCATTTAAAACAGTCTTGTATTCAAGAAAAGTGAACTGATCTAATTCAATAATCCATTCGGACAAGCGCAGGTTTCGAATTACGGTGGGTTCGGATTAACGCAAGCAGCCTGTACTGCTAATGGAGAAACAAAATACGGAAATGTGTAATTAAAAGAGCTCAAATAGAAGCAAGTCACCTATACTCGTGTCCAATAGAACATGCTACCTATCATGTTTACACCATGCGAGGGGAAACAATATTAGCAATTTTTGCAGTGCTAACAATTTATATGTCCACAGCAATTTGCGAATTATCTGGGAATGATGGGCAAATACCCCTTTAAAACTAGATACACCAAGTAAATTTTATTTTTTCGTGTTATTTTCTCCTGGAGTAAAAACTGGAATTAGAAAGGAAGGTTTACATGGATTGTGATATCAAATAATGGACTTGAAGAAATAATTAACACATATTCCTCCTATCTCTATATTTGAGGAGAGGTGGGGAGACATTTTAGTTTTCTTTCCTAAAATGAAACTTACAGTAACAACGATACTAATGATGCAAAAAACAATAAATATATGTGAATAACTGAAATTCAAGTAGATATATTAAGTAACAAAAGTTTTTTGTTTCATGTGTCTGCGGCAATTACGAGTGTTTATTTTTACATTTCCTCCAACCCTACGAAAGCGCTTTAAATGGCTTTGTAGTTCACGATGTGCTGGAATTTAAAGCCCGCGTAATCTAAATGTTAAACACGACTTTTGGCATCATTATATTACTAGATATATCTGTCTTAAAATCATTGTTCATTGCAAAGTTATCCAGAATCCTAGAACATATTGCAGTACAATCGAAAGTACTACCTATTGCTTTTGAATTACAGGATGTCACACTCATTATTCTACTTCTGATGGGGTGGGCGGATTGGTGGGCGGCCGCCCACCCTAAATGCCGTCCCTGGAAAAAGCAAGAAAAGGATAAATAATGTTTTTGATTGATACGTTGTCGTAGTTTTTTTCGTTTGAGAATAGTTACATTGGAAGTTACTCACACACAGACACACACTATATATATATATATATATATATATATATATATATATATATATATAATGTGTGTGTGTGTGTGTGGAACTTCCAATGTAACTATTCTCAAACGAAAATAAACTACGACAACGTATCAATAGATAGATAGATATATAGATAGATAGATATACAGATAGATAGATAGATAGAGAATAGCATTTGGGTGACGTGGTCGAACTACTTGTTCTCCCAGGAGTGTGGTTCCAGGGCAGTAACCTTAGCTCTGCCCGTGGGATCACGTGAAATGACGTCATATTGTCGCGTTGTTTATGCTCCGTCCTTATGGGCAGTTCCACTTATGTATTTATTTCATATTCTGCCACAGGTGTAAGATTTTTATTTTTATCCTTTTTATTATTTTGTATCATTATATGACTCAGAATGGTTAGGAGATTGTAATCATTAATTCTTAAATTTTACAAGCATCTGATTTCCATTGATGAGATAAATTATCAATTTCGTAGGTTAGTAACATTCCCTTGGGCGACATTTTATTACCTCATGTGATTATGTACAGTGACCACCTCTGTGCACCTCTTAATTTGAATAGAAAATTCGTTATTTTCATGGGTATAGAAGTACCAAATTTGGAGACTTTTAACCTTGGATCACTCTCAGTCCTTTTTTTTATGAAAACAAAGAAGTTTATAAGACCTTGGATAAGCAGCATAAGTTTAAATATGTATTGGAATGTAAAATATGTAAGAAGAGGTTCGGTAAAACACATGCGGATGATTGCAATGTACACCTTTCTCCAGAGTTTGTGTCGCATGTCTTTCAAATTTACACAAATAAATATAACTCTCTCTGTTATGATTGAAATGTTAAAAGTCTTCTTACAAATATACAGAAAAAGAAAACACATATGTCCAAAAATATTTTCCTAAGAAGGTAAGAAATATAGAAGTTATAGTTAATAAAGGAAATCTTCGAAACTTTCATCGACCAACTCTAAGTTCCATTTTCGTAAACTTGGCAAACGCGCAGTGAAAGTTACAAGGAGAGAGGGATTTTTATTTTATTTTATTAGAAATACAACATAAATCTCTCATAATGTTAGTTACTATACATGTTGCACAGCCCTAATAATCATACGTATTACATTTAACCAGTAAAGAAACAATTAAAAAGAAATAAACCACAAGATATGCGAAGAGATCAGGAAGTTTGTGGTAGTGGTTTAATGATACGAGTCTACTAAGGGAACGTAATATGCCCTCGTAGAATAGATGGTTAGCGTGCACGAGCATCAGTTTGAATCCTATACCCCACACTAACTTTATTTTTAAAAAGATTGATTCTTCCAATTACTTAAACGTTTTCTTCTAATAATGTTCTTTAGTATTATCCTCTTTATTCTAGTTTATTTGAATATTTCCAAATAATCCAGAATTAAGTCTTTCAAAGAAGTATTACAATTATCAAGAATTTTATAAAAAGGGGAAACTCCATTTCTAATAATTAGCCTAACCTGAAAAGGAACCCTAGAAATACTTGAAATGGTAATTAACATATGACTGAACTTTAATGGAACATTACAAAACTGAAACAATAACTCCGAATTGTCTCTGCAAGTGATTTGTAGAAAATGGACCGAAATAATAAATATAAGCTATTAGTTTTTAATTAAAAATGTGGTGGCGATAATCCAAAACCCAAGTAGAATATTTAGTCTTCGCTTCACGAAAATAATAATTTTAGAAAAATAATGGTGGTTTGGCTGTTTTAAAATATTTTAGTAAATAAATAAATAACATACTCGGTAACAGATTGAGAGACGGGGTTAATGAATACTATTACAAACTGTTACAAAGTTAGGTGTTGCAGTGCTCCGGTTGCAGCAGGTGGATGTCGCCGAGCGGTCTGGGGTGTTAGACTGACGATCGTGAGGTTTTCGAGTCGTCTGCAGTAGCAACTGTAGAATTTTAACAGACCTCGATGTTTGTGCTCATATCCCTGTGGAGTCTAGTAGTCCTGAAATATGGTTCAAAAATAGAATAAGTCAGGAAGTATAAAGAAGTGTTAGTGCTTTCACATTTGGTGCTTGGTGTCCTTGGTTCGAACCTTGCTCTCTCGATGTTAACTTTGCGGTGGACACACAGCGTGTGTGAGGGTTTGCTCGGAGTTCTCATGTTTCACCCTATTTTCTTTATTACACCATTTCATTTATTTCTCATCACCTCTCCTTTAGCCTAGTTTGCATAACTATAGGACTTAAATCTTAAAGATTTTTTCTCTTTGTCTTACTTTTTGATAACAGGATAATGACTGTAAGTAAAGTACTGCAAATAATTGTGAATATAATAATGCATCCTCAGATAAAATATTAGTTTTCAACCCTTCCCGTTGGTCTAGCGAGTTCTATGTGCGCCTTTGGTGCATGCGGTTCCCCGTTCATTCTCGCTAGAACACAAAAAAATACCTTTCCGTTTACTCTCATTAATCATCCGTCATTTTAACCTGAAGAACGTAGACGTGAAACATTGTACTAAATAACACCATTTCAATAATACCCAGTGATTGTATTGTCTCAATTATCAATAGTTACGATCGTGCTATATACTACCATAATGTATGCAAATTGTTTAAAACAGCTGATTCGATTTCGAGTGTGATGTTTCTATGATTGTTCAAAGATTCAATGCTTCTTTGTGTTAATTCTTCAGCTGCCAATACTGCTATGGCAAGCTGTCTTTCCTTTAGGCAGTTACCTGTGTGACACCATCAAACCACTAGGTTGTAGATCTGCCTGTGTTCTGCATTGTGATTCACAGTAGTCTTAATAGGAGTATAGTATTTTTCTTTTCCTTTCTACATGAAGTCTATCACGCAAATTAGGTATAGCTGAATGTCTTTAGAAACGACACAGTTTCCATACGTCACTCACTAGAAACGAACTTATATTATTTAGTTTTGAAGCTTGCAGAAACAACTACTTTATGCTGAAATTGGCATTCAATGCACAAAGGTATCAGGTTCACATTTCGTATCAGACTTTCAAACCGTGCTAAGCATAAGTATGAAAAGTGCCATAGAACAGGTTTGTCCATTCGTCAGTCCGTCTGTCGATTAGTGTCCGAGCAAAACCAGTAAAATATGAATCGTATTTTTGCAATCGACTGAGCGTCCCATGGATATGCTTAATCTGTTTTGCCAACTTTCTGTTCAAATCGCAAGTGGTTCACATTAAACATTTCCGGTTTCAACATTTATCTTTATAGAACAAAATGATTATTAGATAAAATCAGGCGGTTTCTCCAAACGATTAAGCTTTTCTAAACAGCGTATCATGAAAATTCCGAACACTCTCTCAAAACCTGGTTTCAATTTACTAGAACTCCGGTTTCAAAACCGAATTCCGTAGAGGAGAAACAGTAAGAGATAACCATATGTCATTTTATCCAATCAATTCAGCTTCCCAAAATAACGTTCTGTCTTCACTTTTAATCATCTATTAAACGCGGATACGATTCAAATTGATTTCCGATTTCAATCTTACGTAGAACAAAGATAGTAAAGGGTTAGCGAGTAAGGGCTTTCTATATGAATTCAGAGTCCGAGGAACAGATTCTATTTCTGATATCAGTAACAAATTGCAGCAACTAGTTATACATATATTAGTTTAAGTTTGAGTATTGAATTTCCATAATTTAAAAGTCTGCAGTAGTTTCAAACTGTCAAACGAAATTCACTTGTTTTAGACATACCGGTATTTCGGTTTAACAGCTTAGAAGATTGATCCTCTCATGTCCAGATTCAGTAAGAATAATTATAGGGTGAACGTTATTATGTTATTACAGTGTAAACGTTTTTCAGTTTATTAAGCGTTCTTTGTAAGTGGTATGTCTCTTTGTCTTACTGAATACTGTAGTAGAAAAGAAATCCCAAAGGCATGTTTCATTTACACGTTTCATTGGAATGTACGTGCACTGTATTTTCCGATGGTGATTCAATAAGGAGGTACTATGGATGGACTCATAATAGCACCAACTGTTTTACTATCGTTGTTTAATACGTTATAATCTAAAATACTTTTGAATTAGTTGTTGGAAGTTTAACGACTCCTTCCAACAACGAGTCTTTATTAGACTTGGACCTATAGCTTAACGTGGAATCTGCAACAAATTTACTTCTACTGAGAATGGAATCCGACTTTCACGTACTTCTTTCAGGAAGATGCCAATTAGCCATATGAGCATGCAGTATACAAGTAATTTAACAAAAATATAAAATGTACATATACATGAACCGTTATCAATTTACTTTATAGCAGTGACGTACGTATCAATATACATAAAACATATTACACTGATGAAGTAAATATAACTATGATAAAAAGTATAGTCTACATATCGAGGACGCATTTCATATATCTATTTTAACTCTCGTTTGACTGCTTGATGGAAATCAAGAAATTTTCTACATTTATTTATTTATTCAATAGCAGAAATATCTGTTTTTGAAATGGTTTATTTCATAAATATTTCGAAGGCTCATTTATAGTTCCTAAAGTGAAATCAAAAAATAGCAAGAAGAAAGCAGACTTAGGTAAACGAACTTTGAGACCGTTTTTCGGAACGTAGTAGTGTACATTTAAAGTGTTAATATTACAAACAGGGAGAGCGCAATAGTCAAAAATAGTGGAAAAAAACGTTTCTTGCAGTTTCCGAATCGTAGAATATATAATACGTCGCGTTATGAACTGACGGCGCATGACAGAGTGAGCAGCATACACAGCACACGTGCAAAGTTCTCGGGTTCGTTTCCCGCTGTAGTCATTTTTTACTTTAACCAATAAAGTAAAGCACAAGTAAAATATCAATTCAACATATGTTCAAAGCTGTTGCTAAACCTTGTAATGTTCCAGGTTAACTAGCAACAAAATATAACCCATTCCGTATACATATATTGATATTACGAGCCTCTTCCTCAACACCAAGTAAGATTCGAAGTCGGCTCTTTCTGTTTTAAACTGGGACTTGGGGAATAGAGAATCGGCTTTGTATCTGAGATTTAGTCATTTCCTAGCCGATATACTTAAAAAAAACTCCTTCATGACGATTCAGGTGAACTGCTATCAAAAAACAGGGTTTACAGTTCATTAATTGAACATATATTTAGAAGATCAAAAAATCTCACTATGGGTCATCTTGTTCGGTTTCAGTACTGGGTGTCACTTGAACTCATGTAATAAATTTCATAATCAATGTCATCAGAACACACCTTCGATTCCCCCTTTTTCTTCCGGCATTTTGACATTTTACTTGCTACGTACATAGGTGCGCGGTTGATAATTGTCTCCCAAACACGCTGCTGCAGAGATACTTTATTTCTTACTAATGGTAGACGGGGAAAAGAAGTGTATTACTACCGGCACATCAAACACCAACAATTAGCGTTCAGCTACTGAAAGGCGCAATTCTGAACACCAACATACAGTGTTGCCAGTTTGAGATAAAATCACTGAAGGACACCTGTCACGCACGCGCCAAATCTAGGGTTAAATGAGAAATATATGCACCGAGTTTCGTATTCTTAACTTAAATGTCTAGTGAGATATCCGTCTCACAAGACTTTACTTCTTACATAAATTTTGAGCTCTCCTTCCTTATGCACTTGAAGGATAATATGATAAAACTTCAGCTCAATGACATTTTTAATTATAAATATGTTTAAGAATAATTCTCTAACATTTTCACAATTATCCATGATAATGAGACAGATAACGATGAACGCGCCTGTGGCGCGGGAGACCCGGGTTCGATTCCCGGCGGGAGCTCATGTGGTTCGGATTCCACGTTAATCAGTAGGTCCACGTCTCATATAGCCTCGCTGCTGAACGGGACGTAAAACTCAAAATCAACTCAACTCAGATAACGATGATTTCAATATGAATAAAATAATTTTTCAAATGCTCCCTTCCTTTACTTAAAAGAGAAATTTTTAAACATGTTAGGAAATATGCCCACTTGTTTCCAATCAGAAATATGCGTTCATATCCCCAGTTTTAGAGGTTCTGAGATACTTTATATTTAGTATAAATTATGAACCTCTCTTGTCCCTTAGTATACACCTATTATTGAAAGTAAAAACACCCAGCTCAAGGGCAGTGTTCAAAAATTGTTTTCACAGGACTGAGCCGTATTTTCGCTACGATTGGGCAGGGAAGGTTGAAATCATTGTTTTTGTAATTTACTACATGAAATGCCGTTCCTGGTAAGGGAAGGCTAGATTTATGGAATATATTAGAAATGTATATTTGAGCAGTCCCCACACCTTAGGACAAAATAAAATACAGAAAACTAATTAGACTTATTTTACAAATCTATATAAACAAAAATGAAAGTGGCGATGTTTGCGATTTAATAACTTTTAAACTAGCCGATCAATATCGATCAAATTTTCAACATAGATGAAATACAAACATGTGATCGTTGTTATCATTTTGAATTTGACGGTGCAACTTACGAGAGAAAGAGAGAAGAGATATATAAAGAGGATCGAAAATGACCCATAATAGTGTAAACTCCATAGTTTCCCGGGTGGCAGAGATGAGCAGTGACATTTCCAATGGCTTTTAAATGCAAATTTAGTTCCTTAACTTTGATTAAAGTAGTAACGTAACTGTGCTGTGCAAACGAGGCTTTTGCTCAGAGCGCCGGATTCGGAGGGCGCAAATTTGGGCAAATATTTAGGGGAGCGTTTTGTTTTCGATGGTCAGGGGAGACTAAGGCGAGTTCTTGCCCCGGACTACAACTAGCATATTTGCGTCGCTGAGTAAGTAAGAGGAGGAGATACATGAAAAAGATCGAACATGACCGATATTACTGTCAAATGTATAGTTATTTCTGGTTGCTGAGACAGTGAAACTTACGATCACGTTTAAATTCAAATTGAGTCGCTATTGTCCTTTGTTTCCAAACTGAAACTATTCTACCCGTGCGAAGTACGGATAATTTGCTTGTTTAATAGTTTACCTATTTTCTCATATTGGCTTTTTATAAATAGATTTTGATATTGTGATCAATGTTATGACTCAAAATCGTAGAATTCCGAAACTTCTGGTTGGCATTGAGTGCTAAAGCTATTTTTTCTTTAGATGTTTCATTAACTACGAAAGACCGATTCTCGACATCTCTTAGCATTTTCACTCTGTAAAGAGCAATATATAAATCGCACGTATTAGTAAATTCTTACAACTTCTAGATTGAGAAATGTAATACGGACTGTGATGGAGTTTCTACTTGAGACGTTAAATCGATTACAAAAGCCGCAGTTCGCTTCTATTACACTTTTTGTTCTTTGGCAATCAACGATGAACTGATAACATTTTATTTCTAGAAAATACAGTTTGAATATGGTTTGACGGAAGAAGTGGAACCTACCATTAACGCTCTGAATAAGTTCCATAAAATATTGCTTCTAGATAACCTAACCATTTTTCTGACAGCTGTCGACAACGAACGGATACTTTCTAGATTTAAGCAATGAATAGTTTGGAAGTCTAAAAATCCTGGTGGAGCCAAGTGATGGCCTCCTAAGTATGTATATATATATTGGGTGTAAAGTAAAGGTTATTTACTATGCTTGGGAGGTGAATCTACATATTTTAACAACTAAAATGTCTATTTAACACAATGTCCATATCGGCCTCCTAACCGAGTTACGGACGTCCGAAAGGGTGGGAAAATGAACTTTGAAGGCTAATTCTGGCAAAACGACAAGAGATAAAAGGGCGATGTTAGGCGGCTAACAGACAGTCAAGATTGACTATCCAAAGACACTAAGATGTGTACAAGACGAGCGCAAGGGATTCCCCAAAGGATGCCTCACTGTGCCTTCATTACGTCCGCGGCATGCTTCGCATCCTTTGTAATTGTAAATAGTAATAATCCCGTGTAGATTGTAATAATTAATGCAAAATTAATTCAAAATGCAATTAGAGGTTTAATTTTGCAGTTGTGTTTTAAGCGTTCTTCAGAAAGAATGGCCAAATAAATATTGTGGTGCAGTATATTTACAAGGTAGACGAGAAAGGACCCGATAAATATCTTTGTATATTTAGAATTTACGGCCGAAACCGGCCCTGAACCGTAGAGATATAATTTTGTAGGCCTGCGGGCTCATCCCGAGCCCGTGCAGTCCTCTACCACGCATATGATTCTTCTCCAGTCCAAAACCAATTATACAAATCTTTTTGACAAAATGTTTCCATTCCCCGATTGGGAGCAGCATTTCTGGCAGCGTTTGGATACATGGCTACTTATTTCTAATAAGGACTTTGTATACCGAATTTCGCCTTCTTAATATGAGAAGATTCTGAGGTACTAATTTTTGGTGTAAGAACTTTTTCTCTTACCTTAGATTACGGATTTAAATAAAACTAACGTGATTAGAATCCGACAGGATTACTGTGCTATTTATGTTCAGAAAATAATTCCAAATTGTTTATTCTTTTCTCCGGTATATCACGTTACAAACAATGTTAACTTCATATTTGTAATATACATATAAATTATTGTTGGTTTTCTTTAAACTGAAATTTTATTTGATCTTCTTTCGTCGATTATATTATATTTGACTGCTTAAATGAACTAATAGATAAAATACCATGACTATTGAATTGGAAATTATATGCTATTCTAGCAACGAATCAAAAAAAATATTTCTGGTGGAACTAAACCCACAATTTGAAATTGTATATGATATAAAATATATTTTTCCAACATATATTACCGAAAAAGACTAACTGTTGTGTAGAATGTGTAACATTACATATTGGGTGTTATTGCTATTATTATTACTATTATTTAAAAGCGCCCATGATAATTTCTACTATACCATTGGACGCTGATTTGTGTGCGATGTGCAATCTCCCAACAAAACTCGTATAAAAATACCGAACGTTGACCAAGCCTTTCTGTTCCTTCTGTATCACACCCATTTCTGGGAACTGAAATAGCAAAAACTGCACCAAATAGGATGGATAATGATTGCACATGGTTGTAGGCATATAGCCAGGCCTCAATAACTTAAAAATTGAGAAGATGAAATCATTGGAAATTAATAATTTATCTGAATATACAATATTGTGTTCCCATTTATTTGTAACGGTTTATTTAGAATAAATAATTTCTAGCTGCTATTTAACTGTACAACACAATGCAATAGTATTCTATACCTAGGTAACTTGAGTTTCATACCCTATCAGCTATCAATCATGCTCATTGTATTATACCTAATACGCACCTTTTTATTTATTTGCTAAAGACCTTTACGATTCTACAAAAGGTCGCTTTACAATGAAACACTAACAAACACTAGAAAGTTTGCCAAAGTTTATATATTAGAGATATCCCGGCATTCGCCTGGTGAGACAGCAAAATCGTAAGTCAGTATACTTGGTATCGAAATTCGAATCTGGAGACTTCCAATTACGAAGCGTCAACGCTAACAACAAACCTACGTTCGCTCCGAAAATATTATCCAATTACTTTTCTGCAATTATTTTTGTAAAATGTTCATTATCTTCATAAAGCAAAAAGTGAATATTCTAGTTGGGTTTAGAATTATCGCTACTGCACTTTTAATGTAAAAATAATTCTTTTTGTTCATTATTTCTGTTCATTTTGTACAATTACTTGCCGAGACTATTCGGAGTAATGTTTCAGATTGTAATGTACCTCTAAAGTTTAGCCATATGTTAATTACCACTTCATATATTTATAAGGTTCCCCTTTAGGTTAGGATAATGATTAGAAGTAAACTTTTCTGTTTTTTTATAAAATGCTTGATAATTGTAACACTTTTCTCAAAGCATTTAATTCTGGGTTATTTGGAAATATTCAAATAAACTAGAATGAAGAGGATAATACTAAAGAACATTACTAGAACAAAACGTTGTTTAACGAATTGAAAGAATCAAGCTTTTCTAAAATAAAGTTAGTTTAGGGTATGGGACTCGAACTGATGATCATCTATAAAAATAAAAAAAATCGGAGATTTCTTTCATTAATCATAACTTCTTTATTTATTAACATTTTACGGAAATATTTTTTGGAAATATGTGTTTTCTTTCAATACATATTTTTATAATACATTTCTCATTTTCCATCATAAAAAAAGAGATATTTGTGTTCATGTAATTTTGAAAGACATGCGACAGAAATTCTATACAGGAGTTTACCTAAGTGCTCGGTTCCCCGGAAAGAAGATGACTATAAATGTCATCGATGTCCTAAACTTCTGAGAAATATGGACATTGAGCAAAATACATCGAAAAAGCGGAAGCTATTTAAGATGGGAAGAAAACGCAAAAAGTAGGTTAAATTCGACAGATTATGAAATTGAACTATTTATTAGAGGATGAATTGTAAAAGGTAAATGAAAAATTAAAACGTGACGTAAAAAGGGAGGAAAATACACATGTTTGGGGAGAGAACAAACCATTGGTTGAACTACAGGAATTATAAAAAATAATAAAAATAATATGAAAATAAAGTAAAATTGCTATGTATTTAGCTGATAAAATTATACGATTTGATTATATTGCTGTTGGTGTTGAGATCATTACAATAAAGAAAATTGAGACGAAAGGGTAGATGAATTAAATGTGATCGGTACACAACAAATGGAGAGCATTCTTGAGGTTGCTTAGTGCCAAATATGGAGGAAATTAATGTTGATATTTATGGGAAAATTGAAGATAATGTGCATTTGGCAATACAAGAATATTGTTACATGTTGTTGATATTTTTTTCCAATAATGGCATAGTGTATTTAAAAAATAGAATAGATAACCTTATTAAAGAGTTGCATATTAGTCAGAAGGATATTAACTCATTAGTGCCCAGAATTCCCCAGTGGTATTTTCAAAATTTTATTTTCGCCTATTTGGTCTTAATAGTACTCTAAAATAGAAATTAGAATATTTTTGAAAAATATTTATTTTTTTTCTTGTTTTTTAGGCCGGCAACTTAAGTTGCCAAATGGCACATATATATTCAAAAAAGGGAACATTTTGGAAAGTTATAATTTTGAGGGAGAAAATACACTGCGAAAACATAACTATTAAAATGAAGTTAATCCTTCCTTTACAGACCTTCAATTCTTCCTTCTGGAGTCTTTGAAATCAATCCAGTTGCGTCTTTGTCCTCAAAACACATTGTAGCCAAAAACAGTGCTAAACTTACGTCAATATATCATACAAAGAAAATGCAACGATGTTATGACGAAATAGGCTCCAAAGTAACTTCATGGTTAAAACCTGCAACGTCAATCCATGAATTTCTGCGCTATCACGAAAAATTGCCGTGGCAACTTAAGTTGCCAAGGGGACATAATGGGTTAATGAACGGCATAATAAATTGTTTAGGGGTGTTGAAGATCGAAGAAAGGAAAAGAAATCGCACGAGTTAAAACAAAAGATGTATATTTATCTATAAGTACAAGATATGCTAATGTTCAGAAAATGTGTCAAAATATTCCATATAATTTAACTAAAGTAACGTTTGAAGATAAATAGAATGGTAAGGAGGTAGAAGGAACACTGGACGCTAAGGATTTACACATTATAACAGGTTGTTGGGTTTTACTGGAGAGTATAATTTGAATTTTATGACCAGTGATAGAGGTTTCAGATTTACAAATGTTACTGAAACAAATTCTGAAACAAAAGGTAAATAATAGGGTTAAACATATAACCAGACATTGTGAAGCTGGGCCTGATGTATTAAAAAAGCGGATATTAATTATCGTAATGTACGTAAGCCCGTAAAAGATCTTAATGACGTCTCTATTTGGAGTTCCATTACTATCTCTTAAATAACCTGTAGAGTATTTTCTGCAATTATTGAACGAATAGGGGAAACCATACAGTTATTGGCACTTTAA
Source organism: Thermobia domestica (assembly GCF_964235325.1). Taxonomy (NCBI): domain Eukaryota; kingdom Metazoa; phylum Arthropoda; class Insecta; order Zygentoma; family Lepismatidae; genus Thermobia; species Thermobia domestica. The sequence continues at coordinate 287,659,122 of NC_137456.1, read as the reverse complement.
GGATTTGTTTTCATTCATATCTTAATAACAGACTTATTTTATAACATATACTGGCGATTTTTTAATGTATACTTTCTGGGAATCTCTAATTTAATAATATGTTGAGAAATTACAATACAAATGTAAAGTTTCGCAATAAAAATATATTTTGTAATGTGACAATGATCTTACAGTTATTGGCACTCAATAAACAGTTATTGGCACCCAATGAGGACAGTTATTGGCACCATTTAAAGCATACAGTAGAAGATACGATTGACAGAAATAAGGCTTGTAGGCGTGATTGGAAGTAATATCAATTATTATATTTATTAATACACAAGAAATATACATTTTAGACCTTGAACATTATGAAGTAAACCAAATTGAAACCGGGGAATGCACAACACATTTTTAATTAAAAAAACGGGAAATGCACAAACAAAATTGTATGTTTCAATGATTTATTTCAATCCGTTTCATTAATCTCGTCCTCATCAGTGACCACATTCACTGTCATCCTGTAGAACGTAGCACCCGTGACACACAAATCCATCTTCTATATCTTCTGGTATGTATTCCTTATGGTACTTTGGAATGCAACGACTGTGATATTTGCTGTGGTACAACTTTCATTCAAGATGCATCCTTCCCGAAAATAATGGCTGAAAACAGTGTTTGCAGGATATTACGTTGCTTCGCGCAGCTGATGACGAATCGAAGTTCAGCCTCCTTGTGAGCGTTCCATTTCGTAATGATTCAGTCAGTCCTTTGTCTTGTTCAATGTTAGAAGTTGAAGGACTGCTTATCTCCGTTGAACAATCGAGATAGACCACATGCTTTGATTTCTTTGCAGATGATTTTCCTCTGCGTTTTAACTCTTATTCCTTTCTCTCAGACATCTTCCTTGTTTGCTTCCTGATCTTTTCTTGTTCATCTAATTGCTTTCTTCATTTTTTTCATGCAAAATAGCTTAATATTTATGAGACGTTATTACAAACGGCAGTCTTTCTACATTTCGTTTCCCCTTTCTCCTTGGTGTTTATGGCCATACTAAAACATCTTGCAACAACGTGTGTTCTGTGGTTAACGTTTTTGGAGTTGAGCCGGAACCTTTTTGTAAAGCATTTGCATCTGTAGTATTGCCATTGGTGGATGTATTAGGGTTTACTTCACAAAGAGTATGAGCACCACTAGCAGTATCTGAGTGGTTGAAGTCATTGAGTTGGATACATGCAGAGGATATAGGTGAACCTTGCTGATTGTTCGCCTGTCCTGACTGAAGATTAATACATCTCTCTACCGAAGACTTAGGCCTACTATTATCTATAAAATGTTGAAATAAGCGATACAGCACATGGAAATCTTCTGAAGTCTCCTGAAGAAATTTCATGAAGTCTTCTCATTACATCAGTTCCTACTATACTTTCAAACTCGTTTCTGGTTAATACTACATCCTTAGTTTGCTCATTACCACCGCGTATTTCTTGAACTGTTTGTCTTGGTTTTGCAACGCATTTAGTGTAATCTATGTTGTTGGGATCAAATGGGTGTAAACCGCATACCCTAAATCCATTTTGTATAATAGATGGCTAAATGTAAGTGTCAACTGCTTGTTCCAACAGAGGAGCAAATTTAGCTTTCGTCAAAGACTGCAATTGATGATAAAGTTGCCACTCTCGTACCACTTGCTTCCACCCATCCTTTAACGGTTTAAATACGTCTTGTAGAATTGGGGTACAGAGCAACGAGTTCAATTTGAACCTTGCAGCAAAGTTCGCTAAGTTGGTAAGTAAGATGAGTTTTATGACCGTCCACAAAATATATAATCGGGAACTTGACATTTTCCGATTTTAAATACGGATACAACACATTACCTATATATCCATAAAATACTTCGGCTTTCATGCACCAGTTCTCACTGCGACCGATACCCTATCCTGTAGGCACAGATAGAGCCACATCATTAGGCACATGAACACAAGGGAAAACTTTCATTGGGGGTGTTATGTCACCTGAAGCACTGAAAGTAAACATAACTGTTAAAGACTCCTTTGCATTTTCGCGTGTCTACATCGTACATGTTACTTACTTCTTTTTCCGCTAACACCTTTCCAGTTTTCGGGCAAAGCAAAAAGTTTCATCACCGTTGTAAACATGTGTTGCATCTTGCAGAACATCTGTAAGGTTATTGGCTTCAAAATACTTTTGTATATTATGAAATCATGATCTTATATCGTTTTCTGTTACACAAGCACTCGCACTTGTAACAGATTCGCACGTTCTTTCCGCAACCGTACGATTTCTTTGAAAGAACGATTTATACCATCCGTCTCCCGGCATGTAATTTGGAAACGGTTTGGACGAGGATATTTCACGAGAAAATCCTGAACACTTTTAAGAATATCCTGTTTCTTTCTGGGAAAAACCTTTTCAGCACATTTTATTAACAATTCCACCAACAATGGTTCTTCCTCTTCTAAAATGGGTCGTGGCCCGGAAGATGATTTCACATCTTAATTTTTCAGATGGAACTGTAAGGTAGACCGAGGAACGCCATACTGCTTCGATGCTGTCTTTATTCCTACACCTTTTGATATTGCTTCAAGGGAAGCACTTCTCTGTTCTAGTGCGTATCTTTTTCTTCCAATCTTTGCCATTGTGTGCCGATTTCTGCAACAATAAGAAAACGTTTTGTAATTCATTTTATATGAAATAATTTGTTTGACATTGATCTAGGCCCTATCATTTAAAAGAAAGTAGAAACTGAATGCCCATGTTGTAAACACCAAGAATGTCCATAACCGTCCAGACGTTTGGGACTAACGTATTGAATCTCACAGCAGACTTTTCTTTACCGGAGTTTCTTTACTCCGTTATTCACATTCACTTAGACTAGCTCGCCATTGTTAATAAATATGCTTGTGTCTGACCACGCGCACTTCATGGCCGACTAGCTGAGTTTTGAAAAATACTTTCTTGCAGTAACTCAAAGTTTAAACTATTATAATAAATTTTGATGGTGGGCTAACTCTGTAACTCAGTCGGGTGGGTCAAACTTTGCCAGTCCGCCCCTGAAATAGACTACATGAACAAATATTTTCAATAGGCATACTAGACATATTTCATTACCAGAACCTATTCTGCTGCAAATCCCTAGAGTCATTGGCATGGTCATTTATACAGTTCTTGGCACTGTGCCAATATCTGTTACTTATTAGAGTAGGAAACCAAAATTTTGATCAAGAATAGATGTAAAGATGGAAAGCATTATCTGACAGTTTTCAAGCTATTTTATTCTTCAGCATCAGAGACAGTGATTGGCACTCTAGTGCCAATAACTGACATTTTATATTTTCATTCGTACAGTTATTGGCACCCCATGCATTCACTCGAAGGACAAACAAATCGGTTGAAAATGTACCATCGGGATGATTAGTAGACCCAATTGCTCTCGTGCGAAAAATACTAGAACATTTCAAACAATAGCAAACTAATTACATTTATCTTAAGCTGAGAGATGTCCTTAACAAAAAGTATAAGAATTGCCTGCAAAATTGAAAAATCCAAATAGCTTCCACTGTCGACTAGAGCTTGCCTCCAACTGAAAGGTTCCCGGCAAAACAAACAAAGGGAACGCGGGCAGAGAGGATCAAACCTGCCAGCTGCAGGAAAGTTTTACCAACACGTATTCATTTTTCCTTAGTGAAGGGAAAAAACTAAGGAAGGTGCCAATAATTGTCAGAGTGCCAACGACTATATGGTTTCCCCTATTTAGTAAACTTATAAGTATACATTGTTCACAAAAATTTGTTGTTCAGGGACTTAACACAAATTTTAGTTGCGTTGCTTTAGGGAAGTATGATTACAGTGAGTAAAAGGAAAAGTTATCTTCTGTAAGTAAACTGTTGCAGATGAATGTGAATAAAATATTCTACCCTCATAGAAATATTAGCCTTCAAGCTCTTCATGTTTGTCTAGCGAGTAGCACGCTCGACTTTTGTGCTTGTGGTCCGTTTCCTTTACTCTTATTAATTATCCGTCATCTGTAGCCGTAAGAGCATAAACGGAGAAGCTCATTAAGTTTCAATCAAATTTCAATATTTTCCATTGATTTCAACGTCTTAATCATCAGTTGTTGCGATTGTGCTATATATTACTATTGTGTATGTAAGTAGCTTGACGCAGTTGGTGCGAATTTGCATGTGGTATTTTTTCCTGGTTGTTGAAACAGTCAACGCTTGTTTGTGGTAATCCTTCGTCTACTACTAATACTTCAGGCTGTTCGTGACACCATCTGATCAGTAAGTTTTAGCCTCTGCCTATGTGCTCTGCAGCTTGCATAAGTCTGCAAACTTAACAAACCAATTCTCTTTTCTATAAGAAGTCTATCATACTGATCAAGTGTAGGTGCATTTCTTCAGAAAGGTCACTATTTCCATATGTCATGCATTACAGACGAACATATATTATCAAGTTTTGACTCGTTGCAGAAGCTACTGTTTTATACTAAAAATTGACATTCATTGCACAACGAAATCAAGTTCTCTTTTGATACGCTATTAGATTTTCAAACTGTGCTAGAAATAAGTTATCGAAAGTCTTGTATAACGCATCTACCAAAACCTAAATTTATGACTGCTTCCAGATTTAATACTGATTCTGCAGAGCATAAGGGCAAACCGGAAGCGATTTAAATTAACAGTGGTCTTACTCTGCGGTGATCTTACTTACGTTTTCAAAATTATACCACTAGCAGGAGAGATGCTAATCAACAACAAAATTACACAACCTAAATATGCTTAATCGCCTATATGAGTGATTTGTTTTCATCAAGGTGTATCTAATGAACTCAAGAAAAAGGTTTCAAAAAGTATGCGGAGGCCGGCGCGAACCACCAACCTTATAATTACTAGGCGCTTGTTCTTCTGACTTTGTCACGGAGGCAGCGAAAGAAACATCGCCTTAAGAGGAATAAATCGTTGGTGTCCTTTTAATTTGGCTGATTATGACGCCCCTTTACCCATGTATCCTCGATGATTACAGTTCTTGATCAGATAAAATGTGTTTACCATATAATTATTTAATAAAATGACGCGCATCTATTTACATTTGTGGGGCAACTGGGGCTTCAGGCTCTACTCAAAGGTTTCAGACAATATACGTTGATAATTTGATGTTTATATTTTTGTTAGAACAAACAGACACTGCGTTGCATGAACTCTATTTCAAAGCAAAATCAATGTCAGTAAACAGCTCCTCGAAAAGTTGTAATCGAAAACGTAGTCTTTCTTCTTTCAAACTGCTTGCATTAGTAGTACGGAAATCGAGATTTGCAGCAATAATGGCTGTTCAAAGGGAAGAAAGGAAGCAGTAAGGGTATATACTCGTATGAATATGGTGACCTTGAAGGTATCGTTTGACATAACAACGACCACAGTTTTCAAGTATCTTCTCTGAACCAAATCCTTTGGAGACTGAGGCACGAAATACTCAGAAAAAGGAAGTTTAGTTTATTTTTAATCATAAAAGGAGGTCTCGGAAAATTACTTTACCTTAATTGAAGAATGAAGAGGGAATTGGCATATTTTAGTCCACGAAATCATTGACTTCGGCCAAGACAACAGGACACATGACCTGTCATCGTCTATTTTGTATCCTTCATCGGAGGTTCCGATAGGATTAGCTAGAACAGAAAACCTAGGTTCCCCACCTCTAGTCGCAACTGTCATTAAAGAAAGGGGCGTTCAATGAATTTCGATAAATCTCAGCAGCTAGTTTCCTTATCCTACAAGGAATATAGAGAGAAAGAAGGGGTAAAAAAGACATTCTTTTGTTTTTTGGTTTTATTCAGATGGAAAAGTTTGAGCAGGCATTGATAACAGGAGAGCTTGGAAAACAACAGTAGATACTTGCAGCGTGTAACAATCTCTCAGCAATCTCTGATGTTTGATCTTTTAAAGAAGATCACAAGAGCTGCTTGAGTTAAACTTGCTCAGAGTGTGCAATTAAAAACAAACTTTGTAATTGTAAAATGTTGGAAAACGTTTCACAAATGTGGTTAAAGCGAAAAAGAGAAACAATTGTATTAGTTTCGGTGAGAAAAATGTACATACAAAGAAACCAAACACAACGAAAGAAAATGTAAACAAGATATTATGTTAGAGAAATACTCGATAAACCTTTTAGAAAAATGGTTGGGACGAGTGGATGTGTTAATTTTGGTGAAGAACATGTGCAAAAACAGCAATCGACGAACGACGAAGAAATATCTAATGGAATCAGAACTTTAGAGAAAAATGTATTATTATTATTAACTAAACATTCTGGAGCATCAGACGTGTATATACAGGGCGGTAGGTAACTCCACATACAAACTTTGGAGGAAATTCCTTATACGAAATGAAAGAAAAAATTGTAATAAACATGTGCCGAAAAAAGCCTCCTTTCAGAGTTATTATCCATTGAAAATTCGAAAAATCATTTTTTCAAAACTCCCTAACTTAGAAGCTATAGGACCTATCCCAAGCGGTTTAAGAAATTACACAGGAACTGGTATTCGCTCTAAACATCGGTGTTTCAAAATTGACCAGTACCAGCGAAACGACGCACCACTTTTACTTAAAGGAGTATTCCTATAATTCAACTTTCTTTTTACAATTCCTTTCATCGATAACGGAGGATATTAAAACATGGATATTAAGATAGAGAAGATACTAGTTCCTGTGTAATTCCTTAAACCGCTTGTGATAGGTCCCATTGTTTCTATGTTATTGAGCTCTGAAAAAAGGGTTTCCTCGAATTTTCAATGGATCATAACTCTGAAAGGAGATAGTTTTCGGCCCATGTTTATTAGAACTTGTTTCTCTTATTTCGTATATGGGATCCCCTCCCAAAGTTTGTCGGTGGAGTTGCCTACTACCCGATATATATATATATATATATATATATATATATATATATATATATATATATATATATATATATATTTCAAAACAACACCGAAAGAACAACGAAGATAAGAAGCATAGACCAATCTGGATGCACAAATGCTTCCTTTCGGTGTTACAGGCAGTCAAAAGAAACTAAGATCAATAGTTCCAAATCCGTGGGATCTACCGTAGTATTTGTTCTATCGAAATATCCATGTTTCACAATCCTCCGGTTCTTCTGCAATGATTTTTATAAAACTAGTGAGTACTTCAAATTGTGTGCAAGCAGCCAAACTCCCTCTATGAAAATTGTTGCGTGAGTATCTTAGCATTCTGAAAAGTAGACTTTTAAATAGGACACACGATAGTTCCTGAGTAAAGTCTCGAACCAACAACGGTAGGCCCTATAATTTTTTTAGCTATGTGCGTTTAAAGTTGAATTTTGCATGTTTTCGGCAGCCATGAGTCCGAAGGGGAGCATTTTATTGCATAGTTATTTCATATTCAGTTTCTAATGATCATCGACATGTGCCGTAGTGATCTTTACTTTTGCGTATCTATTGGTATGATAGAGTAAAATGAATACAAAAGGGATTTAATTTAAAATTAGAAACAGCGTTGTTTCCTTCTCGAGATTGTTTTTAGTAACCTATTCACTTTCCTTTTTTCTCCTTGTATTTCACTATAGTATATTTTTGCGATATAGAGTTGGTGTTTTCTTAATTTAAGTGATCTGGTATTATTTTTAGTCTTTGTCGATGTCATGTGATTGCTATACTTAAATTTGATTGGTTGTTTACCCTTCCGATGAAGGAGCCTTGAAAATAAGTGATTGGGCCCGTCACTTGTTCTCTTCGAGAGGTATGTGTTACACCATATTTAATATTGTGTGTAGTATATTTTATTTGTGAATTTAAAATCTATACTGGGTTTTTCCGTGAGTATATAAGAAACATGTAGATAGAAAATTGTTAAATATTCTAATTGAACCATCAGTTCAAACATTGGTATTGGATTTCTGTGATATAAATAATTATATTTCAAATATGGTTTACGCTGAATATGACTTGAGGTAAGGCAGGATCCATCTTGGAATTACACTTCATACAACATGTGCCTGATGAATTGTTCAGTAATTATAAATTTCATATTTTTTCCATGAATCAAATTTATTTAAATCTATTAGTGGTTGAAAATATTTTTGAAGACCGAACAAAACTTTTTTGAACTTCATAAATTCGTTGTTCTGTTCAACATTACATATACCTTTTTGTTTTATTAAAAATAAATTTTTTAATGTTATCTGAATTCTTTTTTTTTTTTTTGTGTTCATCAAGTAGAGTTATGTCCTTGCAACCTTTGAAGACGTGTTATTATTTGTTGAACTTTAACATACCATTCTTTTTCAGTAGCCTACATTTTTACGTGCGTGAAGTGGCGTTGTAAACCACATTCCTGGCCCGGGAAACTCTTCTCGGAGGAGCTACTTGTTTGAATAGAGGGAAGGGAACGTAAAACTTTCTTTCCTGATTTTCAAAGATTATTTTCTCTGGGAAGGGACGGTAATGGCAACATTACCCACCTTGGCTGTTACAAAAGAAGAGAACAAGTCCTATTTTATGGTATGCTTTAAAGGTTTAAAGTCATTTATAGTCTTCATTGGTATTTAAAAAAAAGCAGGCGGGATTGAACCCAATTCTTGGCACATGTTAGTCAATATCTTTGCTTACTTGTTTAGAGTCATTATGGCTTTTGGTGGTGATAGTTCCTTTTTTATGGATGAGATACCACTTTTTAAGGAAAATAAAAATGTAGAACGCGTAGAGCAAAGAAAGGTCGAATCAATATTTTTGAAAGAAATTGCTACAATGAATCCAATTGATCAAAGACAGGCCGTAGAAACGTTATCGGAAGAAGAAGCAAAATCGCTGCTCATAGATTCCTTGCAAATAAAACAGCTGACCCACAGTCGTCTGTTGACCTTGATAAGCAGGAGGTAGCTAACGTAGCACCTGTGAATAACACAAACACGGTGCCTGTTGTACCAAGTGTTCATTAACCTTTTGTTGGCTCGCTAGTTCATAAGAATGTGCAAGGTCAGCAATGTAACTGATCTTCTTCTTCGAATGCTTGTTTTTCAAAACTAGAACAGAATTCCGCAGCTTTGGTACTTCGATCATTGTTTGAAAATTTACCAAGTTGGGATGGATCTAACCCTATAGTATTATATGAGTTTGTTAAACAAATAGATGAGTTTTAAAATGTAGACCGTTTTCCTTTCCCGGTATTACTGTATTCCTTAAGAGGAAAAGTATCAGGTCCTATAAAAAATATATTACTGGAATTGCCTAGTCAGCTTTGTACCTGGTAGCTCACGCGAGATTATATTTTCCATAATTTATTATCGGAATGTGCTATACAATCCATAGTTGTTGAATATATGTATAAGCCCCAAGCCCAGACAGAGAACTTGAAAGACTTTGTTAAACGTTTAGTCACAGTGGACCGCTTGCTTAAAATAATTTGTGGTGATGAGAGATTAGTAAGTTTCATTACCAGTGGCGTTCTGCCTCGAATAAAAGGGAGGTTTTTTTATAACCAGAAACATAAAACTATGAGTGAATTACACCGATTGGTTAACGACTATACTTTTCATGAACTCTATTTTAAACAATTTGATTTTAAGGTGCGCTCTCAAGTAGGGTTGCCAATTGTGAAAAAAAACTTAACAAATAAACAAAAACAAAAAACTGTTGCGTGCTTTCTTTGTGGTGGTCCGCATTTAAAATGGAACTGTTTCTTAAATAAAAATTCGTCTTCACCTATGCCGTTTGTTGGAAATAATGAAAAGAAAGTGTGTTCTGTAGAAGATAGTGGGGTGTTGCTTTGGTGAACCTTAAAGTTGGGGATTTTTCCGTCGTCTCTGCCTTAGATTGTGGATGCATGGCTAATTTAATTAGTTTGGAACTTTTTAATAAAGTCAAGGACTTATATGGAATCCGTGTTAATTATAAAGACTGTTTTCGTGGAAAAACTATTAACAGAGAAGCATTAGTGTTACGTCCTTCAGTGTTGCTACCCTTGGATATATAAGATCTTGGATACTTATAGATGGATATAAGTTTCAGTGCAAGTTTTATGTGATGAAAAATCTTGAATATCAAATTCTTCTGGGACTCGATTGTTTTCGTAGAGAGGGATTATGTATTGACTTTGATAAAAAAACACGTTATATTGGACCAAGTCAAAAATAGAAGTTCCGTTAGTAAAATCTTCTCCCCCCTCCCCTCTTACTTATAACAAAAAGAAATCTGTTGCTGGTTTCTATCCTTGCAGGGAGGGGAGTTTGAGCGAAGCTGCCGCCAAACTTTTCTTGGGAGATTATTCGCCTCATTCCTCTAGGCCCTGGACTTGTAAGAGAAATTCTGACAACGGAAGCAAACATCCTAGTATTGAAGATTTGGATGCGACCAGGACACCACAGATAAGGAGCCGCAAGCCTTCTAAGTCGACCAGAAGCGATACAGTTGGACTACATGGTTACAGGTACTCTTGCAGCGAAATTTTTTCTTCCAGGACATTTCATTTGCCTTCATCAAATTTAAAAAGAAAAACAAATGTTACTTCGGACTTTAATTTTGAGAAAAATAATATTTCAATGTTAGAAAATGAGCCCGTGCCTGGGCCTCCTTCGCGACGTGATACTTGTAATGTAGTAAATGACGATAAAGTCTGTAGGAAACGTGTGAATTTTCAAGTCAATAATGTCAATTATAATAATGAAATAGGGTGCGATCCATTGTTATGTATATTACAGTCGGGTGATGAGAGTAAGTGGGATATTACTGTAGAAGAGAGAAAGAAAATCATTGATGGTATAGATAAAAAGTTATTGGAACAAGACAAGTGTTTACGGGCTTATGTAGATAGGTGATTGAGTAAATATGATAATGTGATCACTCATCGTATAGGCTGCATTAGTGATTTTGTATACCATATCCAAAGAAAATCAGATGAAGTGATACGTGAGAGACAGTACCCTTTTTCGAGAACTCAGCAGAAGGAATTATCCCATATTATTGAACAATTATTGGAAAATAACGTTATTCGTCCTTCACTCTCTGAGTTGAGATCTCCTTGTTTTCTTGTTAAGAATAGGCTTCCAGGCTAGTAGAAAATTTTTCTCGGGTGAACAATATCATTTGTGGAGATGGGGTCCCGTGTCCGAACTTCGACGAGTGTATTAGTTCGCTTTCTGATGCAAAAATTGTCAATATTTGATGCTCGTCAAGCTTTCTTCCGGGTCCAGCTGTCTCCTGAGAGTAGACAGCTCACCGCCTTCGCTGTACAAGACAAATTATATGAATACTGGCGTGTACCGGTGGGAATCTGCATTGGGACACAGGCCTTAATGAGGGCTCTTAATGATATACTGGGAGACTTGAGAGGAAAGGGAGTTGAATTCTACGCTGACGACATTGTCGTATATGAACGTTCTATTGAGGAACACAATTCAATGCTTGAACAAGTTCTCTCTCGTCTTTCGAAAAGAGGCCTCACTCTCTCTCCCGATAAATGTAAGATATTGAGGACAAAAATTAAATTTTTGGGCTTCTTGATCGAGGACGATGAAATTAAGATGTTACCCGAAAGGCTACAGCAATTAGGGATATTAAACCCCCTCAAAACCGACGAGGCCTTGTGAAGATTTTGAGCTTTTTAAATTTATATTCTCGTTTCTGTAATGACTTCAGGGGCCTTATCGAACCCTTATCGAGAATGCGTTCTCCACGTGAGAAATTTGTTTAGGCTCCCAGAGAGAACTCTTGTTTGGAGCAAATAAAGCGAGCTTTTGAAAAACAAATTATTTTGTCCATCCACAATTTAAATAAAAGATTTTTAAGGCATGTAGATTCGACGTTGAGATCTCAAGCCGCAATTTTGTCTCAGAAAACGGACGAGGGCTTGTTGAAACCAGTTTGGTTTATCAGTAACACTTTAAAACTCACTGATTTTAATAGAACAATATATCAATTGGAATTGCTTGCCATATATAATGCGGTGATGCGCTTTCGTTCATTTTTGAGTAACGAATTTACTATATTTACAGATAATAATGCTCTCGGACACATGTTACGTAATCCGAAGAATTTAGGGCGCTATGATAATATAGTACAGAATTTATTTGAATTTAAATTCAAAATTGTGCACATTTCGAGTGCGAAGAATTTTCAAGTGGATTTTTTGACGCGGATTTATGAAATCAATCCCACGGATGTAGATGTTGATCGTTGTTCCATTAATTCCGCGGAGAATTGGATGTTTAGTCTATGAAGTTTATCATTGTCACATAAAGATATTGTACAACATCAACGAACGGAAGCTGATACTAAAGATATCTATCGATAGGTGGTTGGACATGGTGGGAAATGCCAAGATTACAAGATTGTGAAGGATATTTTTTATCAAAATACTAAGGCGAAATATTAACCTTATAAGGTTTTGGTTCCCCGATTACTTGTCCCTATGTTATTAAGTTATTACCATTCCATATTACCTAATGGGGCTCATCTTTGGATTTTGAAGAGTTATGAGCAAATTTCAAAATATTTCACTTGGAAGAACATGTACGACGAAATTCGAGAGTATGTACGAGGGTACCATGAGTGCCAGAAATAGTCTCGAAATAGTCTTCCTCAAGGGCAGTTGATATCAGAATATTGTTCTGAACTGAATGGCCATAACTACGTGGATTTCGCTGGGCCACTCCCGTGTAGTGATGGATACCGGTACATTATACTTTGTCTCGATAATGCGTCTCGATTCCTTCATTTATTTCTATTACGTAATGCAAGGAGCAAGCTTGTTATAATAGCCTTGAATGATATTTTTTGTCGTTTCGGATCTTGTCATTCTCTTACGAGAGATGGGGTCCATGTCTTTCTTCCGTTGAATAAAAGAATTTCCTGTTGGCAATTAGAATAAAACATATTAGGAGCTCTCCTTACTTTCCTGGTGGAAACGCAGTCGAGAAATATGTGAGATTAGTAAGTGAGACTTGCCTGAAATCCTATTTGAATGGAAAACAGGAGAAATGGGCATATTTTATAAACTAACTGCAGTTTTCTCTAAATACTGCTGAACATTCAGAGTTGAAATTTTCTCCATTTAGATTGTTTCTTAGGAGAGATCCTATTGATACCTTGATGGTTAAGTGAAAAATTTCCTCTGAAGATATTGATGGCCCTAATAATGCCACTATATGGGAGCAAGCTTTAGAAAACACGAACAAAGCTTGGGAAGAGAGACGAAGGATATATAATAAGCGTACTGTTTCTGCCACTTTTGCTGTCGGTGATCGTGTGTTGATCAAATCACAGCAAAAGTCATCCCTACAGGATAAGGTTACAAAATCATTAGCCTTTAATTGGTGTGGTCCTGTTACTGTGATTGCCACTGTGAACGGCAAATACATTAAAATGCAAAACAAATGATAATAAAATAGTCGTGACGCATACTACTTTAGCTAAGCTCTATAGAGAGCCCAGAACTGTATATGGTGTAACCTTGTAAGTTGAATTGTTGTTTCTTGACTTGTATATTTATTGTTCATGTTCATCATCATTCATTCGCTACTAACCCTTTTCATCATCATTTGATCTCATGCTCATTACTATATTGTAGTGTACATATTTTTTTTTTGTATAAAATGAAAAATATTCTGAAGAATTTTTTTGGGAGCGGGATGTTGTGCCGTAGTGATCTTTACTTTTGCGTATTTATTTGTATTATAGAGTAAAATGAATACAAAAGGGATTTAATTTAAAATTAGAAACAGCGTTGTTTCCTTCTAGAGATTTTTTTGGTAACCTATTCACTTTCCTTTTTTCTCCTTGTATTGAACTACAGTATATTTTTGGGATATAGAGTTAGTGTTTTCTTAACTTAAGTGACACGGTATTATGGTTAGTCTTTATCAATGTCATGTGATTGCTATACTTAAATTTGATTGGTTATTTACCCTTCCGATGAAGGAGCCTTGAAAATAAGTGATTGGGCCCGTCACTTGTTCTCTTCGCGAGGTATGTGTTACACCATATTTAATATTGTGTGTAGTATATTTTATTTGTGAATTTAAAATCTATTCTGGGTATTTCCGTGAGTATATAAAAACATGTAGATAGAAAATTGTTAAATATTCTAATTGAACCATCAGTTCAAATATTGGTATTGGATTTCTGTGATATAAATAATTATATTTCAAATATGGTTTACACTGAAAATGACTTGTGGTAAGGCAGGATCCATCTTGGAATTACACTTCATACAACATGTGCCTGATGAATTGTTCAGTAATTATAAATTTCATATGGTTTTTCCATGAAACAAATTTATTTAAATCTATTAGTGGTTGAAAATATTTTTCAAGACCGAACAAAACTTTTTTGAACTTCATAAATTCGTTGTTCTGTTCAACATTACATATACCTTTTTGTTTTATTAAAAATATAATTGGTTAATGTTATCTGAATTCTTTTTTTTTTTTGTGTTGATCAAGTAGAGTTATGTCATTGCAACCTTTGAAGACGTTTTATTTTTTGTTGAACTTTAACATACCATTCTTTTTCAGTAGCCTACATTTTTACGTGCGTGAAGTGGCGTTGTAAACCACATACCTGGCCCGGGAAACTCTTCTCGGAGGGGCTACTTGTTTGAATAGAGGGAAGGGAACGTAAAACTTTCTTTCCTGATTTTCAAAGATTATTTTTTCTGAGAAGGGACGGTAATGGCAACATTACCCACCTTGGCTGTTACAGACAGTTACCACCTAAATTTATGGAATAATACGCACTCATTTTAAGATTTTTCACCTTCTGATGTAGAGACAGGAAATAATAATATCAATAATAGCCGCATACACGTAACATGCAATAGTTCGTGTTGGCCCCTTCGCGATTCTCCACGACTAATCGATGGAGCGCGAACGAAAACGAAATCCTCTCTGGTACACGATGGAAACATCAACATCTCACATGTAGATATCTGTTTCGACTCGGCGGAAGCTGCCGCCAGTGGCACACTAACGGCAATCCTTCGACACGACGCGGTATCGACTATCTACATTTACCAGCAAGCGAGACTCTAGGTGCAGACGACGTTTACGGCATGGGGATTACTTGATTCTCTTGTGCTCAGAATGTTCCATATGCTTTGGTGAATGCCATAGGCCCTATCAGGAAATTGCTCTCAAAGATACTTTTTGTTTTCACTTCCCCACCTCTAGTCGCAACTGTCATTAAAGAAAGGGGCGTTCAATGAATTTCGATAAATCTCAGCAGCTAGTTTCCTTATCCTACAAGGAATATAGAGAGAAAGAAGGGGTAAAAAAGACATTCTTTTGTTTTTTGGTTTTATTCAGATGGAAAAGTTTGAGCAGGCATTGATAACAGGAGAGCTTGGAAAACAACAGTAGATACTTGCAGCGTGTAACAATCTCTCAGCAATCTCTGATGTTTGATCTTTTAAAGAAGATCACAAGAGCTGCTTGAGTTAAACTTGCTCAGAGTGTGCAATTAAAAACAAACTTTGTAATTGTAAAATGTTGGAAAACGTTTCACAAATGTGGTTAAAGCGAAAAAGAGAAACAATTGTATTAGTTTCGGTGAGAAAAATGTACATACAAAGAAACCAAACACAACGAAAGAAAATGTAAACAAGATATTATGTTAGAGAAATACTCGATAAACCTTTTAGAAAAATGGTTGGGACGAGTGGATGTGTTAATTTTGGTGAAGAACATGTGCAAAAACAGCAATCGACGAACGACGAAGAAATATCTAATGGAATCAGAACTTTAGAGAAAAATGTATTATTATTATTAACTAAACATTCTGGAGCAACAGACGTGTATATACAGGGCGGTAGGTAACTCCACATACAAACTTTGGAGGAAATTCCTTATACGAAATGAAAGAAAAAATTGTAATAAACATGTGCCGAAAAAAGCCTCCTTTCAGAGTTATTATCCATTGAAAATTCGAAAAATCATTTTTTCAAAACTCCCTAACTTAGAAGCTATAGGACCTATCCCAAGCGGTTTAAGAAATTACACAGGAACTGGTATTCGCTCTAAACATCGGTGTTTCAAAATTGACCAGTACCAGCGAAACGACGCACCACTTTTACTTAAAGGAGTATTCCTATAATTCAACTTTCTTTTTACAATTCCTTTCATCGATAACGGAGGATATTAAAACATGGATATTAAGATAGAGAAGATACTAGTTCCTGTGTAATTCCTTAAACCGCTTGTGATAGGTCCCATTGTTTCTATGTTATTGAGCTCTGAAAAAAGGGTTTCCTCGAATTTTCAATGGATCATAACTCTGAAAGGAGATAGTTTTCGGCCCATGTTTATTAGAACTTGTTTCTCTTATTTCGTATATGGGATCCCCTCCCAAAGTTTGTCGGTGGAGTTGCCTACTACCCGATATATATATATATATATATATATATATATATATATATATTTCAAAACAACACCGAAAGAACAACGAAGATAAGAAGCATAGACCAATCTGGATGCACAAATGCTTCCTTTCGGTGTTACAGGCAGTCAAAAGAAACTAAGATCAATAGTTCCAAATCCGTGGGATCTACCGTAGTATTTGTTCTATCGAAATATCCATGTTTCACAATCCTCCGGTTCTTCTGCAATGATTTTTATAAAACTAGTGAGTACTTCAAATTGTGTGCAAGCAGCCAAACTCCCTCTATGAAAATTGTTGCGTGAGTATCTTAGCATTCTGAAAAGTAGACTTTTAAATAGGACACACGATAGTTCCTGAGTAAAGTCTCGAACCAACAACGGTAGGCCCTATAATTTTTTTAGCTATGTGCGTTTAAAGTTGAATTTTGCATGTTTTCGGCAGCCATGAGTCCGAAGGGGAGCATTTTATTGCATAGTTATTTCATATTCAGTTTCTAATGATCATCGACATGTGCCGTAGTGATCTTTACTTTTGCGTATCTATTGGTATGATAGAGTAAAATGAATACAAAAGGGATTTAATTTAAAATTAGAAACAGCGTTGTTTCCTTCTCGAGATTGTTTTTAGTAACCTATTCACTTTCCTTTTTTCTCCTTGTAGTTCACTATAGTATATTTTTGCGATATAGAGTTGGTGTTTTCTTAATTTAAGTGATCTGGTATTATTTTTAGTCTTTGTCGATGTCATGTGATTGCTATACTTAAATTTGATTGGTTGTTTACCCTTCCGATGAAGGAGCCTTGAAAATAAGTGATTGGGCCCGTCACTTGTTCTCTTCGAGAGGTATGTGTTACACCATATTTAATATTGTGTGTAGTATATTTTATTTGTGAATTTAAAATCTATACTGGGTTTTTCCGTGAGTATATAAGAAACATGTAGATAGAAAATTGTTAAATATTCTAATTGAACCATCAGTTCAAACATTGGTATTGGATTTCTGTGATATAAATAATTATATTTCAAATATGGTTTACGCTGAATATGACTTGTGGTAAGGCAGGATCCATCTTGGAATTACACTTCATACAACATGTGCCTGATGAATTTTTCAGTAATTATAAATTTCATATTTTTTCCATGAATCAAATTTATTTAAATCTATTAGTGGTTGAAAATATTTTTGAAGACCGAACAAAACTTTTTTGAACTTCATAAATTCGTTGTTCTGTTCAACATTACATATACCTTTTTGTTTTATTAAAAATAAATTTTTTAATGTTATCTGAATTCTTTTTTTTTGTGTTCATCAAGTAGAGTTATGTCCTTGCAACCTTTGAAGACGTGTTATTATTTGTTGAACTTTAACATACCATTCTTTTTCAGTAGCCTACATTTTTACGTGCGTGAAGTGGCGTTGTAAACCACATTCCTGGCCCGGGAAACTCTTCTCGGAGGAGCTACTTGTTTGAATAGAGGGAAGGGAACGTAAAACTTTCTTTCCTGATTTTCAAAGATTATTTTCTCTGGGAAGGGACGGTAATGGCAACATTACCCACCTTGGCTGTTACAAAAGAAGAGAACAAGTCCTATTTTATGGTATGCTTTAAAGGTTTAAAGTCATTTATAGTCTTCATTGGTATTTAAAAAAAAGCAGGCGGGATTGAACCCAATTCTTGGCACATGTTAGTCAATATCTTTGCTTACTTGTTTAGAGTCATTATGGCTTTTGGTGGTGATAGTTCCTTTTTTATGGATGAGATACCACTTTTTAAGGAAAATAAAAATGTAGAACGCGTAGAGCAAAGAAAGGTCGAATCAATATTTTTGAAAGAAATTGCTACAATGAATCCAATTGATCAAAGACAGGCCGTAGAAACGTTATCGGAAGAAGAAGCAAAATCGCTGCTCATAGATTCCTTGCAAATAAAACAGCTGACCCACAGTCGTCTGTTGACCTTGATAAGCAGGAGGTAGCTAACGTAGCACCTGTGAATAACACAAACACGGTGCCTGTTGTACCAAGTGTTCATTAACCTTTTGTTGGCTCGCTAGTTCATAAGAATGTGCAAGGTCAGCAATGTAACTGATCTTCTTCTTCGAATGCTTGTTTTTCAAAACTAGAACAGAATTCCGCAGCTTTGGTACTTCGATCATTGTTTGAAAATTTACCAAGTTGGGATGGATCTAACCCTATAGTATTATATGAGTTTGTTAAACAAATAGATGAGTTTTAAAATGTAGACCGTTTTCCTTTCCCGGTATTACTGTATTCCTTAAGAGGAAAAGTATCAGGTCCTATAAAAAATATATTACTGGAATTGCCTAGTCAGCTTTGTACCTGGTAGCTCACGCGAGATTATATTTTCCATAATTTATTATCGGAATGTGCTATACAATCCATAGTTGTTGAATATATGTATAAGCCCCAAGCCCAGACAGAGAACTTGAAAGACTTTGTTAAACGTTTAGTCACAGTGGACCGCTTGCTTAAAATAATTTGTGGTGATGAGAGATTAGTAAGTTTCATTACCAGTGGCGTTCTGCCTCGAATAAAAGGGAGGTTTTTTTATAACCAGAAACATAAAACTATGAGTGAATTACACCGATTGGTTAACGACTATACTTTTCATGAACTCTATTTTAAACAATTTGATTTTAAGGTGCGCTCTCAAGTAGGGTTGCCAATTGTGAAAAAAAACTTAACAAATAAACAAAAACAAAAAACTGTTGCGTGCTTTCTTTGTGGTGGTCCGCATTTAAAACGGAACTGTTTCTTAAATAAAAATTCGTCTTCACCTATGCCGTTTGTTGGAAATAATGAAAAGAAAGTGTGTTCTGTAGAAGATAGTGGGGTGTTGCTTTGGTGAACCTTAAAGTTGGGGATTTTTCCGTCGTCTCTGCCTTAGATTGTGGATGCATGGCTAATTTAATTAGTTTGGAACTTTTTAATAAAGTCAAGGACTTATATGGAATCCGTGTTAATTATAAAGACTGTTTTCGTGGAAAAACTATTAACAGAGAAGCATTAGTGTTACGTCCTTCAGTGTTGCTACCCTTGGATATATAAGATCTTGGATACTTATAGATGGATATAAGTTTCAGTGCAAGTTTTATGTGATGAAAAATCTTGAATATCAAATTCTTCTGGGACTCGATTGTTTTCGTAGAGAGGGATTATGTATTGACTTTGATAAAAAAAACACGTTATATTGGACCAAGTCAAAAATAGAAGTTCCGTTAGTAAAATCTTCTCCCCCCTCCCCTCTTACTTATAACAAAAAGAAATCTGTTGCTGGTTTCTATCCTTGCAGGGAGGGGAGTTTGAGCGAAGCTGCCGCCAAACTTTTCTTGGGAGATTATTCGCCTCATTCCTCTAGGCCCTGGACTTGTAAGAGAAATTCTGACAACGGAAGCAAACATCCTAGTATTGAAGATTTGGATGCGACCAGGACACCACAGATAAGGAGCCGCAAGCCTTCTAAGTCGACCAGAAGCGATACAGTTGGACTACATGGTTACAGGTACTCTTGCAGCGAAATTTTTTCTTCCAGGACATTTCATTTGCCTTCATCAAATTTAAAAAGAAAAACAAATGTTACTTCGGACTTTAATTTTGAGAAAAATAATATTTCAATGTTAGAAAATGAGCCCGTGCCTGGGCCTCCTTCGCGACGTGATACTTGTAATGTAGTAAATGACGATAAAGTCTGTAGGAAACGTGTGAATTTTCAAGTCAATAATGTCAATTATAATAATGAAATAGGGTGCGATCCATTGTTATGTATATTACAGTCGGGTGATGAGAGTAAGTGGGATATTACTGTAGAAGAGAGAAAGAAAATCATTGATGGTATAGATAAAAAGTTATTGGAACAAGACAAGTGTTTACGGGCTTATGTAGATAGGTGATTGAGTAAATATGATAATGTGATCACTCATCGTATAGGCTGCATTA
This sequence comes from Thermobia domestica, assembly GCF_964235325.1. NCBI lineage: Eukaryota > Metazoa > Arthropoda > Insecta > Zygentoma > Lepismatidae > Thermobia > Thermobia domestica. The sequence goes on along the minus strand of NC_137456.1, from coordinate 287,638,762 downwards.
GTGATTTTGTATACCATATCCAAAGAAAATCAGATGAAGTGATACGTGAGAGACAGTACCCTTTTTCGAGAACTCAGCAGAAGGAATTATCCCATATTATTGAACAATTATTGGAAAATAACGTTATTCGTCCTTCACTCTCTGAGTTGAGATCTCCTTGTTTTCTTGTTAAGAATAGGCTTCCAGGCTAGTAGAAAATTTTTCTCGGGTGAACAATATCATTTGTGGAGATGGGGTCCCGTGTCCGAACTTCGACGAGTGTATTAGTTCGCTTTCTGATGCAAAAATTGTCAATATTTGATGCTCGTCAAGCTTTCTTCCAGGTCCAGCTGTCTCCTGAGAGTAGACAGCTCACCGCCTTCGCTGTACAAGACAAATTATATGAATACTGGCGTGTACCGGTGGGAATCTGCATTGGGACACAGGCCTTAATGAGGGCTCTTAATGATATACTGGGAGACTTGAGAGGAAAGGGAGTTGAATTCTACGCTGACGACATTGTCGTATATGAACGTTCTATTGAGGAACACAATTCAATGCTTGAACAAGTTCTCTCTCGTCTTTCGAAAAGAGGCCTCACTCTCTCTCCCGATAAATGTAAGATATTGAGGACAAAAATTAAATTTTTGGGCTTCTTGATCGAGGACGATGAAATTAAGATGTTACCCGAAAGGCTACAGCAATTAGGGATTTTAAACCCCCTCAAAACCGACGAGGCCTTGTGAAGATTTTGAGCTTTTTAAATTTATATTCTCGTTTCTGTAATGACTTCAGGGGCCTTATCGAACCCTTATCGAGAATGCGTTCTCCACGTGAGAAATTTGTTTAGGCTCCCAGAGAGAACTCTTGTTTGGAGCAAATAAAGCGAGCTTTTGAAAAACAAATTATTTTGTCCATCCACAATTTAAATAAAAGATTTTTAAGGCATGTAGATTCGACGTTGAGATCTCAAGCCGCAATTTTGTCTCAGAAAACGGACGAGGGCTTGTTGAAACCAGTTTGGTTTATCAGTAACACTTTAAAACTCACTGATTTTAATAGAACAATATATCAATTGGAATTGCTTGCCATATATAATGCGGTGATGCGCTTTCGTTCATTTTTGAGTAACGAATTTACTATATTTACAGATAATAATGCTCTCGGACACATGTTACGTAATCCGAAGAATTTAGGGCGCTATGATAATATAGTACAGAATTTATTTGAATTTAAATTCAAAATTGTGCACATTTCGAGTGCGAAGAATTTTCAAGTGGATTTTTTGACGCGGATTTGTGAAATCAATCCAACGGATGTAGATGTTGATCGTTGTTCCATTAATTCCGCGGAGAATTGGATGTTTAGTCTATGAAGTTTATCATTGTCACATAAAGATATTGTACAACATCAACGAACGGAAGCTGATACTAAAGATATCTATCGATAGGTGGTTGGACATGGTGGGAAATGCCAAGATTACAAGATTGTGAAGGATATTTTTTATCAAAATACTAAGGCGAAATATTAACCTTATAAGGTTTTGGTTCCCCGATTACTTGTCCCTATGTTATTAAGTTATTACCATTCCATATTACCTAATGGGGCTCATCTTTGGATTTTGAAGAGTTATGAGCAAATTTCAAAATATTTCACTTGGAAGAACATGTACGACGAAATTCGAGAGTATGTACGAGGGTACCATGAGTGCCAGAAATAGTCTCGAAATAGTCTTCCTCAAGGGCAGTTGATATCAGAATATTGTTCTGAACTGAATGGCCATAACTACGTGGATTTCGCTGGGCCACTCCCGTGTAGTGATGGATACCGGTACATTATACTTTGTCTCGATAATGCGTCTCGATTCCTTCATTTATTTCTATTACGTAATGCAAGGAGCAAGCTTGTCATAATAGCCTTGAATGATATTTTTTGTCGTTTCGGATCTTGTCATTCTCTTACGAGAGATGGGGTCCATGTCTTTCTTCCGTTGAATAAAAGAATTTCCTGTTGGCAATTAGAATAAAACATATTAGGAGCTCTCCTTACTTTCCTGGTGGAAACGCAGTCGAGAAATATGTGAGATTAGTAAGTGAGACTTGCCTGAAATCCTATTTGAATGGAAAACAGGAGAAATGGGCATATTTTATAAACTAACTGCAGTTTTCTCTAAATACTGCTGAACATTCAGAGTTGAAATTTTCTCCATTCAGATTGTTTCTTAGGAGAGATCCTATTGATACCTTGATGGTTAAGTGAAAAATTTCCTCTGAAGATATTGATGGCCCTAATAATGCCACTATATGGGAGCAAGCTTTAGAAAACACGAACAAAGCTTGGGAAGAGAGACGAAGAATATATAATAAGCGTACTGTTTCTGCCACTTTTGCTGTCGGTGATCGTGTGTTGATCAAATCACAGCAAAAGTCATCCCTACAGGATAAGGTTACAAAATCATTAGCCTTTAATTGGTGTGGTCCTGTTACTGTGATTGCCACTGTGAACGGCAAATACATTAAAATGCAAAACAAATGATAATAAAATAGTCGTGACGCATACTACTTTAGCTAAGCTCTATAGAGAGCCCAGAACTGTATATGGTGTAACCTTGTAAGTTGAATTGTTGTTTCTTGACTTGTATATTTATTGTTCATGTTCATCATCATTCATTCGCTACTAACCCTTTTCATCATCATTTGATCTCATGCTCATTACTATATTGTAGTGTACATATTTTTTTTTGTATAAAATGAAAAATATTCTGAAGAATTTTTTTGGGAGCGGGATGTTGTGCCGTAGTGATCTTTACTTTTGCGTATTTATTTGTATTATAGAGTAAAATGAATACAAAAGGGATTTAATTTAAAATTAGAAACAGCGTTGTTTCCTTCTAGAGATTTTTTTGGTAACCTATTCACTTTCCTTTTTTCTCCTTGTATTGAACTACAGTATATTTTTGGGATATAGAGTTAGTGTTTTCTTAACTTAAGTGACACGGTATTATGGTTAGTCTTTATCAATGTCATGTGATTGCTATACTTAAATTTGATTGGTTATTTACCCTTCCGATGAAGGAGCCTTGAAAATAAGTGATTGGGCCCGTCACTTGTTCTCTTCGCGAGGTAAGTGTTACACCATATTTAATATTGTGTGTAGTATATTTTATTTGTGAATTTAAAATCTATTCTGGGTATTTCCGTGAGTATATAAAAACATGTAGATAGAAAATTGTTAAATATTCTAATTGAACCATCAGTTCAAATATTGGTATTGGATTTCTGTGATATAAATAATTATATTTCAAATATGGTTTACACTGAAAATGACTTGTGGTAAGGCAGGATCCATCTTGGAATTACACTTCATACAACATGTGCCTGATGAATTGTTCAGTAATTATAAATTTCATATGGTTTTTCCATGAAACAAATTTATTTAAATCTATTAGTGGTTGAAAATATTTTTCAAGACCGAACAAAACTTTTTTGAACTTCATAAATTCGTTGTTCTGTTCAACATTACATATACCTTTTTGTTTTATTAAAAATAAAATTGGTTAATGTTATCTGAATTCTTTTTTTTTTGTGTTGATCAAGTAGAGTTATGTCATTGCAACCTTTGAAGACGTTTTATTATTTGTTGAACTTTAACATACCATTCTTTTTCAGTAGCCTACATTTTTACGTGCGTGAAGTGGCGTTGTAAACCACATACCTGGCCCGGGAAACTCTTCTCGGAGGGGCTACTTGTTTGAATAGAGGGAAGGGAACGTAAAACTTTCTTTCCTGATTTTCAAAGATTATTTTTTCTGAGAAGGGACGGTAATGGCAACATTACCCACCTTGGCTGTTACAGACAGTTACCACCTAAATTTATGGAATAATACGCACTCATTTTAAGATTTTTCACCTTCTGATGTAGAGACAGGAAATAATAATATCAATAATAGCCGCATACACGTAACATGCAATAGTTCGTGTTGGCCCCTTCGCGATTCTCCACGACTAATCGATGGAGCGCGAACGAAAACGAAATCCTCTCTGGTACACGATGGAAACATCAACATCTCACATGTAGATATCTGTTTCGACTCGGCGGAAGCTGCCGCCAGTGGCACACTAACGGCAATCCTTCGACACGACGCGGTATCGACTATCTACATTTACCAACAAGCGAGACTCTAGGTGCAGACGACGTTTACGGCATGGGGATTACTTGATTCTCTTGTGCTCAGAATGTTCCATATGCTTTGGTGAATGCCATAGGCCCTATCAGGAAATTGCTCTCAAAGATACTTTTTGTTTTCACTTTACACTGAAATATGTCTGAGCTCTTCATTCTGGGGTTGATTATCCTGAATTTAACTCTGCTTTTAGATCAAGGCATCGAACCACAGTCAGTTCTTACCCGTGTGGTTTCAATCACACACTGTGCTATATTTCTTATTGGGAAACTGTGGTGAAACTGGATAAGAATTTCTTGAACTGGAAGCAATCAGACAGTACTTGTGGAGTTAGTGACAGGATCATAAACTGTGTAACATGTTTCGTAGATTTCAATGTCGATATTAGGAACGATGGCTTTTTTGAATATCGTAGGACACCCACGATCCTGTTAGATTACATTCGTTGTCGGAATTTGTGCATTGAGAATCATGATTTAATTGTATGGTAGAGGTAGCACAAAGTGAAGAGAACAAATTCTTATTCAACAGAAATGGGATTACTGGATAGACGACATTTGTACTAAGCAAGATTTCAACTCGTTTAGACAGTTCACATTATGAATGACAGATATTTCTGGATCTCCCTTAAGATAAGTTCGTGAATGTCCTCTTGGTTACCGCCCAAATTTATTGATAAAAGGTTAAAAAACAATATCCAGTTATCGAATTTCTGATACGAAGTAGAATGTAATGGCATTAACGCTAGCACTATAGAAGATATATCTTGGATTGAATTGTGTCTTATTAGTGTAAGAGATGTGTGTTTAACTAATATGTCAATGCTGCATTGGATTTTAACAGTTGTCAATGTTCTTACTCCAACAATCCATGCACGTTATACTCCATGGATCGTAATAATTTAATTTTACGCTGTGTTCTTTCGTAGTGATGATTCATTATCCCTTCCAAATTTTCATAAAAAGTTGATTACTGCCTGAAGGGAGACAAACTAAACGCCAGTGGTATTTACATCTTTGCAACTGATGCACATGTTCTTCTTCGTTGTATGGATGTTTACAGTGGCTGTCCATATGTAAACAAAAATTTAGTTTCCTCTTATAGATTTTAAAATTCGATTACCTATTTCCTCCATATAGGCAAGCTACTGCGATCCAATGTGGTACTGATTATTTTGTGGTAGTATCCTCGCGCAGGAAGAATGTTAATGGTATTGAGTTTTAAAAGGTTTCGACGAAATATTAAATTACACTCACGTGCCATAGTGATGTTCTCCACCAAAACATTTAAGTGCATTTCAGCTTAAAAAGTTGTCTTAATAGGTTCACAGGCGATTCGAGGTACGCTGAAGTCCAGAACACAATATTTGAAATATTCAACTTGGAAAACAAACGTATCCTTCTGGTGTCTATTGTACCATGTACTGAACTTATTTCGTTCTTCTACATTCATTTCGTCTGCACCTTAATACTGGAAGTCCGGTAACTGTCACACATATATTTCATTTGCAGTAATGTTAAAAATTTGTGGAAAATATCCTTGGGTCGCCGGTAAGTGAAACGCCTTCGACAGTTTACTTAACCACATAGACATAAAATTTAAGCTGTCAATAAATGATAACTGGTTCATTTTCAATTTAAAATCATTGCTCCATTCAATATCAAAGTCGGTATAAATCCATGTTCTTCTACTAAGGATTTAATGGTAAAATGACCATCATAACCTTTAGAATCATGTGCTAAACATATACTGTTCTTGACGTTTGGTCCTCCTTGATATAGATACGCAAGAAAGGTATTGATGGGATCATCTTGAAAAATATGTTCTCGTGATCCACAAACGTAACACGGATGAAATATATCTTCACCTTGAATACAGTTGTAACATACTTGTTGAGCCACAAATAAATTTGGCTTATAAATGAACGTAAAAAAATGAAATGAAATCTTTGAGTTTTACGTCCCACGGATATGCCGGTTAGGCTAAAGGAGACGGTGATGATGAATAATGAATGAAATGGTGGAATGAAGAAAGTGCGAGGAAACGGAAGAACCCCGAGAAAACCCACGCACACAGTTTTTGTCCACCACAAGGTTTACTTCGCGGGGGCTTGGATCGAACCCGGGACCCCAAGCACCAGAGATGAACGCTCTACCGCTGAGCCACCGCGGCCCCATAAATGAACATGTCTTCATCAAATAAGTATCCTGTGCGGCTATGGTATCATACAAAAGTAATCATTCCCTTCATTCCATGTAACGGTAATGGATCTCCAGATATTCATTGAGTTCCATTAGGCACGATGTAGAATTGGGGGGACGACGAAACGTGTTGACGTCACAAATTACAAAACTAGTCTGTACGATGATGATGAATATCACCTGTATGAAAAAACGAATAAATGTGTAAACATTTGGAACACTGTTTCACCATCTTGTATTCTGGCTGGCCCTTATTATATGGTACAGTAAGATTATTTGTATAACATGTTTCTCCATAAAGTTCGCGATTACCTACTTTACACTGCTTCTCCATATTGTACTTACTGCATGGCGAGCTGCAAACATTTCTCGCACATGGCCGAACATTTCTTAACGTATACAGTATGATTACGAATTTTTTTGAGATATTCAGCACAATAATAATTATAGAAAAAAGAGATGTTAATGACGTGATGATGTCATAATGAGAATTGATGCACATTAAATTCATCGTATTTTTTCGACGTCACCAAGTATTTTTTCTTCGTCATACAGCATATCCTCTCTGGAAAAGCTGGTATACGGTAATATTGTAATCGGTCGAGTGGCGCTACAATTGTCGCAGCTCTTCCATGAATCCACCATGGTTTACATTCACTGAGGATTTGGACCAAAATTCAAGTACGTCAGATATAACAAAACACTTGCTCTGATTCTAATGGTGTTTGTGAATTTCTTCTTAGTATATTTGTACATCTTTAGTCAAATAGCAAATACAACTACATACGCCAAGCATTTCTTGTTTGTGTTTTTTACATTTTTGCATTTTAATAAATCATCATTTGATAAAAGATCTTGAAGTACTAATCGAAATCTATGGGTCACTTCCACGTGATGAAAATTCACAATGAACGGTTCGTTCATGAGAGCAAAGTATCGTTATTGTGTAAGATGCGATTGAAAGAAGCCCACAAAGTCCCCAATGTCACATTACTTATTCGTGTAAAACATAAATAAAATGGTTTGTTCTTCTCACCATGATAAAAAATGATACTAGACCTGTTGATGATTGGTCAATATTTTATAATAATTAATGCTACATTTGGTGAAAGGAGGTCTGAACCCTCTCAACAATATCTGTGTAGCTAGTTTCTATCTGTTTTCTATCAAATTTTTAACACTTGTCCTTCGATATGTCTTTTGACCTCTCTCATGGATGTAAACCCAGAGGTAGCCATATTCAAACAAATAAGATAAGATTAAAAAGATGAAAAAATGCCATAGGTAAAGAAAAAGTATCTACACGGCAAAAAACATGACTTAGAATTTAATTCTTAAACCTGAGTTCACTAAATCTTCATGTACACGTTTATCAAAGAGAAAGAAAGAGAGCGAGAGAAACGTTTAATAGTATCAATATGTCTAAATTCTCAATCCTGGAAGAAGAAAATAATTATCTTATTACGCAACGTTGTCATAAACTCTAAAATATTAAATCGCACCTTTCATGTTATGACTGAAATCATCCTACTGCCAAACAGTTGTATTCTTGTTATTCTGGAAATCAACTAGTGACCTATTTAGTGAAAGTGGTACACATTACATCAAAGAGTACGTTTACTTGTAACAGACTTAAATTCCTGTAGTGATAAAAAACAATGCATGTATGAATGAAATAATTTCTAATTGTGCTGAGGTGTGACAGAGAGAACCATTGTAGTAAGCATTTGTTTTTTCCTCACATTGAACTTTGAAACGTATGACGAACCGTCAAAAGGTTGTTGTTACTTCAAGAAGAGAAAAAAATCTCATACTCATGTTTTATAAAACATTAAAACATTTAGCAAATTCACATGCACTCTTTTTGAAAATTAATTTGCTCATAGCCAAGTTGTTAGCTTACACGACATCGACGAGAAAGACCATGGTTCAATTTTCGGTGGGCACTGATGTGAACAAGCTGTATGTCCTACCTCACTACTTTCGGGACATTGAACTAAAAATCAAAGTTTTTTGGGAAAATAGTATCATCATTTTCATGCGTACTTTTCGATAAGGAATTTATCATTCCCTTTAACAAACGCTAAACTAAAATCAACAAACAATATCATATATCGGCTTAGTTTAGAGATCATGGGAAAGCGCTTATTCCGATGTGTGGGACCCTGATTCGATCCACAGCCAAGCAATTTAATGAGTGGGGTGTAATTCGATGTACTTCCGCTTCGCCCATGAATTACCATCCAACTGTTACTTCCATTATAATTCAAATGCTGTCCCATAGTCTAGAGGGCACTAAACGTGGGATGTTAAACTGAAATAAACTTATTTCATGCATAGTTTTCAAAACAAGTAAAATCGATTATAGTAGTTAGTGATAAGTTTCACAAAGTCTCAAAAATATAATAATTTTATCTTCATGCGTAGTTTATAAATAACAGCACGTAACGTTTTCTCAGACAGAACAATATGCTTCTTAAGCGTACTTTTCGAGAAATAAATTCAAGAATCACTCCACTGATATTGAGTGAAGTGATTTTTGATTTTTTGATGAACTTCTCTGAGGATAGATATCATAATTTAATATTTCAAATATCTTATGAAATTACCTCAAATTTGTTCCAAAAATAATCTGTGACGATAGATTTATAAGATTCACACTGGTAAAAAAAATGCAAACCTTCTTAGATTGACAATATTCGCTGGTGTAGGATTTAAAAGAATGGAAAATAGACTTTGCTGAAGTTAGAAACATGTTCACTATGAAGTGACATCACTATTATCCAATCAGAAACAAGGAAATTAATGTATGGCGTCATTGTGAACAAATGAACACAAACTTTCAATATTACACAATATTGAGAACATCATGAGTCGCGAACCGAAACTGTATGTAACAAACAATCTGATTTTCTAAGCGCTCTCATGACATCATTGAATAGCAAAATCATTATCTGATAATACAAAAGTGTTTTTCCTGATACATCAATAGTTACGACATGACATCCTTTTGTTACTCGGTATATTTTTGTAATTACATCACCTAGTATTACAATTCCTATCGAGACATCATTCCGTTGTAATAAATATGCTTTCCTTGATTTATTATGGCACTCAAAATTAATGCATCAAAAATAATAAATACATTTTTAATAAATAAAAGCATTTAAAAAAATAATAAATGGTTTATATATTTTTCAGTATTCATAAACTTGATTGGAAATGTAAGCCTTTCATGAATATTACGAAACTCTCTTTTCATTAACAATGACAAATTTAAAGCTGAACTTTAGAAAACATGTCGCACTATCACCTGTGAGAAAAATGCTAATGTGTTAAGATTGAAGGAACAAACTGATATTGTACTCTTTGTAACATCAGATTATGTGATTCCACAATAAAAAGACTCGTATGCTTAACGACAAATGTAGATGTTTAAAGTATCATAATGATTGAACATAATGTGTCTACAACTTGCTAATGTTCTTTTCCACGGTAACTATACGTTAACAGTAAGTGAAACTGCTCGCACAAAAATCGAAATACCTTCGTGCTTAAGTGTTTTGTTCAATAATTGCTGAAAATATTCTACAGGTTAGTTAATATATATATATATATATATATATATATATATGTGTGTGTGTGTGTGTGTGTGTGTGTGTTTGTAAAAGAAAAACTTGAAAAATTGAAACTAATTACGAAAATACTCATTCCTCTCAGAAAAGCTCTGAGGCGACGTAGAATTGTCGTAGAGAGTGAGTGTTAGCAAAACGAATGATAAAATATTCCCCTTGTAGCCCATTCTTCAATTCCTTGAGATAGTATGGACACGAAATTCAGCGCAGGACTTTTGTGTCTGAAATCGACCACATACATTAGATTATACTTATGTCTGAAGATTGGGCTTATAAGGGGACATATATAACAACTCCGGTTTACGTTAAGCTACACCCTATCCATCCGAACTACGCATTTCGTTCAGAATGGATGGGCGCATTACAATCCGGGAATAATGTGTTATTTTCCTGATTCAATGTCTGGGATTCACGAACAGTTTAAAATGGTGGAAGAGTCACGTACAGGAGGGTGGGAGTAATGTGGTAGTGAATTACAAAGCTATATCTATTTTCACTGTTCGAGGAGACACTTAAGGCCACCTCTTACTTCAGATTCTGTGACATATCTGTGGCTTGAAGTAAGGATGTTGATCGCTTTTCATTGATGTCAAACCGTGTGGAAATATGACATACCTCCTGCCGTCTGTAAAACATATTGCCTATTTGCGTAATCGTGTTTTATAGCACATTTTTGTCCTCTTCTTACGCAATTCGTAGCAAATGGTTCTTGTTCATTCCACTCATTTCCTCCTCAGTCACATTGCGGTTCAGAGTGGCAACTCCTTTAATGTTTGCTGAGACTTGTCATTGAGATGTTTGTTGTGACCACTGATTCTATTTGCCGATATGATTTATTTTTCCCACTTTCTTGTACACTGACACACGTGTAACACCCTGTCCTTTTCTTATTTTCGTGACGGATATACTACAAAACCGACTTCGAAATATCTGCTGTATTTAGAAAGTAGAATTGTGATCATTTTACACGATCCGCGTCAAATGAATTCAACGTAAATTGCAGTTCTCTTCTCCTCATAGTATGTCATAATGCCATTTCCAAAACTAGGTGCTAGGTCAGCGAATGGAAATGGATTTAGAAAAACAAAAAGCAGTTTCTTCAACATTCAATATATGCTCTCAACGAAATGAGCCCATAAACTTGATTCCTTCAAGAATACGACATAGAACATTCCATGCATAATATGTAGAAGTGGAAAATTGAGTGGATTTCAAAATACTGATGATATAAATTCAATGAAGGAAGTTGCATATACGACATAGGGAAATAATTAATCTAGTATACGAGCTTGAATAAGGATTTAAACTTAAACATCAGTCTTCTGGTCTCCAAAGGAATATTTGCACCTCGGGAACTGTACTTTAATAAATACTGCATGTGGTATATATAAAACTTTTTCTAAAATTAAAAGTAATACTATAATAAAAACTACAAAAAAGTACTTATCTGGATACTGCTGTAGCAATACAGTAGAATCGACTGACTTTTACCTTCTCCCACTATAATTGCAAAGCAGAAGGCATAACTAATATTTCTAAAGTAGAAAGAATACTCATTTTATAAAAGTTTTAGACAAAATTGAAAAAGAACCTAACCAGTCTCAGACGTTCATGTTACGCACTAAAGGTGCAAAAATGTAATCCATGATAACAAGTATTGTATATGTGACAACACAACAAGTTCCTTCTATGAAGATTTTCATGAATTTACTTGTAGTATGGAAATCCCTTTTATCTCAGATCAATATAATGAGTTTCTAGTTCTTTCTAGTTCTTTTTCCAATCTTACTACTTCTAAGGTTACCATTGTTACAAAAGTTAATGACAACAGCAAGAAAATTTAATTAAAAAAATCAGTGAAGAACAAATGCAACGTTCTTTCTTCCGAACATATCTGGAAAAGATGTCTTTAATTTTTTGACATTCGGTTCGGTAGATACATTCATTGTTACTTACAAATCCATTGTCCACTAACCGCTAGGTGTTCCTACCAGTTAATATTTTGTTCAGCAAAATGCTGTAAATATCAATCACACACTTTTCAATTATAAACTGTTTTGAGTTATCGTTCGTAGTAATCGCATAATAGCACACTTTATGATTCACAGTGTTCGTTTAGCTATCACTTCGGATATTAAAGAATTTCCACACGCCATCACATTGACGTTGACAATCACGTCGACAGTTTCCAGCATTGGTTTCTTGAGTTTCACTGACGCCTTGAACTAATGCAATTTTGATAGTTTTGTATGCTCTAGATAAGTCTTATCTCCAAAGCATTTAAGTGTACAAGGAAGTGTCTTAACATATTGATTCACTACTATTTTAACACTGTTCAACTTTGTGTAAAATTTTGCAATTTGCATGTTCGAAATTTCTGGGGTATCTTCAACATTTAATCAACTGTCCCAATGCCACTTTGTGTAACGATATCCCAGGATAACGAACACGCATCCACAGACAATTAAGGATTTTGTAATTGATATACAGTAATATATAATTAACTGATAATCCATCTTGTCATAATGGCATTTTAAAACATTTAATTTATCATTTGTTTAGCTGCAAGAAGACATGAACGTTGTGTTAAAAGATGACTATAATAAGTTACTTTATAAATCATACATTGAAACATTCAACGGATCTTGCGTTGCTTATAATTCACAATTGGCAACGAGAGCCAGGTAAGGTAACCTTTAAGAACTAGTTTTGATGTATATTTCCAATGTTCTTCTGTAATACAAGCATTTTATCACAGTCTAGTAAAAGTAAGAAAATATTATGAATATTATGATATGTTTCACATTTTAGTTTCAGCATCTGGAAAGAATATCCTGTTCTTCCACTTTCATTTTATATTCTGTTCTTAAATTTGTATTGATTCGCATTTAATTACAAAGCCAGTAAAACGAATCTGTAATATTTGTATTGTTTCCACCAACTCGGAGTATAATATAACAAAACAAAAAATGTTGGCAAAATTATATTCACGTGCCGGGAGTTGGTACTTTATGTCACTTTAAAATAATGTTTAAGATACATTAGTTATAAGCGCATCATATTACAGATTCATACCGCACAAAGGACAAAAAGTTAATTTTAGATGCACACAGACCGAGCTAAATCAGCATAGGGGTTCAAGGAATTTCTGTAAAAAGGAACTAGTATATATTCTAAATACATTTCAATGTTTAGCACCCCTTCGGAAACGACGTAACGAATTGTATAGATGAAGTAAAGGTGCAGCGAGAGTAATAGGAAGAGAGGATATTATAGTGAGTGCCCTTTTGAAAATTACTTGATGTATCTCTTACTAATTGAAAATGAACATTTCCATTTCATGTTTTAATCATTATTTTTAGTTATGAATCTGCATATATCGTACTTTATCTACAAACAAAAATTTCTTGTTAACAAAGTGTAGTCAAATTTCAGTATAAATTATGGTGTGATACCAATTTATGGTCTCTTAAAATCGTACGTAGAAGTCATCTTGGCATATTATGTTCGCTTGAAAAATGGACGAAAGTCACTCTGAAATATGGAAGAATGGAGTTACCTTCATTTACCTCACTGAAGGTGTTAGTTTTTTTCTCGTGAAGTAAACAAACTGAAGACGATACTTTTTGTATAAAGATGCCTACTGATATATGCTAAATGTAGTTACGTAATACGAATTGATTTCTGTATAAAATATAAAGCAAAACATATAAACGATGCTACAGAAATACCTAGTGGAATATATGCGCGGGGAGTAAATATCTAGATAATACAGTTTAGTGATGAATGAAATCGCACTCTTTATTGCTATTTCAAGCAAAAATGTTCTAAGTCCAACTTCGGGTATCTTCGAAAATAACAAGTAAACCAGATTAGAACAGTTAAGCCAAACTTTGTAGATTGGTTTCTTCTTTTAAATATAGTAAGACTTGTTACCAAGTTTAGGAAAAAGCAATAGTGATTGAAATACTTAATGGTACAATATTTCAAAACCTTGTATTAATGTCAACACCTGCTTCTTTGTCATTTACATCTCTATAGGCAAAAGAAGAGTTACTGTCCCTATGTAAGGGAATTTTCCATATGTAAAATATTGCTCAAAGTTAAGACATAGATCATATATTCTCGCCTGAGTACTAAAATAAAAAAAAGTCAAAGTAGTACATAAACAGAGTTTGCAGATGATATGAATATCATTGCCTTGACAGCACGTTATATATCGGTAGAAGCATGTTACGAAGGGAGCTGGTGATAGCTCAGTGGTAAGCCATCTGATTTGAAATTGTAAGATTTTGAGGTCAAATCCCATCAATGTAAATGTTTTTATACAATTCTATCTTCCGCAATGCATGGAAAAGTATATGAAATAACTTTATTAAATTGCATCCTTTATATATATATCCCACTAGTGCCCATAATTAAACAGTGCTATTTTGAAAATATTTTTTCGTTATCCTAATCTTATTTGTACTCTAAAAAAGGATATTACAATAATTTTGAATTTTCTTATTTTTTCTTTGTTTTCTGACCTGGCAACTTAAGTTACCAACGATCACATACAGAGTCAAAAATGGCAACATTTTACTGTAGTGTTACAATTACTTAGAAAGAAATGTATTAAAACATTCTGGTAACAGACAATTATTAACTTTCACGTAAAAAGTAATTTGGATTTTAATTTGTAGGTTTCGTTGTTCAATGATCATGACACATGGCTAGGTTTTAGTTCACTAGTTTTAGTGGAAAACATTGAAGCATTCATCCGGATGCAAAAGCGAGTCACCCTTTATACATATGTACTTGGTTGGATGGCCACACACTCTACAGCGCCTGTATTTAGATGTTCCTGCTTTTATCTTGTGGTCAATTCTATCCATTCTTATGGCATCTAGAGCGGGGGAAAATTCAAAAGCAGGGCGAACACCTGGGCATGCTGGCGGTGTGCCAAATGATTTCAATATCAATACTGCACATTTTCGTTGAAAGTCTAGCAGTGGTATGCCCTGGCCAAACTTTCTGTAAAGTAACCAACCTTGAACACATGATACCTCAATAGCCCAAGCAAAAAATGGCCACCGCCATTTCTTTGTATGAATTATACAGCGATAGTTTGACAGGAACTGATCTGAGAAATCCGCTTTACTCATATTCGAATTATATTGGGCAATAAATCCTGATATCTGAACACTCATTTTTTTCTTTTCCACACGCGAGTATCGTGTTGATGTCTTTCTTGGTTCAATGGGATCGCAGTTTGTCAGGACCGTAACAAAGTTGTTGTTCCAACGTACACACAATAGATCACCTGATGAGCTTGTAGCGACCTCAAAACGTTGTTTCTTTTTCATCACCTTTCTTTCTGGTAAACTCATGTTTCGAGAACACCTGTTTTCCCGTAATGTTCCAGTTCCACCTAAATCTCTTGAACTAAGTTCCTCGAGTAATGGGACTGAGGTGAAGAAGTTATCAAAATAGGGTTTTGTACCAGGTTGAAAGTTAGCATGTTCTACTAATCCAAGCCCAATATCTTCTCAAAGTCCAAAATCTGTTTCTCGGATTCTCGTGGATTTTTCAGCATAAGGTTCAGTATGAAAAATGTATCCTGAAGGATCTGCCGCTACACAAAGCTTGAAACCAAAACGTATTGGTTTCCCTCTAACAAATTGCTTACATCCATGTTTTTCATAATATGGAATCATGCTCTCACGAATACTGACGGAAATACCTGGCATCACTACTTTGAATGAAGAATTCAGCATGTCAAAAAAAGGTCGAACATTATACAATGTATCATCGTCTATTTTGTCATTATCAGCCAAATGTAAGTACTTCAGGAGTTCGTCAAACCGGTTTCTGTGTACAGCATCCGACACAATGGAAACGTGAACAACTGGTTCATTTTTTCAATACAGCCTTCTTGAAGGGAGCAAATTATAACTGGACAATAACATAACTCCTAACACTACAAGTAACTCACTAGACTGTGCATTGAAATTATGTACATGATGCTGAGCGGCATAACAATTGGTCTCCGGAACTATATGCTCTATCACACTATCGTTGAAGAACACTTTAAATGCCTCAAAGGGAGATTTTACACTTTCACGTAAATAGTCTTCGGCATTAGGGTGGTAAGTTACGTGAGGTTCACCAATTTTGAATTTCGCACTGGAGGAATTTGGTTTCCAAATGAACTGCTTACACTTCTGCTGCACTCGTTTGCGTTTTGATATCTTGCCAGAGGTATTTCTAATGCGACAGAAGATCCCATGTTTGCAAGCTGCGTTTACAAGCAAAGGGGGAATTTCTGAATCAAAAAAGCCCAAATACGACGTCATAAACTGCACCAAGGGGAATCTTTGTGCAGTTTGGTGGCATTTTTGTCGGACGTATTTGTACCTAAGATAAGAAAATGAGACTTTGATGGACCAGCATAAATTCAACATTTATTTCCAAAAACTCCGTGTGTGCGTTTTGAAACATTTATCACAGTGCCTTGCTGGTCCAGCAAAAATATCAGGAAAGAGAATATTAGTTCCAACAAACCACCAGCTGCACATTGTGTGCTTCGAAGCAATTTGCTGAACGCACAGTGTAGCAGAAAAGCCATGTACTGGATTTTTCATGGTCCAGCAATATTTTCAAAATTTTTAGGCAACAAATGAAGTAAACTTCTTTCTCAGTAACATCCCTTACGTCAGCCAGGAGACAGCATTTGGTTTGGAACCTAACCTAAATTTTCTTAATCTACAATCAGTTATAAATATCACATAGTGTAATCAATACCAAAGGAAGCGACGGATTGAGTATAGCCCGTTTCTTGCAATTCATTAGAACGATTCATAATAAATCAGAATTAAATATGTCACAGTGTATAAAAATTGCTATTGTTAGTAATGAAATGTTTGGATACTACTTTTTCTAACGTGATATTTCCTGTAGAAAGCAAAGGTCACTTGCGATTTCTGACTTCAGGTTAGTGAAAGTCAGGTTTGTTTGCTTTATAATAGTGACATACGCTTACATCAAGTGGAAAATCGGAATTATCCCCTTGTACTTCCTTGAACAAAAGTGACAGTGAAATAGTATACAAAATCTGTTCCGACCTGTGACAGTTCCAGTTATAAATGAACTGGAAGCAGCGAACTATACACAAGGAGTATTGACAGTCAGTCCAATATGCTGTGAAAAGTTCTGATTTTTTATAACGCTTTATGTAGACAGAAGTAGGAAAAAATATATAACCTTCCCGATTTTGACTTCGCAGCTCCCCCTTGGTATCTTAAGTTCCACAATTATTTATATGTACCTATAATAGAACAAATTGAACGTAAATTTCTTGAAAGAGTACTGTATAATAAAGGAAACCATTCATTACCATAAAAATGAAAAATTATTCCTCTGCCCTACATGCAGTGGGTTCCATAGTTACATTTTTCACTTCAATTTGCTATAGTCTTGCTACACATTTCACATTACATCCAATTAATCCTCCTAACAGCGGACGAAATAAACAAACGGAGCTAAGGCTACCAGATCATGACGAAACAAAGTCCCAGCGAGCTTCTAAGTAAAAATCAGTAGTACCAGATCATGAGTTTCAACGCTATTACGAAATATTCCCGTGGCCAATTTAGTTGCCATGGAGCACTAATGGGACAATGGGATGGGATATATATATATATAGCAGAGCATAAATAGTTATTATGTTTAAAATATAATAACAGTGATATATGTTCACAGTACATAGATATTATATAAGACAATTTTAAAGACAAATTAAGAAAATCGTGTAATATCTTTAAATAAAATATATAGTTTATGTGTTTTGCTTTTATTAGTGATATATAGGCTGCTTCTTAACACTCTCATTACAACATATCATTTACATTTTTCAAATACAGTATATTCTCAGTGTATAAATAAATTGTATAAACATAGTGTCGAAAATCGGATCGTGATTCAAGACTGACAACTTTTCCCGATCCCCTTAACGTTATGAGAAGAGAGTCTTTAGAACGGAAAGTCGTTACATAGTTTCATCTTAATACATTGATATGCTTTTGTATTTTCGTATCTCTCGTTTTGTTTCTGTATGTGTGGCGGAATATCCCAAGTTGAATACAATATTTTCAACGTACATGAGTATCAGTCTCATCGAACACCGCAAGTTCAAAGTTGGTTTTCACCTGGTGTTTGTGTGTACATGTTAGCTCACTGCTAGACTAAGGGCTTGCCAATGATGAGGTCTTGATTTCAACGACAGCAGCGAATGTTCTTATTTTTGGTAGAATTGCACGAAAATTGGATACCAGAAGTGGTTTAGTCCTAGAAATATTTTCAGAAAGGTTTAGGTAACCGTGAAGGGTCTGTTTTCAGGAGTTAAGATGTGAACATTAATAGTGTGTCCAAGACTGCTGAATTTATTATACGCTTCATTCTTCTGGGCATGGAATCTATTAAACCGGTAACAAATACATTTCCTTCCCCTACCTCCAGCCACGTCTCGGTATCAAGATCCCACAGGGCATCCCAGTTCTTAGTGGATCTGCGTCAGGTTAACTGTCCCTTTGAGTACGCATCACTTTGATCTACATATTTATCATGTGATTGATTTCTGCTCCACGAGGCGGCCAGTCAATTAAATCAATCTCAGGCTGCCCTGCGAAACATACCTGGTCCACAAGGGGAGTATGTAAATTGCACCATTAGGCTGAAGTACTCGTATGAATGTCACCATGAAATTAATCATAATGTCTAAGTACTGAACATTGTCCAGATTTTGCTTAATTCTGTGATGCAGTCCTGCACCGTGACTGGAAATTCAACCCCAATACGAAATAGATACATGGCCACTACAAATGCTAGCAGTAACATATCCAGATTCATATCGTTTGCGTCTCGGACGATACACAAAATAGCGTCCGTCACTCGTTGTTGTTAATATACATTCATTTGAGAAAACTACATTTTCCCAGTTGCGACCCACATTCGCATGTGCAAATGCGAGACGATAAATTTTGTGTTCGTCTGAGAGTTTTCCTTCACGGCAACAACACAACCACGTTTGTCAGCGTGACAACGTCTTCGGAGAGGAAAGTGAGAATCTTCCCTTAGGTATCTAGACGTCCGAAATTTGTATAACCGGGCTTCGTTTACTAATCTTGCATCTTTTGTCTCGGTAGACTCATGAAGACGATTAGGAGATCGTAAATTACCAGTGTGATATGTAGCACTATATTGCCGAATCCATTGCCTTTTTTAGTGACCGAGATACCTACTCGCTTGCTAGCTGCATTTGCAGAATAGCTTTCCAACACCCATACTAATAATAAAGTAATTATTGCTGTTCGTCTATCAATAGTTAATAATGCTCTTAGCTGTGAGCAGGAAGGAATACAAAAAAAGCCAGTACCTGACATGTGATTACTTGCACGACAAGTCTAATTTTGGGAACGACTTATTCAACGACTCGCGAAACAATTCTTTAAATGGTGCGAGAAAAATAATAATATGAAAACAGTTTTCATAAATGAATATTAATACATACGAGAAACTGTTTAACACATTTGACTCGGAGCCCGTCCCTGCGATGTTTTTCCTCCAGTCGGCGGTTTTTTCAATAATTTTCGATTTTTATAAAAATACTGTATAAACCTAAAATCAATGAAATGTTTATTTTCTTGAAATATGAACTTAGTGCTACAGAATAAAACATTATCAATCTGTTTTCTAATTTTTATGTTCCTTTACATATATATATATGTATATATATATATATATATATATATATATATATATATATATTTAATAAACGTACCTATTTCAATTATGAAAAGAAGTCCGAGAAACATATAATTGCTTATAAGTACGCATATATGAGAGTTGTGGCGCATAACAGACTTTGAATTGTTACAAACCATCAATACAAACATTAGATACTTTGAAATGGGAGAATTATATAACGTAAAAACATAGTGCAAGACTGATTGTTTTAGGCGTTTAGTTGCCGTTTTGTCGTTCGCCCTTTTTGCATTCATTCTTCTGTTGCGCTATCTTTGGGTGAAAATGTGTATAAAAATATATAAATAAGGTTGTTGTATTACAAGGAGACAACCCTCACCCACTCACAAAAATGCTTATTGTTAAATGGTGAGTCACAGAGGGGGCTTTACCGGTAAGGCCGCGTATTTCTATTAATGGTAGGTAATTATTTAGGAAATAGCATCAACAACTACTGCAAAAGTAGGAAGCGAAAATGCTACGAAACACGCGGAAACATATGCGCATTGTCCTAGCTCCCTCTGCACCGGATGGAGAGCAACCTGGATTTTTTACAAGTAATAAAAGGATTGCAAATGGTATGTGAGAAGTCGGAAGTTGTCTAAGGATAGCCACCCAATGTTGAAATTAACGGAAATTTTAGCATGTCGGACATACGTGATCCGTGCACCGAGGAAAGAAAAAAACATCACGGCAAAGTGACGTGTTGAGACTCGAACGTATTAAAGAATTAATTGTTATACTGACTTTACACGTATAAAAAACTTATACATGGTGATTGTTTAGAACTCATGGCTTTCATTTGGGTCTAGAATTCCTAACTGAAGTTGCTTTTTCATGCTGTTTGTCACAAATAAACAAGGACGGATGGGAAATTTATCGGACTATGTGTACTGGTTTAAATTCGCCCGGGATTATTCGATCACGCCTCAAGGAAAACAGCAAATATTCGCCAGTATTCCTTACAACTGGAATGAGGCTTTTGATTTTTGAAGCTAAGTGGCATAATACAAATTAAGTGTTAGTAGCAACACCCTTAAATCACACGTGGATAGCTATAGTAGGTTTGTTGCTACAAACGACGGGCAAATTTCTTGTGCGACCTAAGAAGTTGATAACTGACATCTTCCACAACAGCCGCCTCCGGGGTCCGACGCGTCCCTCTTTTACTCAGAACCGATCCTGTTTCTTCCAATTTACTTACTAGCGACCACATAATGTTTCTGTCTGGGGCAGAGCGTGAAGCATATTTGTTTCTGAGTGTCCTTTGCATAGGAACAATAAATTTCGTTTTCCAAAACCGTAACGACAAACTCGTGTTGTTCCAAAGAATACACAATTGTGACTGTGCCCTCAACATACTTACACAGCAGCACAGAAGAGTACAACGCAATTCTAAAGACAGCGGTCGTTTGCTGATTCTTATTGTCCTTGTTAAGGTTGTCATCTAAAGAAAAGACTCAAATCTCCACACCGCACCATACCTCGTTCCAATTGAAAAGTACACTGGCGAAAATTTGCTATTTTTCTAGAGACGTAATCGATATTAATTGGGATCAATTTAAGCCAGTAAGCATAGTCAGGTACATCTCTCCTCTTTCCTTGGTTATTTGACAGAAACCGCATGAAAATCGTTGTTAAGGTAGACATTTTAGTCCCAAATGAGATTCGTGGGTTTTAAAAGAATCACGCAGTACCATACTCCAAACACATAGAGCAATATGATGATGGCTATTTTGAGAGGAACACTTTCGAAGTCCAACTTCGGGTATCTTCGGAAAACAGTAAACTAAAACTCTTGTTCGAAAATCCAAGTCAACCTTAGCAATCAGGAAAACGTGTAGAGATATGTTTCGTCTTCTGTTAAATACAATAAGACATGTAAAATAAGATTAATTCTAGATAAAATAAAATTGCTTGAAATACTTAATGATACAATATTTCGAAACTATGTACTCACATTCTCGTCTCGACATTTTGATTTCCATACGGAGAAGAACATTTACGTAGGAGTTCAGTTGTATTGCTTTAGAGGCAGCTTCCCAAAAACGGTTATGTTAGCTCACTGGTAAACCCTCAAGGATTCAAATCATGAATTCGTGAGTTCGATACTCATTTGGGTGTCAATTTGTTATGATATTATATGCATGAAAATTATGTAAAGTAATTACATGAAAATACATAAGTCAGAGCTTGGGCGGTGCAAAATCGCGAAAAATCTAAATTTCAATAGACCTTATTTCGAATTCCAGGAACGCTGAATGGTGGTTCCTATCAGTGTAAATGAAGCCTCGCATACACAATGCAAAAGTGCATATTTCATCAATTGTCAATAGGTGTAGAGGATATTCCCTACATGATGTAATTCTCAGATGTGTTTTCTGAAGAGTTTTCAGATATACCCTGATTTCTAGAAGGGTCCAAAGTAGGCAGGAAGTAAACCTTGACACCAATGAACCTCCAAACATATGGAGGGAAGACGGAAATGTTAGGAACCGGTGGCTCCATGTTTCTTTGTGTTCCGAATAAGGTGTGATGATATGTATTTCGCCACAGTAATTTCACAATTTCTTCATTTTTAAGCGTGAAAGAAATCCTCGCACCATGCGTTTCCCCGAGTAAGAGAAACCGTGCTGCTGTGGATCCTTACCACTTTTAACATTGCTCCAAAGGATTCTGTGTTCACTGCTATCAAGGGTTATCGTTGCCTACTTTGGATCAATCATAAAATCAGAGCATATCTCAAAATTCGATTGAAGGTATGTCTGGGAATTTCACCATGCTGGAATTACTCTATATACCAATTGGACATTAATGAAAGATGCATTATTGGATTACGTATGCATTACTTACTTTATGCTGATAGGGGCCAACATCCGCAGTCTATAATTCTCAATAGGGCCTCCTGATTTTTTTCTTTTTCTCGATTTTGGACAGCTCTACTTATGAAATATTTTTCTCTAGTTTTCTATTTCGCCATACGTCCATATGAACTTTTTCTCTTATTTTGATGTAAGGAATCACTCTTAAAGTTTGCCGGTACAATTCATTATTACCCTGTACATATATATATATATTCATATACTTATTTCACGACATACGTAATTATTATGTTTAAAATATAACATGTGAGTTGTTGAGAGAGCGTATGTTATATGTGAATATTAAATACAAATTAAGAAAATCGTGTAACAGCAATAAATAAGTTATGTAGTGTATTTATTTGCAGCAATTTTCATACGCAGGTAACTTCTCAATATTCGCATTACTGCATGTGATTTACGTAGCATGTGATTTCGCATTACAATTCATTTTCATGTTATATTTGACGTAGTTTTATTTTTTAGAAGACGTGTGGTCATGAATTCATATTTTAAAATATACGCGGTCACCTTATATATTTTTTTTTATTTTTGCTTAATACCCAATTTAATTTTTTTTGTTTTCAAATTGCAGAATTCCATTTTTTAAGAAACAGGTTGTGGTCACTAAATATTTTAAGGTTGTTGAAGTTGGGTTTAATACTAGGATAGGTTTAAAATAATTGAAATGTTTACTTGTTTTAACCAAATAAACATCCCTTTACTTGAAATGTTTTGATATTTACAGCGCCAGAATACCTCAAGCATGTTTCTTCTTTTTCGCGAACCGTTAGATGTCTTTCTTTCGGTTAATACTCTCGGAGTGCCCTCCTTTCCTATATTAAATGTTGAGACTGGTTCTGCCCATTGGTATTAACTATTTTATTTCATTTATAATTTTGTAATATATAATTGTAATATACAGATATCATAATAATTCGTAAATCTGTTTAATGAAAATTGTTGATTTCGTTTAGTTCATAGAATATTACTGTTATAGGCAAAATTAAGAATTTCTAAAAGTATATCGTGTGATTGTTTATTATTTCAGTTTATATTATACGGTAGAATGTATGTTTCTTGATGTAGGTCACAAGTAGCCGGATTCCCTTTCTATGTTGCGAAATGAGGTCATAAAATAGGTCATAGATTACTTTTTTTGCGACCTTGACTCGTGCTATAAAAACAGATTTTAGTAATGAGACTTTGCGTATCATGTGTTGAGAGAAGTCATAAGTATGTGAGCACATTGCGAATTATACGAGTTTGAAATTAATTTGTGATTTTTAATTATAGATATTGAATTGAAATATCCTGAACATTTTATATTCTATATAGTGTACGTGTTTCATTTAGGTAACGTTGCAGGATTTAGGGTCTTTAGAATATGAAGACAATCGTGTCTATTAGAATCTTTGAACTGAAAAGCAATTAGGGTACTATAGGGGTATTTGTATTTTTTGTTTTTCGTTTCTAGATGTCATTTAGCATTGAGGCTATATAAGACATGGACTTACAACTGAACGTGGGATTTGAATCATGTACTTTTGTTGAGAATCAAACTTAGTACTTCTGCATTAAACAGTGTGATACTTGTTAGACTAGGAATTATGTCATAGTTATTATTTAAGTGTCACTTTTAACATGTGTGAAATGTTTGAATTGAACGTTGCACGCATATCCTCGTTAGGATTAGGGAGATGGATGGTGAGAAAATTGTTAGAATGAGAACGTAAAATGGCACGGTATTTCAGTATCATAATGTCATTTCCCGAGCACTGGGATTGAATTAGGGACCACAGGTAGCAAAAGTATATGCTTTACTATAGCGTCATATCACGACTAGGTTCCTTGCATTTATTATGGAACAAATAAATAATATGAGTTTTTTCTGTTATGTCTTAGGTGAACATAGGAAAATTAGATACTATTTTCTTATTTGCTTGATATGAAATTGTATTTGTGTTTATTTTTTGTTGAAGGTGGGTAGATTTCGAACCCAGGACATCTTGCCAGAATTACTGTAGATTCGTCTTTAATAAATTGATGGGAAAATTAGCTTGTAATTTTAAAAAAGGAAACATATTATCGTGATTGTCAAAACTATGTGTTTTCTTTTTGTAATTTATAAGAGATGTGACCGGGATTGAACCCTTATTCATCCTTTCCTTTGGAGATGGTAGTAATTATGATTGAAAAGAATATTATTCGTCTTACGTATTGCTTATTGCAGCAGTATTATTGATTCAGTTCAGGAAGAAAAAGTATATTCCTCAAGTCATGTATCGGAAAGTAAACTCGGTACAGATAGACAGTAGAAAAATAAAATTTCTAATATCCGACATCGTATTTTGGATACACGTGGACGATTACTAGGTCAATAGTTGACGAAAAAGTTCTAGAATATTAGACGGTGCATGGTTTATTTTGATTGGTTATGGTTGGGAAAAAAACTGTGACATTTTTCTTTTGCATTCTCTTTAATTTTTCTTCGTTGAAGATTATCGTTGTTGAATGTGATTGCAATTTAAGTGTTTTTTATCAGTTCGGAAGATTTTTGAACTCAGTGGTAAGTTCATGTTTAGAATTCATTTTAGATTGTTTTTCATTAATAATTACCTTGATTGATTCAAACTCAAGTTAAATTACATTGACAATTTTTGGACCGTAAATATATAAGAAAATATATTTGATTGCTTAATAGTAAATTGAAGTTTAGGAATATCGCATATAATTGGTTTTGTGAACTGAAAATGTTATAATACCATTTCGAATTTAATTAGGGGTCTTTGTCTTTAGTAGCTGAAAATATAATATTGATTTGACTATTACTGGTTAAGCATCGTGAGATGTGAATATATGGATTAGAAAAATGAAATTTTCTTTCTGCGGACATGTCTTGCGATGATCTTGACGAATATGCTGGATAAGCTGGATATACTGGAATAAGAATGTGGAAGGAAATTTAAGCATGTTGCCTGTTTAATGGAAAATTTAATTTCGCATTACAGGTGAATGTTATAATATTGAGACGTTGTGCGTGAAATGAATGAGTAGAATTAGAATGTGGAAGAAAATGTATTGCCATAATGTTGTGAAGGGATACATTTAATATATACAAGTAATTACACATACAGCGTAATTGAAATAATGTAGTATTTGTAAAGAAACAGATGCGTTACATTTATGAGATTCAGATAAAGACGCTAATTACTAGGATGAGATTTATTTTGGAAGACCAAGGCTATTTGTGACGCGGATATTCGGCATAACTTAAATATGATAGTATAGTTAAAGAAATACGTGCTGTACATTTACGAGAGGCACATAAAACGCTTATTATTCGAATAGGCTTTTTTCGGGAGTGCGAAGCTATTTGAGTAGCCGACATAGTGCTTAAAGAAAGAATTTTAATATGGGTAAAGAAACAGAGGAACTACAGTAATTATGTTCGTAGGAATATTTCTCTGACTTGGGTTGAATTTTTTTTTCAGAAGATTGTGGTTGTATATGGCGTGGGCATATTAGTTTCATGAAAGTATTGATGTAGGAACTAATTTAGAGGGAAGATATGTTGCACTTCTTAGATTTATATCAGTGCTATTGATATTTGATTTTCCAGTTTTTTTGTTTTCTTACATTAAGGATATATGATATGATCAATTATTTTTTTATGAAACGCGTATTATGATAGAGAGATTATAGAAACATACATGGAGTGCGCAATTTTTAAAATTTTTACAATACCGAGGATATTTATGAGAGGAATATACAATTTAGTTGAGGCAATGAATTGCACATTATTATTAGAAGTAAAAGACATTTTTATATTACGTTTATTAGGCTAATCTTTTGTTACTTGATTTAACTGGTTTCATAAGACCGTGGTTGTATGTGACGTGGATGTATATTAAAAGTGAAGTATCGTACCTCGTACTAATTTTGGTAGACAAATATGTTCAATAGGAGTGTAATTGGTTGATATGAAGGTAACGGAAAAGTATTTTGACTGAATGGTCACCCATTTTAGATATCTGTGGAAGAATACGAACTTATTTGGGATCACAATATGTAACGTCTACATAGTAATTGAAATATAACAGCTGAGTATGGCATTTGTGATTGCAAATACTATTGACTTACCTGAAAGTGAATAGTGTTTTTGTATACACAACTCCAAAAGTGCATTACCACTTGCAATTCTCCTTTTCCTGCAATAGCAGGCAACCAAATAAGCTCGGCGGTTTGGTTGGTTGCGAATTCGAAAGACGCTGGACCAAATCTCAATTTTGTAATAAATATATCAGTGTGGCAAACTGCAAATAAGACAATAAAACAAATAGTTAAAAATGACAATTTTATTATAGTGACGGAGTTGGATGACATTAAAAGTTACAAAATGATCATAGTTCAGCAGTTCAAACAAGGTCAATGGCAAGAAACAGATATCCGACGAAAGCATTTCTCTCCTCACCACCACCACCAAAAAATAGAAAAATGATAAAAAAGAAAAAGGGACATAAAGTTACGTAAGTTTTAATATAAAAATCCCACTCTAATTTGTAAAAGTTGACATCCGAAAGGCAAGAACAACTGAACCAAAGTCAATGAAATTCTGCACAGATATTGCAGACGTAAAACGAAGAAATACGAGTTTCGTATTTTCCTGGAAAAAGGGTTGGGTGAGGCACGGACCCCTCCAAACCTTTCATCACGAAATATGAAAACTGCTAGTAACAGTATGTCAGAAGTGTGTAAAATACATGAAGAATTGCAACGAAACTTTTTGTATCGAAAATACGCAAAAAATAAAGGAATACGAGCTTTTTTAATTTCCTGCCGAAAAACGGATTTAGGGGCAAAAACTACCACCCAAAATTTTGAAACTTGACGTCCGAAAGACACAAGAAGTGAACCGAACTGAATGAAATTAAGCACAGATATTCCACACGTAAAATGAGGTTACCAGTTTCGTTTTTTCATTCAAAAAAACGGTTGGATGGGGAACGGACCTGTCCAAACCTTTGATCACGAAAAATTAAAAGTGCTAGTCAAAATATGTCAGATGTGTGTAAAATTGCAATTCTAAATATTCTTTAGGAACTTTTGCGTATGCTTATTTGCACTTTTGATATTCCGTAATGAACAGTTTAGAAGGTCCGTGTCTCACTCAACCGCTTTTTCCAGGGAAATAGGAAACCAAATTATCTGATTTTTCGTCTACAATATCTGCGCACAATTTCATTCAATTCGGTGCACTTCTTCTTGCATTTTGGGCCCCAAATTTCAAAATTTGGGATGGGGGCTTTCGCCCCCTGAAACCGTATTTAGGCAGAAAACAAAAGGAAAACCGTATTCGTTTATTTTATGCGTATTGACCCTACACAATATGTCTTTCCAATTCATGTCCTTCAAGCACTACTGTTATTAGCAGTTTTGATATTTCACGATTAAAGTTCTGGATGGGGTGTGTTTCCCACCTAAACGGTTTTCTTTTTATCAGGAAAATAAAAAAGATATTGCGTCATTTTATTCGACAATATCTGTGCACAATTTCATTCATTTCGATTCACTTCCTCTAGCCTTCCGGGCCTTAACTTTCAAAATTTTGGGTGATAGCTGTTGCCCCCTGAAACCGTTTTTTAGCACAAAATAAAAAAAACGTGTTCCTTTTTTTGGTATATTGTTCATACACAAAGTTTCGTTGCAATTCTTTGTTTCCTTAACACATATTTGTGATATTCTTACTATCACTTTCAATATTTCGTAATAAAAGAATTAGAGGGGTTCGTTCCCATCCTAGCCGTTTTACCAGGAAAATACGAAGCACGTGTTCCCTCATTTTATGTCTGCAATATGTGTGTAAAATTTCGTTTACTTCGGTTTACTTGGTTTTACTAATAAGAAACACGTATTCGTTTATTTCACGTGTAGTATCTACCTCCCAAATTTTATTAAAATCGAAGTGTTAAACTTCAGAAGTGTTGCTTGTTAAGAATATTTCTTTAAAATTTTATGAAAAAATAGAGGGAATTAAAGCGAAAAATTGGGGCCAATTGGAACTTTCGGCTCCTACCAACATTGAAAGAAATGACAGCACAAGTATTTGGATGCAAGGTAGACATGAAATTTGCAACTGAGATTTAACTATATTTCTGTCATGATTTTAATGCACACTGCGAAGTTCTTAAATGCTAATTAAGTCAGGATTTTACATCCAAATTAAGTTGCAACTTAATAATTCTTGTTAGAAAAGATTAGCCGATACTTTAGATAACATGGGAAAAAGGTGAAGAGTGTAACCTAAGTGTGCGGCCTAGTGGATTGCGAGGTGATTTAATAAATAGCATGCCATCTACTCGGCAGAGTCCACCTCAACCGTTTCATTTTGTTTTAAAACAAAACATTTTTGTCATGAGTTACATTTAGGGATGCGCACGAGACGAATTGAGACAGGGTTCTCCTAACAAAATTAGAGTCGTCACGGCACTTCCAATAGAGAAATATACATTTTTCGAGTCGAGACATCGCTTTTTAGCACATTTTCGAGACGAGGCAGCCACAAATCTTGTCTCGTGCGCATCCCAAGTTATATTAGCACACACTACATGAGTGACAATTTATATTATGATAGAATATATTATGAGCTTTAATAGAAAAAGTGTAGACACTCGATAATTATTACGTAGTAAGATTTCAATAGATTCAGTGCTTGATCGTGCCGTGTATGAAGTTATGAAATATGAATTGGTTTCAAAAGGCGCGATCCAAGGGGAATTTTATAGGGGCTACAGCCCCCCCCCCATGACGCTCAGGTATACAGTGGATAGAGTGTGTTTCAATCCTACTTTAATTACACTCGGTAAAGTTGGAAACTATGGTTTAGTCCATCCCTTGATCATATTCTGGTACTGCGGTGTTAATATGTGGTCAGAACTTGCTGTTCTAGAAGCCTCAAGTTCATACGCGATAAAATAGTATTTCTGCATTATGCACATTTTAAAACTATTTTCAATATTTGTATGTATCTTCAGACAAACCCTCCTCGAAAAGTTTGATTTATTGGATACTGTATTTCTAACGATACTTCCATTGTCAAATAGTGTATGTCGTTTTATTTAACATAGAATTGCATACGCCAAAACAGTTGAAAATATTCTCATCGTTTTAATTTTTCTTGTGTTGATTTTGAGCTTAATGTCCCTTTTAGCAGCGAAGCTATATGAGACGTGAACCTACTAGTTAACGTCGATTTCGAATCACATGAACTTCCACAGGGAATCGAACCTTGGTCCTCCATGCGTTAATTTTACTTGAATTTGGACTCTCACGCTCTCAAGCGGATTTAAGACGGTGTACTTGCGACCCGTAAGCTTTTCAATGAATGTATTTCTTAGTAATTATTTTAATTTTACTTTTGAAAAGGTGTGAGCATTTCCCTTTTTTAAAAAATATCCTTGAATTATACGTAGTCAGTGTTGAATACAGATTTCATTTCTCTACGTGCGAATAGTAACTTCCATGGTCCCCTCTCTTCTACATCTAGACACAGAAATATTGTTTTTAATAACCGCCAAATTACGATTTTTATCAATAAAAGGTAACTGTCCTACTAATTCGTGTATCGATTTCCTGCTAAGCAAAGATAAAGTGAGAGCTTATCCGTGGCTAAGCGGTTAGCGTACGCGCCTTTGGCGCGGGAGACCCGGGTTGGACTCCCGGCGGGAGCTCATGTGGTTCGGATTCCACGTTAATCAGTAGGTCCACGTCTTATATAGCCTCGCTGCTGAACTCAAAATCAACTCAACACAAAGATAAAGTGAATCTGAAACGGTAGGGAGACAGTAGGTAGCGGCATGACGTCACGCCGTCCCCCATTCCTATCTTTGCCCATTGTAATTTCTTAGGACCTGAGGGGACGCCGTACACATTTTTGAAGGTGGGGGACGGCGTCCCCTTTATTCCGAAGCACTTTTACCCTACTGCTAAGTATAAATTGCTGTGACGACTCACGAAAAATATTTTGTAGTAATATTAATACTACTACCATTACTACTACTACTACTACTACTACTACCACTACTACTACTACTACTACTACTAATAATAATAATAATAATAATAATAATCATAAAGGATCTGAATGATGAAGATATTTTTTTAACTTTCTATTGCACTCCCTCTGGGCTTCCGTGAATCTGGATATATTGTTTTTACAAGGAATAAAGAGGCTTCAAACAACAACGATTTGTATAAAATTCTTTTTAGCTTTTTTACGAAGAACTAAGCAACTGACAAGTGACCTTGTGTCTGTTTTTCTTTCTAACACAATGTTACGAGGCACAGGAGCCTGCGGGCATTTTGCTTTTTTTTCCCTCAGTGCAGCTTCAGTACTAAAATCAAGACTTTCATTGTGTCGTTGGCACGTGCCGAATCAGCTTGTTGGTTGTGCAATGTTTTGCCTCAGGCGATCGACTAGATAGATAAATAGAAGAGTCAAGAAAGAAAGAATCAAACAAAACTATATGCTTATTTCATGGAGATATGCTTGCTTCTTGGCACTAAGTGTTTGAAAGCCAAAACTATTCTGAATATCCATTTTGTTATTTCCATAATAAGTATAAAGGGAAATGTTAATTCTCATATATAGTAGGGGTAAAACTGGGAGGAACGCGAGGGGAACGTTATATATATATAATAACAGCATATTTCTTTCCAAAATTTTATAAAAACTATTTCTTTCCCTCTCTGCCCTCGCTAGGTCAAGTGCGTGAACTTAGGGTTGTCCGCCGAGAAAAAGAAACCGATGGAATGCAGATTGACAGCAAATAAGAGCAAAGTCTGTTTTCTCTCTCTTTATAGATCGTAAAGATTTCCTTGATTCTATGTAAACATCTCCGCGAATAATTACGTGTACAGGAATATTGCAGCTAACAATGTACGAAAGTTTCAGAAAATCTGTCTATGTTGTTTTCAAGTGAGGGAAGTCTGTTCATCTTATAAAATAAGTTTCGAACTGTAGAGCGTAGAAAAAACTCACTTATTTGTTGCATCAACTGACAAAAGTTTACATACAGATCAAAGAGAAGTCTTAGTGCGTTTGCACACGGCAACGTTAATATCGGTGGAAGCATTGATAATGTCGGCGGTGAAATCGACTTCAATGTACTCAAATCGTAGCTTACACACGCCACCGATATTATCGGCCGATCCTCCGAAACGCAGATGCTGTCGGCCAAGCCCCCGATAATGTCGGCGGTATCGCCGACACCGATTTTGTCGTTGGCAATGTTTTCGTATGATTGGATGCACATGTGGCCGATAATGTCGGCCGGCCAGTGGGTTAGATGAAGAGAGTGAGTGACAAGGCGCTGTGTATTTTTGTTTTGTTTCTTGTCTTTGGAATTTTGCTGTTTCCATTTTTTTCTATTATAATTTTATAATAATATTATTACTATCTTGTCCTATAAGCAACTTCGTAACAGCTTATTATTTTTTTACAGTCTCTGTTTTGGAGTAGCTAATTCCCTTTATTAAATAAGTATAAAATGTGGGAAGTTTGAAGAGTACTGATTTCCCTCTAAATAGTTATTACCAAATAGAATATAGGAAATTTATATAACCAATTTCTTGATTATTTTCAACTAATTTTTAATTTTTGTTCTTTTCTTCTCTCTCTCTCTTTCTCTCTGTCTCACACACACACTCTTTGATGTTATATTTTTTATCTATTAATGCATTTAAATTTCAATACATTCTGGAAATTTATTTAAGCGTAATTTTCAAATTTTGATACACTGTGAACATAAGCATATGGAAAAATCCTGATTATTATTACTTCCTTTTATTTTCATTAGAATTGTGTGCAGATCACTTTTCCCGGTTCCACTCAATAAGCAATGATTGAATACAGTATTATAACCGCTACCAGGTTATAGAAGTATTTTTTTGTGGACGCCCTGTATATTTCGTGAAGACAGTGATTATTATTTTCGATTTGTGCTTTATTCTGCAACGCATATAAGTTCTTTCTTTGGTGGGAATTGCTTCTTTCCCACACAATTGGACAAAGAAGTCTTTCATCGTTTTTTCATATATATATTTAAAACATTGCTTTTGCTGAGAACATTTCAGCTAGTGACTAACCATTTCAGTGTTTCTCCCTGACTCATTATATACACAGTATATATTCTATAGTTATTGGGAACTGAATTAAGTGTTTTCGTTAATCGCTTATGGAAACATTACAATAGATTAGAGAAATACGGGCTGACCAGATGTCCCAGTAGCCGAAGTGGCACCAACTGCGTTGTATTCCAGCCCGTTATCTGTACTTTCTCACGCCAGTGTTATCGCCGTGTCTAGTGCATTATGGGCAGTTGACTAACATTAACAGAAATTGTTTTCTATATTCTGTTTGTATGTGCATACAGGTGAGTAACTGAGTAATTTTTGAAATGAACTGCCAACACTATTCCGTTGACCATTGCAACCCGTAGCTTGAGCTTGGACGCTCGAGGAGTTTGACTCCAGGTCTGGAAGATGCAACCACGCATCTCGCGTTGAACTTCAAACATAAGTTGTGTTAAGGGGCACAAGCTATTTAGCCGGTGAAGGACGATTTCTTACGGCTAGCCCCAATCAGTGAAATCCCAGGTCCTCAGACCTTGTGCGTTTAAAAAGTTATATACGCGCCCACCAATATCAGTATCCCACTGGGCAGATCTTTTTTTCGAAGATTCACCTTTACGCTGCAGGACTGTTCAGCGTAACAACTGGATTCATCGTGGGACGATCCAGACAACTTTTCCCCAGTGCTAATCCCCCAAGTGTGTTAATGGTGTGAGCGAAGAATTTATAGTGATATCTGAATTATAATCATATATATATATAAAGGGCTATATTTCCCGAAAAGGGCAAAGCGTAATTTCAGCGGCAAAATTTATTAGTGTCCAGTGTTGTATTCATTTCTCTTCGTTATTTTTTTTCAAAATAGTGTTCTAATAAATAAGTATAGTGTCAATTAATCCAGTGTGTTTTCGTTGTTTGTATGAATGGTGTTTGTGTGCGTTATGGTCTGGATGACCGTCTGATCGTCCGTGAGGTTTTCGAGACGAGACACCCGAACCTCTCGGCGCCTAATGCTCATCTCATTATTGAGACCGACGAGCTTTTTTGGGAAACAGTTTGTAATCTTCTTTGGAGAGGTCTTCGTCGTCCTGTCCAGGTAAGTTAAAGTATCAGGAGTATACTTATTGGTAATACCACGAGCCAAGGACAGCGAACAGAACCACGCCGGTTACAAATAAATGGACCACGAACTGAGGACGGTTACAAATAAATAGCTGCCCGAACATGGACCACGAATACCAGATGGTTACAAATAAATGGACGCCCGAACAGCGACTTGAACTCAGGACCGGTTACAAATAAATGGCGCCCGAACAGGGACCCGAATCGAGACCGTTGGTGCTCGAATATACATATAAGATTAATATTTTAATATATCATTTCTCTTTCAGCTTAGTACCAGTAATCTGAAAAAAAAATCTCTTTCAGGTGATTTTAATCATATATTCTTGTGATAGTTCATTTTATTCTAATTGTATGTTTTAAGCTTTATTCTTGTTCAAGATGGCACACCAGAGACTTAATGCGATGGCTAGGGTGATTTCACTTCTTGAAGAATTATTGAAACAAAATAAAGAAAGCCGTGCTGAGTTTAAAGAGAGTGTCGATAGATATATAAAGCAAAGTAAAGAGTCCCGTGCTGAGAATAAAGAAAACTTAGATAGATTAGGAAAAGAGCTAAAGAGTGATTTAGGTCAAAAGATAGACGCTTTACGGGACGTGTTTCGTGAAAATAGTCAGCAAACGGAAACTGCTGAAAACAAAATACCGGAATGTGAACCCCAAGTACAGTCAGATGTTCCTACTGAATACGAAACACCGGAATTTGAACCTCAGTTAGTGACTGATATTCCTAGTGTAAACAAAACATTGGAATTGAAACCTGAGCTACAAACTAACACTCCTAATGAAAAGGAAACGCAGGAATCTGAACTCCAACCAGAGACAGGTAGTCTAAACCATCCTCGTAACAAATCCGATAATGATTTTATTCATTCAGTATCTAGCAACACCACTTGTAGTATCAGAAGTAGTGAAATCCACGAACATATGATTGTAGACGACAGAGGTCGTAAGCGCACAAAACAAACTACCACAAACTATAGAGAGAAAAAGCGTAAACGAAGTTACAGTTATTGTAATAAGCAAAGATACCAAGTTCAGATCGTAAACAATACGAAATTTAAAGGGAATCAGAACCAAGACCGCACTCGAAAAGGTAGTAACAGATACAAAAGAAGTCGTAAATCACGGCCACGTAACCTGAGTTCTCACAAACGAGACAGGAACCGCAATTTGTGTGACATTAAGCATAGATTTGTACGTAGAGGTAACCATCGTAGAAATAAACGAACAAACCGTAATTATCAAAGTAGAAACAGTAATCATAGAAAAAGAAAAAAAAAAGTAACCGAGACTTTGTGTGTTGATACAAATTTTTCTCCTCGGCGAGCGACGCATTTCTAAGCGATAAACATGTATTCATTTTCTTTCTTTTTGCTTTTAGTTTTTGATAGAACACCTGGATACGAAAAGAAGAATTACGCATTTCTTTCAATACTCCTTTTTGCTTCCAGCTTTTAACTGTTCAGCAAAGAGCAGATAACACGTTTTTCTTTCTTTATTTTGATAAGATAATCGCTGCATTTTCGATCACCTGTTAATGTCGACGAATAACGGACGGTATACAGCTGATTCATTCTTTTCTTTTTCTGTCTTTGCTCCGTGTAACAGTTCACGCCTCAGTCAGCTGTGTATGAGTGTTGCAAACCTTATCATTGACTTACTATTAGTTTAATGTTATTAATTTTTTCTTGTTTTCATTTCAGATGTTTGAATTTAGATTTTTTAGTAAATAATTAACGTATCACATACGTAGGGAGATTGCATTTATCCAAAAGCAATTTGAACTAGTGGCGCAGTTCCGTATTCCTAGCTAGTGGGAAGATGTTTTGGCGTTATAATATATATATTTTTATTGTTTTCAAATTAAAAAAAAAAATAATAATAATATTTTTTTAGAATCCCTTCCCACTTTCCAAATCCTTAAACATGTTATCATACGTATGACTCACAATTAATGTTTGATTTTCTTTTCAAAAAAAAAAAAAAAATATCGAGATGCTTAGAATGAGAAAATTTTTAGTTGTTAGTTATGTATATATTTCTGTATTTGTAAATGAAACTTAGTATGTAATCTCATGCGTAGAATATGAAACTTTACATTTATAATCAATGTTAAATTTCTTTTCAGTGTTAATCTTAGATTTTCGTTTCCATTTTGAAGTGTTTACTGTAATTTTATTGAACCTCATTTACGTCATTTACCCGATTTTGACTTATTTGAATTTCCAGGATGTGACATGATATATTTTGTTCGAAGAGAAAAGTTTAGAACGGAAAGTAGGCTAAGCCTTAAACAAGTGATAACATACATTTCCTTGTTGGTAATAGAGTGTGCAGGAATGTCGTGTGAATAGTATAATTCTCCGAACGAAAGCAGTAATCTTTTTATTGTAGAAGGAACTATATGAACAGATATTCTGATGGTGAACGGTCGTTTTTCCCCTCATATTAATATATATGCGGAAATATGTTTAACTTCTATATTTTCTTGTAATTTCTAATTAACATTTTTTTCGTCTTCTCTAGACCACTGAACGACCGTAGGGAAACTTCTTCGGGTAGGATATTTATGGGGATAAATATAAATATTTTTTTTCAGGGAGGCAATATTTCCTGGAATTGCAGATCTGTCGCAAAAATGGATGTGGCTAATCCATTGGATATTCCATAGCTAACTGTATTTTCGCCATCAATCGCAAAATACAGTTTTCATTTCTCTTCTTCTTTTATAGTAACCCGTAACTAACCATGTGTATTCTTAGGTTAGATTTTTTGAGTATATTTTGATGTCTAGTAACATTTCAGCGAATATTTTAACGTTTATGAATCGTAACTATATTGTGTACTTGTATGCTAATGAGTTGTAATGTTTATTTTTCATGTTAATTTTGAGAAAAGTGTATTTTAGTGCCAGTATGTCCTAGAAACTATTCTAATTCGATCTAGATCCCGAATAATAAATTTATTTTCTTTCGAACAGCATGAAGCCATAACGATTTTTGAAAATTACTTTGTCAATTATTTCGTAAGCTCGATGACTTTGAATTTTAATGTGTTAATAAAACCAGTTTGAATATTTTGTAGCGAGGATGCCTAAGAAAGTTTAACTGTCGTGAAATTACATAACCGTTCTGTAGGGAATTTAATCTTGATGTTTTCAGACCGACCAGAAATTTGTAATGTCGTTGACTATACTCTTGTTTGTATCCCATGTTTTTCTTTTCACAGGTCTCATGTATTTTGTCTTTCAGAGACATATTTTACGATGCTACGAGAGCATTTGTATTTTGTGTGTTTACACATTTTTTCTAGGTGGAAGACGTATGTTATGTTCCAGGGAACATACGCGTATTTTACTGAATATAAATGTTTATATTTCAGTTATGTATAGAAACATTTTGTAAGTGCCTATGGTTACAGGCCTACGCACGTTTCTAGTTTTGCTTCGCAGGTGTCGATGGCATATTGTGTGTGTAAGTACGTGTAGTATTACACATTTTTCCCACCTATGGTTTTGGTCAATTCATGGCGTAATGACCATTTATTTTCAGGAATGTTTGGACTAGTGAGTCAACTTCCTTGATTCAGACCTTTGAGAAACTTGGATCAACACCGTATAGTTTTCAACGCTGCATTAATAAGTTCTCTTGCAGATAATACCCATATGTTCTGGTAACCCTACAATGTTTACGTTTATGGAAGTGAACAACGACCATTATTCTAGGCCTAAGCTAATAATAACTTTGTTTCAGAACGAAACCATTTGTTGTAATGAGCATTATTGAATTAAAGTCTCGATTTTCACGACGAGCAGATGGCATTTGATCTTATGGCGTGCCGAATTTTCTTCATACATGTCAACGAAATCACGATCTTTTCTTTGATATGCAGAATCATGCTTATTTCTTGGAATCACTATGAACGTCATCTTTGACACTTAAGTTCATGTTTTTTTTATTTTTGAAAAACGATTTTTCGTTCTTTTCTGCCAAACAACACGAGGCACAGTTAAAAAAAAAAAGGACATACAGGTGAAAATCTTATTTTGTTTATATATTGCCAGTTTATCATGTGTTTACATTTCCATTCATTTTACTTTTCAATTATTTTCATATTTTTCAAATATATTAGAGTGATATCGAAACTTTAACAATAATTTTAATATTTTAGTACCTTTAACATGTTTTGCTATTTGCTTATTCATTCACATTTTGATATTTTAAATACAGATATCAGTATATTTAAAAAGAAGACATTTAAAAAGTTTTTATTGAGATATTTGATAATTCTTTAAGTCGATGTTTTCAGGAATAGTTATTGAGTGTGTATATTTATCTCATATTATACAAAATAAAGTGATCGAAACGGAACACTTAAACATTTTGCGAAAAGAATTTATTAGTGTAAAAAAAAAAAAGAGCATTTAAATAGCCCTATAACGTATTTACTTCGTATTATATCAAATAAAGTGATCGAAACGGAACACTTAAACATTTTATGAAAAGTATTTGTGTTCTTTTTTTTTGTAAAAAAAAAAAAAAGTAAGAATTTTAATAGCCCTATAAACGCTTTCTGCGAAATTAAAAAAAAAAAAGTTATCATACAGGTGTTGTAACCGTACTTCGTTTCTCACACCAGTGTTAAAAAAAAAAAAA
Organism: Thermobia domestica; assembly: GCF_964235325.1. Lineage (NCBI taxonomy): Eukaryota > Metazoa > Arthropoda > Insecta > Zygentoma > Lepismatidae > Thermobia > Thermobia domestica. Next base: position 287,600,209 of record NC_137456.1, on the reverse strand, counting down.
TCCCCTTCTCCCCTTATCAACTCATCGTTGGAGAATCATGGAGGATACTCACACAGGAAGACAGCATGGTTTCAACATGTGAAGAAACGGAAGATAAGGAAACCTAACTGCACCGGTTGTTCAAGAGGATCTTATTACTTCATGGAACATTTGGATTGGACATTGCTCATGCAGGAACCTCATCATGTTGTAGTGAGTGAACAAGTTACTTAATTATTTTAAATAGCCCTTTTTCAGGTGAAAAACCATTCAACGTTCATACACGTAAGTCTCACACCATATCACAGTGTTGCCAACTAACTAATTTTAAATTTTCAGGTGAAAAACCTAATTTTATTCATACTTCGTCAGACGACCAAGGGTTCTCAACCTGTCCACGTGTGCACTTGACAGGTCGTTCCACGTTCAGACACCATATATAACCGCTACCAGGTTATAGAAGTATTTTTTTGTGGACGCCCTGTATATTTCGTGAAGACAGTGATTATTATTTTCGATTTGTGCTTTATTCTGCAACGCATATAAGTTCTTTCTTTGGTGGGAATTGCTTCTTTCCCACACAATTGGACAAAGAAGTCTTTCATCGTTTTTTCATATATATATTTAAAACATTGCTTTTGCTGAGAACATTTCAGCTAGTGACTAACCATTTCAGTGTTTCTCCCTGACTCATTATATACACAGTATATATTCTATAGTTATTGGGAACTGAATTAAGTGTTTTCGTTAATCGCTTATGGAAACATTACAATAGATTAGAGAAATACGGGCTGACCAGATGTCCCAGTAGCCAAAGTGGCACCAACTGCGTTGTATTCCAGCCCGTTATCTGTACTTTCTCACGCCAGTGTTATCGCCGTGTCTAGTGCATTATGGGCAGTTGACTAAAATTAACAGAAATTGTTTTCTATATTCTGTTTGTATGTGCATACAGGTGAGTAACTGAGTAATTTTTGAAATGAACTGCCAACACTATTCCGTTGACCATTGCAACCCGTAGCTTGAGCTTGGACGCTCGAGGAGTTTGACTCCAGGTCTGGAAGATGCAACCACGCATCTCGCGTTGAACTTCAAACATAAGTTGTGTTAAGGGGCACAAGCTATTTAGCCGGTGAAGGACGATTTCTTACGGCTAGCCCCAATCAGTGAAATCCCAGGTCCTCAGACCTTGTGCGTTTAAAAAGTTATATACGCGCCCACCAATATCAGTATCCCACTGGGCAGATCTTTTTTTCGAAGATTCACCTTTACGCTGCAGGACTGTTCAGCGTAACAACTGGATTCATCGTGGGACGATCCAGACAACTTTTCCCCAGTGCTAATCCCCCAAGTGTGTTAATGGTGTGAGCGAAGAATTTATAGTGATATCTGAATTATAATCATATATATATATAAAGGGCTATATTTCCCGAAAAGGGCAAAGCGTAATTTCAGCGGCAAAATTTATTAGTGTCCAGTGTTGTATTCATTTCTCTTCGTTATTTTTTTTCAAAATAGTGTTCTAATAAATAAGTATAGTGTCAATTAATCCAGTGTGTTTTCGTTGTTTGTATGAATGGTGTTTGTGTGCGTTATGGTCTGGATGACCGTCTGATCGTCCGTGAGGTTTTCGAGACGAGACACCCGAACCTCTCGGCGCCTAATGCTCATCTCATTATTGAGACCGACGAGCTTTTTTGGGAAACAGTTTGTAATCTTCTTTGGAGAGGTCTTCGTCGTCCTGTCCAGGTAAGTTAAAGTATCAGGAGTATACTTATTGGTAATACCACGAGCCAAGGACAGCGAACAGAACCACGCCGGTTACAAATAAATGGACCACGAACTGAGGACGGTTACAAATAAATAGCTGCCCGAACATGGACCACGAATACCAGATGGTTACAAATAAATGGACGCCCGAACAGCGACTTGAACTCAGGACCGGTTACAGTATAGTTTGAGAAGTCAAAGTAGAATTATTATTTTGAAACGAAACCAACACAATCAAACACTCTTTCCCAAGCTCCAAGGACAAGTTACTCACTAGGCATTTTCTTGATTGTGATCTCAACAATAGGGGTGTGACTTCATGCTTCAGTTGTTACAGATTTTTTCTCTCACATCCAAAACTATGCCAAATCTCCCATTTTAAAAAATAATTTGTAGAATGGCAATTAAAAACAAAGACCAAAGCTTTGTATCCAAGTTTTCCCTCTCCTCTTTGTACCGGGATTGACCCCTGATAAAGTTTTGCAGTTTAGCTACAGTGACTGGATGAAAAGGTTGTGTATTATTGCATTCTTACCTTTCTAGTTTTCCTTAGATTTTTAGAGATGGCAGGAATTTTTCCATTCGATATTTTAACCGTTATTGAACTTGTGGAATGTAGACTTTGCATATGGGATAAGATAACATACTCTTTCGAAGAGGGGAGTTAAAAAGCAAAAAGCATGGCGAGAAATGTATGCAAGCTTTTTCCAGGATTTTGAGTTCATGGACAAAAAGAAACAAGAAACGACAGGTATGTATGCAACAGCGAAAATCTGTCTTCAACATTGGGGGGGTGGGTAAGATCGTTTCCATATTATATATATATACATATATAGCGATGTTGAAATATTTATGTAGCCGAAAAACAATGTTGTAGAGGATCAGGGGAGCAGAATTGTCTTCAATATTGGGAGGCGGGCAGATTTGAGGCTTATTCGGAGTGGACATTAATTTCATCTCACTTTCCTTTCTAGCGATCGGACAAAAATAATCAAATTTCTCTCCCCCAAACACATTTCAAATCGGATTATTGGGGGGACAATCTCCCCAGTTCCAAGATTGGAGGGGACATGTCCCCTTCACCCCCCGGGATTTGCTCCAGTGTCTGTATGGAGCAATGTAAAACAGAATTACTAATTCGAATTTTATCATTTAATCTACTATGACATTAATGTTAACTACATGAAAAACAAAATAATATATATACATGTGTTTTCATTGGGAAGGCCGATGGGGGCTGAATTTGAACGTAAACACTGTCGGGGTTGTCACTATACATCTGAGCAATCCCGATAAATATGGACTCGATACAAATATTGGTCATTTTCTACTACTTTTACATGTCCCGGTAAACGCCCCCTCAGACCCCCATGGTTCGAATTGTAAAAAAAATCGCCTCTGGCCTCCAGCCGATACCGCGAAAACTATGAATGAGACACTAAAATCCGCCATTTTCTACTACTTTTACATATTCCTATAAAAGCCCCTATGATCCTCTCGTTTCAATTTAGAAAAAAAACACGCCTCAGGCCAGCAGCCGATGGAGGCAGTATTTGGAAGTCAACGCCTGTGAGTATCACCATTCATCTCAGTGGCAGTGAAAACTATTGATTTGAGACTAATATCGGTCATTTTCCATTATTTTTATATGTCACGCAATTCTCCACCCCGGTGACTCCCGGCCCGCATACAATGGTGGCTGAATTAGAAAATCATCGCTAATGAAAGTATCACCATTGATCTCAGTGACCGCGAAACTATGAAATCGACACTAATATCGGTAATTTTCTAGTACTTTTACATGTCTCGGTTAACGCCCTCCTGATACCTCCCTGGTTCGAATTTAGTCAGAAACGCTTCGCCTTGGTCTGGGACTTGAACGAAGGGATCCGTGTCCAAAATTTGGTAACTCTCGGCCAACTTGTCTGGTTCCCAGGCCGGTCCCGGTTGAAAAAAAACTCTTCGTCTTGATCTATGGCCTAGACCAAGCTACCCGCGACCAAGTTTTGAAAACTTTCGTCCACTCGTCTGGTCCACGGGCCGCACACAGATAGAGAGACAGACACTCAAGCAAACTCTATTTTATTTATATTAGAAAGGTCAGATCCACCGTTATTGTAATAGAGCGGTGTTTGAGTGAAAGTGATTGATCGTAGAAATTCAAACTCCAATGAGTGATAATTTCATAGCCTTGCTTTCTTACAAGTTTAAACTCTTTAGTCAGTAGAGAAGAGGGCATGATTCTTGGGTCAGTGTTGATGACAATGGGTTTCGGTGGGTCTTGGGTCACAGTGTGTGACAGTGCTTCATGGTGGGTCGTGGGACAGAATGGGTCACGGTGGGTCATGGGTCACGATGGGTGGTGGGTCAGTTGGTCGTGACTAAAGTTTTCATTGCCCCACACTCTCTCTGAACTACAGTGTTGAAAATTAATAAGTAAAAATCAATTGCAATTGATCAATCAATTGAAAGTATTGTGAACAGGTTTTCTCGGGCTAGCAGCCAGATGAATACTGTTATATCTTGCTACGTTTGTAGGGCTGACATCATCCTCATCTTCAGTCGAATATGATACAATTGAATACAATTGAAAGTAATTGCTGTGGAAATCAAAAATTGCAATTGAATTAATTGCTAATTAATTTCAATTGCAATTGAATGACTGAATTCAATTGCAATTACTTTCCACTGCAATTACTTTCAATCGATTGATTAATTGCAATTGATTCTCCTTTATTAATGGCCAACTGCAATTAAAAATTAACCATTACTTACTTCCGTTGTCAATTGCAATTAACAATTAAATTTACAGATTAATTGTTAATTGTCAATTCAATTGAAATATGCCCAACACTGCCACTCTTCTCTTCACTGTTCCGGTCCGGCCCTTCAAACTCAAATAGGCAGTACTATCGAAGCCAGTACTTCCTATTTGGGAAAAGTCTCAATGTAGAGTATTGCTAGTGGTAAAAATGATGCATTCACCGTTCTGTTGGAAGGTGGGCTGGTGGAATGTGCCGTAAAATTTTGGAAAAAATCTAGATTCGACACTACTAATATATATATATATATAACTGAGAAACACTATGTTTGTGACTCTAAATCTCCGGAACCGCCCCACTGATCTTCATTAAATTTGAAACACGGATGAGTTTTACGGCTAGGCTGGTTTTAGGCTATTCACTTTGATGGTAGAACTTAGGAAGGGTGCAAAAATAAATAAAATTTAATAATTCCTGAACCACTCGACCGATCTTGATCAAATTTTCAACATAGATGAGGCTCAGGCCTAGGATTGTGTTATTTAAATTGGCGAAGCAACGTGGGGGCGGAGAAGGAGGAGAGAGATATATAAAAATCAATTTATATAAGACTGAAAGCCACTATTTTTGTAACTTAATAACTCTTGAACTATATCTTGAATATCCGACCGATCGCATCAAATTTTCAAGATATATGAGGATCTGGAAACATTTTTGTAATTTCACTTAACGGTACATCCTAGGGGGAGGGGAGGGGAGGTATAAATAACTAACTAACTAACTCTATGGCCTATGGAACCCGGAGGTTCAGTGCCGCGTTCACAAAAGCTCTCCACTGACTTCTATCCTTAGCTAATTGCATCCAGTTTCTACTTTGTATTCCTATCTCTGCGAGATCCATCTTAATATTGTCCTCCCATCTGCGCCTAGGTCTTCCTAATGGTCGTTTTCCTATGGGTCTACCAGTCAAGACTTTGAAAGCGTTTCTACTTTCTTCCATTCTAGCTACATGACCTGCCCACCTAAGCCTCCTAGACTTGACGACCCTAACAATGTTGGGTAAACCGTATAAACTATGTAGTTCCTCGTTATGAAGCTTCCGCCATTCCCCATTCTCGTTCCTCTTGGGTCCGAATATTCTTCTCAGGATCCTGTTCTCCTGTTTCTACTTGGCCATTAATAGAAGTAGGTATAAATAGAAACTAATAAAACCTAATAACTTTTGAACCACCCAACCAATCTCGATCTAATTTTCAACAAATATGAGTGTCGGGCCTTGGGTGCTTTTTATCATTTCACTTTGACGAGCCAATGTAGGGGAGGAAGAGGGGGCAGATATATGTAAAAAAATGTCTGTCTCTGTGACTTCATCACTCTTGAACCACCCGACCGATCTAAATCAAATTTTCAATATACATGAGTTTAGTGGCAGAGATTATTTTAGGCTATTCACTTTGACGAAGCAACGTAGGGGAGGGCGAGAGGGAGAGAAATTTAAGATGATCAAAAATGACCGATATTAATGTTACCCCTCCTGCTACCTCCCTGGAGACCGATGCGGGCCCGAGGAGACAAACAGTGACATTTCTGATGCTGTTTCAATCCACGTTCAGCCCTAATAGTTGGGAAGGGGGAGGGTACAATGGAGGAGCGGGGGATAAACGTTTAAAAATGATCAAAACTGAGTAATATTAGTGTCGAATCAATAGTTTTAAGAGTAGCTAAGATTAACGGTGACAATTCTGATTTCGTGTGCCGCAGCATGGGGGAGGGGGAGCTATATATAATAATAATAATCGAAAATGACCAATATTAGTGCCCAATCCATAGTTTTCGGGATCATTCTGATGAACTGTGACATTTTCGATCCGGTTTAAATGCAAAATCAGCTCCGCCACTTGCGGGAAGGGGAGAAAGTGATATAGAAAATGATCGATAATGGCCACTATCAGTGTCAAATTTATAGTTTTCTGGGTCGCTTAGATGAACAGTGGTACTTTCGATCATGTTTAAATTCAAATTCAATCCCACAACTTGGGGGAGAGGGAGAAAGAGATATTTAAAAATAATGGAAAATGACCGATAATTAGAGCTGATTCCACATTTGTGGGGGGTCGCTGAAATGAACAGTGACACTTTCGATGCCTTGGCCCGCAACATGGGGGAGGAGGAAATATACACATAAATGACCGAAAATGACCAATATTGGTGTCGAATCCATGATTTTTGGGGTCGCCGAGATGATCAATGATCTTACCGATGCTGTATAAATTAATGCCATTAAAAACAAAAAACAGCATATTTCACGGGTACTAAACACATGAAATACGGAGTTGTGCTTTTAGATTTTCATTTTAACTTAGCAAAGCTGGTAATATATGCTAGTAATACAAATAAAGCTCAGGTACTGTCCTTTCTCTATTTCAAAACCACCTATTTTTTTAAATATCTTTGCTATAATATCTATTACTCTAGCTATCAGTATATTTTTGTTTTTCGACCTTATACAACACCAAGGTTATAAAGGAAGGTCTTTTTAATGTGGGTTCGGAACTTGAATCTGATAGGTCGTTCCCACCCATACTATCTCGCCTCCAGAAAACTGGATTACAGGGCAGAGTCTAAAGCAAGAAATTTCTCTTTTGCTAAAAAGAACTAGTTCGCATACTAGTCATAGCACATGTTTAGAGGTTTTTCAACGGATCTGTATGAGAACAGACCTACAAAGAAGTCGAATCTGGTATCATCCTAAAACAAAAAAGTCCTAATGGCTGACTACTTTAATGCTCATAAATCATTCTAATGTAAAAATTTTGGGTGAGCCCAGCCCCCTAGACTCCCCGTGGATACGAGCCTGTGTGATCCCCCACCCTCGAACACAATTTTCTGGAAGAAAGCCTCTATTCTTCCTTTTGTCTGTCTAGTTTACTGAAAACATGAAAAGCAAACTAGGTCACAGAGCATAGAGTTGGAAATGATGGACATGTTGCATTGCAGACATATTTCGTACCGTTCATGAGTTTTGGAGGTTTTCCAGGGACAAAATTCACCTCAGAGTTATATCTCCTATGGTACTCAATATGAGTTGAGTTGATTTGGTCGTCCCTTTCAGCAGCGAGGCTATATAAGACGGGACCTACTGATTAATTGAGAAACCCGAACTACATGAGCTCTCACCGGAATCGAACCCGGGTCTCTCACGCCAAAGGCATGTACGCTAACCACTTAGCCACGAAGAAGCTCGGAGCTCATATTAGAAAAGAAGAAAGCACATTATGGGAATTTCAGTGCAGACAACTAAGTACGACGACTGTTAAAAGAATATTTTTCATCTTGAATGTATTGTAATAATGGTCAATCTTATTCGATAATGTCATTTAAAAAAATAGCATTCTCTTTTCTGTAACTTACTACAGTATACAAGTTAAATTTCACACAGTGTGCAAAAGAGGGGAAGGGATTACAACGTACGATGGGCTTCGTTCGCTTCCTATCCGATGGACAAAACCTTTCTTGTAAAATTCAGCGTTTCAAAGAACCTGTGTGGTTGACTGATAGCTACACATAAATTGACAGCATTTTAGTATTGTCTGCCTGAGGCAAAGTCTTAATTTTAGTACTGAAGCTGCCTGAGGCAAAAAGCAAGCACACCGCAGGCGTTGTGGCTTCTGTGCCTCGTAACATTGTGTTTAAAAAAAGGACACAAGGTCACTTGTCAGTGCTTAAGTAACTGATAAGGCTTATTTTATTTTATACAAATCATATTCTTGTTTGAAGCCTCTTTATTCCTTAGAAAAACCATATAACCAGATTCATGGAAACCCACAGCAATTGTAATGAAAGTTGAAAAAATATCTGTATCATTCAGATACTTTATTATTATTATCACATAATATTTTTCGTTAGTCCTCACAGCAGTTAATACTTAGCAGCAGGGGTTAAAGTGCGTGGAAACGCGGGGGACCCTATCCCCACCTCCAAAAAACTGTGTATGGCGTCCTCCTACTTCCTAAGCAATTACAATGGGCAAAGATAGGCATTGGGGACAGCGTGACGTCATGCCGCTACCTACCGTACCCCTACCGTTTCAGGGGCGCGGTAATTTTGTCACCGGAAACTTCGTCACCGGAAAGTTCGTCATGGTAATTTCGTCACCGGTAATTTTGTCACCAACATATTACCATGTAGGTAATTTGGTCACCGAAAATTTTGTCACGATAATTTCATCCCAGTGTCTTTTAGAACACAATACAAATACAATGAATGAATCGAAAAAGTTTTTAAAATTGCTTTCTTTAATTTTCAACTGAAGCAAATCGAAATATAATAATAATAATAATAATAATAATAATAATAATAATAATAATAATAATAATAATAATAATAATAATAATAATAATAATATATTATTATTATTATTATTATTATTATTATTATTAAATAAATAGTTACATATTTTAGATATCCTATTTGATATAAGAGAAAAGTTTCCAGTAAATCTGTCACAGAAATATTATCATATAGGAAATTTGGTCACGGTTATTTTTTCACCTTTCGTCAACTAAGTGTGGCAAAGTAAATGGCCTAAACACCTTAAGTTCTTTTAATCAAACTTGGAAAACAATTCGGTTGGTGTTGAACTCGACGCAGAAGCAAGCATCAGTTCAAGAAAATAGTGCCAGCTTCAGCAAATGTTAAAAGCAAAGGCAACGTGGGGAACTAATGGGTTTATATATCACTATTTACAAATATTAAGTTTCGCCAATATGAAAATTTCAGAAAAGAAAATTGCACACAAATATGGGAAGATATGCCAATCCGTTCATTTTCCCGCAAACTAGACGAAAATTTGCATCGTTCTTGAGCCCAAACTCTTGGACCTTTTTCCACGTTAACTAAGTCATGTGAAAAGAGTGATCTCTTTTAGGAGCTATTGAAAAGAGAATGTTATATTTCAACTATGATTAAACATTGGCAAATTGTTATTGGATATATATGTGAAGAAAACAAATTTATATAAAGGAAGAAAAACATAAATATTTCTAACATAAATATTTATAGTTTCCTTTAAATATAGTCTTATGGAGATATTGAGAAGTGAAACATGGATGGTGAACGGAAACTTTTCAATGGCTCCTTAAAAAATCACGTAGGCTCTATATGTTATTTGAGATGAGACTTCCTTTACTAGGTGTATACCCTAATGCAGAGCAAGACACGAAATTCATATGAAGAACTATTTCGTGCGGTGGTGCATCAGTGCAGTGAATTTAGTGAATACCCGGACCCTGTAACTGTGATTGTGCATTTCCAAATAGCGGAAATGCAGCGGAAACTCAACTCGTGTTCAGCATTGCTTTTCTTCAGATGAATCACTCAACGTGGAGAAAGGTCCAAGAGATTGAATTCACAGAACGGTACAAGAGCCATGAAAATTTTCGTCTATTATGCGAGAAAATGAACGGATTTTCATTTCTTCCCGTAGCAGATGCGCATCAGGAACTCAAGAGGCTCCGCAAGAAGAGCTGGAACTTTTGGACTATTTTGATAGTACTTAATTCAAAAAGTTGAAGAAACGGTTTCAACTATGCTACATCAAGATGCTGTGAGTCACAACAAAATTTTACAGAAACGGCTCCACTCTTTGGCATAACGTATAACACTGGAGCTAAATGTTTGGAAAAATTTTCGCTTGTTGTTTCCTAACATGTTATGAATAGTAGAAAATCAACATGTAAAACACTTATTGCATTAAAACAAGTTATATTTTTTTCTATTTTCTGTTCTGAAATTTTGAAAACTTAATATTTGTAAATAGTGATATATAAATCCATTAGCGGCCCATTTTGCCTGTGCTTTTAACATTTGCTGAACTGACACTATGTTCTTTTATTAATGTTTGTTATTGCGTCGAGTATCCGAAACTTCGATTTTCCAGAGTCGAACACGAACTGAATTGTTTTCCAAGTTTGATTAAGATAAGATTAGTTGTTTTGGTCGTTTCCTTTGTCTCTGCTTAGTTTAACAAAGGTGAAAAATGACCATAACAAAATTTCCTACATTCTAATATTTTGGTGACAAAATTACAGGTGATGAAATTACTATGTCAAAATTTCCGATGACGAAATAACCTACATGCTAATATTTTGGTGACGAAATTACCGTGACGAAAATTCCGGTGGCGAAATTTCCGGTAACGACATTACCTAACTTCCCTTTTCAGATAATTCCATCCCATCTAGCCTAATCCCACCTCGCCTAACTATTTATCAGCCACTTATATCTCCAAAATAAGAATGTCTACCATTTTAGGCGATATGGGAATTCCCATCTTACTTAATCCCATCTCGCCTAAAATGGCGGTAGGATGCAAGGAGGGAATTTCTGAACTGAAGAGGGAAATCCTCTAATAGAATTTTAACCAGATATTTCAATCAATATTGGCAATCTCTGTCAATTACAATATAAATATATAATAACTACTATGCAAGAAGAAAGCAAAGGGGGAAGGCGATTTAGTGAATTTAGTTCACTTTTGGTTTGTTTTGGGAATACTGGAAATTGATTGCCAAAGAGAAGTTAATCAGAAACAGGATAGAAATATAGAGGGTGTTTCAAATCAACACTTACAACGTTTGAGAGCTCATTCATGATAAGACAACCTGGGTGCATAATGCTTCCTTTTGGCGCTATGACCAGCCAAAAACCAGTTGGAAAAATGCCAAAAACAGCCGTAACTCGAGAACAAAATGTCGGATCGAAGTCGGGGGAAAGGAAATGTATATTATTTTTAGCCATGGCTTCCATTAATGCATAACCTGATATGCTACAGAGGCAGCACAAAGGTCACCTCAAATAAATTGAAGAATTATGAGGATATTTCTTGAAACGTTGACCGAGGCAAGTTAACTACAATTAAATACGATATTTCAACTAACAGGAATCTTAGAACACGGTCAAAGTTACAAGAACATCATTAAGATTATAAAAAAGCTAAGATGGACACATTTGATTGATCTACTTTGTCTCAGTATAGAATTGGCTATCGAGGAAGAACTGACATTATTTGAAGTCCATAAAGTTTAAATGTTATGCCTTATAGGCTAATGAAGATAGAGAGATCACGCATGGCTATGGGGTAGCGTCTGCGACTTTCGCATAGGAGACCCGGCTCCGATTCGCAGCGGGAGCGCAAGCAGTTCGTATCTCACGTTAATCCGTAGCTCCATATCTCGTGTAATTTTGCTACCGAAGGGATGCTAAACTGAAATACAATCCAATAATAAAGAGAGGTAATAGATGGAAGCTAATTTTTGGGAAATAATTTGTGAAATGAGAATGTAGAAGAAAACAGGATAATTCCGAGAAATCTCACGGGTACGATGGTATTCACTACAAATTTTATAGTCTGGGATCGAACGAGGTCCATCCCACACCAGACGTAAGCGCTCTATCACTAAGTCACCCTGCCCCTACTTTGGAGGAAACACTATGATTCTGACAGATGTATCAATATACTAAATAATGTGTGTGATAAACCAACGTACAAGAAGTACAAACGGTCAAAATGTGGGATTCGTGGAGTTTCCTTTGTGCGAAAATGGTAAGTGCGTTTTTCAATGTCAGTTATTCTTAACTGGATGCCCGCGTCTCTTAGGGATTGGGGGAAGAGAAGGTGACTCAGTGGTAAACACTTGCCTCTGGTACGTGGGGCCTCTGGCTCGATCCTCAGCCAATTAAATTTGTGGTGGACACCAATGTATCGTGTTTGGGTTTTCTTGGGATACTTCAATTTCCTTCCACATTCTCATTCCATCATATCTTCCATCAACATTCACTTGCCTTAATCATTCTCTCCCTTAGCCTAAAGAGCATAATCGTGGTTCGTTAAAATGAAATACTTCATTTCATTTTACAGGGGTTGCTTACAGTTTGTCGGTGGGTTACAGTTAAAATAATTTTTAATAGGTTGTATTATTGATACTAATATTTGTAAGAAAGGAGGAGTCTATAAGGCTCATAATTTTCGAAAGGCTAAGAACTATAATTGTACGTTGATTCTAAGAAATGCTAAAGGTACGAACTAAATTTGATTTGTGAGTCTTTTAGCATTATTAGTCTATTATGAACAAGAAATAACTATCAAATCTACAAACCAAGAAAACTAACAGTGAAATTTGATATTCGACAGTGATATATAATAATATACAACTTGGATATCAAATTTAGCTTTTTTGGCTTTGGACATGTTCAACTTGCATGTGATATCGTGATAATCCAAACTTTCAACATACGAGTATCATTCTCCTAGATTTTCGTAAATAACTATGAAGATTATCCTAAATCTAACAAATAAATACAGATAACGACCACTAAAGTTCATAATTGACTTTTGAGAGTATGCTAGCCCTAATTGATATATCACGTCACTACCTTTCAATTTCCAAAATTATCACAGATTTCAAAATGATGGATTTCAAGTTGCCGCCAGAGGTTCGTGATTTACTCTGCCCGTTCTTCTTCAGTCAATATGTGAAACTATCACGGTTTGCATTGTCTATCTATCACTATTTTCATGATTCAACAGTTTAATTGATGTATTTCAATAACATAGCATAGCTTTCCTACCCATCAATTTTGACCCCCCCCCCCCCTGTTTCTTATGACGTTCAGGCCTTATAATTTTGCAAATATACACATTTCTATATCCTCTATCAGTCGCACTACATCTCATCCCGCAACTCGATTCATCCATTTGGACCCTTTACTTGTCAGACAATTTTTATTGATGGAGAAACAAGGAAAATAGTTCTACAATGAATGACAAGTAACACTTCCCAAGTGTAACACTCCGATTTTGATAAAATTGGGTAGGTCGATACTACACATAAAATAAACGAATAGTTGTATTTTTATTTTCTGCGGTAAAGCTGTTTTAGGGAGCGAAAACTCAGACCCAAAATTCTGAGAGTTGACGCCCGAAAGGTAATAACAAGTGGACCGAAGTGAAATTGTGCACAAATATTGTAGAGGTAAGATGAACGAATACGTGCTTCGTATTTTCCTGCAAAGAAAAAACTTTTGGGTGGACCGAGGCGTCTGGTGGACAGAAGCGAAAGAAATTGAGTGTAGATATTGGATATGTAAAATAAGACCTTCCTTGTTTGACAAGTGTATCCATCCGATTTTTTCAAATTTGGAAGATCAACAGTAAGCACAAACAGTACATGTACTATTTTATAATATTTCAGGAGGCAGCTTTAACGCTTACAATGTTTTCGTGATCAAATGTTTGGAGGGCTCCGGGCCCCACCCAACTGTATTTTTCCAGGAAAATACGAAATCCATATTCCCTTATTTTGTGTGTAAAATATATGTGCACAATTTCATTCTCTTCGGTTCATTTCTTGTCTTTCGTGCGTAATCTTTCAAAATTTTGGATGATAGCTTTTGCCCTCTAAAACCGTTTTCCCCAGAAAATGAAAACCCGCATTCATTTATTTTTTGAATATTGTCACCAAGTAAAGTTTCGCAGCAATTCTCCATGTCCTTTACACACATTTGACCTAGTGTTACTAACACTTTTCATATTTCGTGATGAAAGGTTTGGCGAGGCCCGTGCACCATCCAATCGTTTTTTCCAAGAAATTCCAAACGAAACCCGTACCCTCATTTTACGTCTGCGATATTTGTTCACAATTCCATTCAGTTCGGTTAACTTCTAGTTGCCTTTCGGGCATCAAATTTCAAAATTTTCGGTGCAAGCTTTTGCCCCCTAAAACCGTTTTTCCGCAGAAAATTAAAAACTCGTATTCGTCTATTTTTCGCGTATTGTCCATACACAAACTTTCGCTGCAATTCGTCATGTCCTTTACACACATCTGACATACTGATACTAGGACTTTTGATATTTCTTGTTCAATTGTTTGGAGGGTTCCGTGCCCCACCTAACCGTTTCTTCCAGGAAAATACGAAACCCGTATTCTTTAATTAGATGTCTGCAATATATTTTCGCAATTTCATTCACTTCGCGCTATTTCTTTTTTCCTTTCGGGCGTAAAATTTCAACATTTTGGGGGGAGCTTTTGCCCCCTAAAATCGTTTTTTTTTCACTGAATATATAAACCCGGATTAATTTATTTTTGTGTGTTGTCCATACACAAAGTGTCGTTGTAATTCTTCATGTCCTTTACAGACATCTGACATACTGTTACTATCACTTTTGATATTTCCTGGTCAAAGGTCTGAAGGGGTCCGTGCACCACCTAACCGTCTTTTCCAGGTAAATACGAAACCCGCATAAGCACATTTTATGTCTACTATATGTGCAAAATTTCATTCACTTTGTTTCACTTCTTATCTTTCGGGCGTAAATTTTCAAAAATTTGGGGTGGGTACTTTTGCTCCCTGATACTGCTTTCCCGTAGAAAGTAAAAACAAAATGGTATTCCTTTCTTTTGTGCCTATTGTCTATACCTGAAGTTTCCTTTCAATTTTTTATGTCCTTTACACACATTTGACATAGTGTTACTAGCACCTTTATATATTTCGTGATCAAAGGTTTTTCAAGGGTTCGTACCCTACAGAACCTTTTTTTTAGGTAAATACGAAACCCATATGAGCACATTTTATGTCTACAATATGTGAAAAACTTCATTCACTTTGGTTCACTTCTTATCTTTCAGGCGTAAATTTTCAAAAGTTTGGGGTGGGTAGTTTTACCTCCTGAAACGCTTTTTCGTAGAAAGTTAAAAAACAATATTCCTTTGTTTTTTGCGTATGGTCCATACACGAAAATATGTTGCAATTCTTGATGTCGTTACACACATCTGACATACTGTTACTAGAACTTTTGATATTTCGTGATCAAATGTTTGGGGGCTCTGTGCCCACCTAACCGTCTTTTTCAGGTAAATACGAAACCCGTATACTCACATTTTATGCCTGCAATATCTGTGCAAAATTTGATTCATTTTGATTCACTTCTTATCTTTTGGGCGTCAAATTTCAAAAGCTTGGGGTGGGTTCTGTTGCCGCTGAAAGAATTTTTCTGCAGAAAATAGAAAAAACGCATTCCTTGGAATTCCAAAGGTTTGGAAGGGTCCGTGCCCCATACAACTTTTTTTATCAGGAAAATACAAACTCCTCATCCCCATTTTACGTCTGCAATCTTCTTTATTTTCGTACGTCAGCTTTAGAAATTTTGCGTGGGGACCTACGTCCCGTAAAATCGTTCTTCCACAGAACATAAAAGCCCGTATTCGTTTATTTTGCGTATTGTCTATACAGAAAGCTACGTTGCAATTCTTCAGGTCGTTTCACACATCTGACATACTTTTAAAAAAACTTTTGATATTTAGTGATCAAATGATTGTAGGGGTCCGTGCCTCACCTAACCGTCTTTTTCAGGTAAATACGAAACCAGTATACCAATATTTTATGTCTACAATATGTGTGCAAACTTTCTTTCACTTCGGTTCATTTTTTTATCTTTCAGGCGTCAACTTTCAAAGGTTTGTGGTGGGTACTTTTGCCTCCTGAAACCGGTTTTTCATAGAAAGTAAAAAGAAAAACAATATTCCTTTGTTTTTTGCGTATGATCCATACACGAAGTTATGTTGCAATTCTTCATGTCGTTACTCACATCTCACATACTGTTACTAGAACTTTTGATATTTCGTGATCAAAGATTTGGAGGGGTCCGTACCCCGCACAACCTTTTTATTTTCAGGATACGAAGCCAGAATCCTCATTTTACGTCTGCAATTTGTTCAGTAGGTTCACTTCTTCTTGCCTTTCGTGCGTCAGCTTTCAAACGGTTGCGTGGGAACGTTTGACCCCTAAAATCATTTTTCCACAGAAAATAAAAAGCAATATTCCTTTGTTTTTTTGCGTATGGTCCATACGCGAAGTTAAGTTGCAATTCTTAGTGTCGCTACACACATCTGACAAACTATTACTAGAACTTTTGATATTTCGTGATCAAATGTTTCGAGGATCCGAGCCCCACCTAACCGTCTTTTCCAGGTAAATACGAAGCCTGTATACTCACATTTTATGCCTACAATATCTGTGCAAAATTTCATTCATTTTGATTCACTTCTTATCTTTTGAGCCTAAGCTTTCAAAAGTTTGGGGTGGGTTCTTTTGCAACTGAAACCGTTTTTCGGCAGAAAATAAAAAAACGTATTCTTTGCTTTTGCGTACTGAAGTTTCGTTGCAATTCTTCATATCTTTTACACACATTTGACGTAGTGTTACTAGCACTATTCATATTCCGTGATCAACTGTTTGGAGGGGTCCATGCCCCACCCAACATTTTTTTCAAGAAAATACGAAACCCAATCCCCATTTTACTTCTGCAATCTCTGTTCACAATTTCATTCACTACGATTTACTTCTTCTTACCTTTTGGGCGTCAGCTTTAAAAATTTTCGTGGGGACTTTTGCCCCCTAAAATCGTTTTTCCCCAAAACATAAAAAAACTATTCGTTTATTTCTTGCGTATTGTCCATACACAAAGTTTCGTTGCAATTCTTCATGCCCTTTACACACATTTGACATACAGTTACTATCACTTTTGATATTTCATGATCAAATGATTGGAGGGGCCGTATCTCACCTTACCGTCTTTTCCAGGTAAATACGAAACCCGTATATCCACGTTTCATGTCTATAATATGTGTTCAAAATGTCATTCACTTCCGTTCACTTCTTATCTTTCTGGGGTTAACTTTCAAAAGTTTGGGGTGAGTTCTTTAGCCCCTGAAATCGTTTTCCCGCAGAAAATCAAAAACCGCATTCCTTTGTTTTTTGCGTTTTGTCTATACCTAAAGTTTCGTTGCAATTCTTCATGTCCTTTACACACATTTGACATAGTATTACTAGCACTTTTCGTATTTCGTGATCAAAGGTTTGGGGCGGGGCGATGCCCCACCCAACATTTTTTTTTCAGGAAAATTCGATACCCGTATAATCATTTTACGTCTGCAATCTCTGTTCACAATTTCTTTCACTTCGATTTACTTCTTCTTTCCTTTCGGGCGTCAACTTCAAAAATTTTGCGTGGTGACTTTTACCCCTTAAAATCGTTTTTCCACAGAACATAAAAGCCCTTATTTTTTTTTTTGGCCTATTGTCCATACACAAAGTTTCGTTACAATTCTTCATGCCCTTTACACACATTTGACATAGTGTTACTAGCACTTTACATATTTCGTGATCAAAGGTTTGGAGGGGCACGTGCCCCACCCAACTTTCTTTTTTAGAAAAATACGAAACACGTATCCTCATTTTACGTCTGCAATATCTGTGCACAATTCATTCACATGCACTTGCGTTCAGTTGTTGTTGCCTTTCCGTCATCAACTATCAAAATCTTTGGTGAGGCTTTTACATCAAACCTTCACATTATGTAACTATTTTCTTTTTTATGAGATTATTTTTATTGCGGGGGAAGGAGATAAATGCTTTCCTGTGATATGTGTTTCTTGCCATTCATCTTGTTTGAACTGCTTAAGTAAGATCATGTTGTAACTGTTTATGTCATCCAAGTCCGCCACGATAAAAAAAATGTCATTTTTTAATAATTCTCTTTATTCTGTTATTTGCAGTTGGCCACACTGATATATTTGTTACAAAATTGAGGTTTGGTCCAAGGCCTTTCGAATTCGCAACCAACCTAATCGCCGAGCTTTTTGAATTGCCTGCTATTGCAGGAAAAGGAGAATCGCAGGTGGTAATGCACTTTTGGAGTCGTGCATACATGTAGTTTAAGTACTTGTTTGTGTAGCTGTATGAAATGAATTTTTAATTGTACGTACAACGATTATGAAATGAATCTTTCAGTTAAATGTCACATACCTGTGTCGATTAGGCTATTTTTATCTTTTCGCTTATATTAGATAGTGGTAATTTTTATTAACTATTTGAATGCTATATACGGAGAATAAAGAAACTGGAAAGACAACTCAAGCGCACATTCTTTGTTTACCGCAATTTATTTGTAGTGAATGGAGAGCAAGTTTTTTTTCCTGTGTGTGTTTCATGCATGAAGTCTAATCACGTATTAGAGGTGAATGCGTTATTATGGATTTCAGTGGACGAAAAATGAAATAGTGGAGAGAGCGGGAGTACTTCTAGAAAACAGTCTTGAAAAATTAATCGAACGGAAATGTGGGAGGAAACGGGAGAACCCTAACGTACAAACATTGTTTGGTTATCGGAAAACTAATTTGGTGGACCCTCGCAGAATAGGTCAATGTTGTATTACTGTAACATCGCGTGGAATGTATATGATGGTAAGAGAATCATGAATATTATATTATTTAGTAAAAGTTACATGAATGAGGGATTTCACTTTGCGCATGAAAGATAAGCGTTGTAACATTGAGGCATTCCTGTTGTTTAATAAGTTTGAAAATACATAGTGTGACACATTCATCAGCTCTTAGAATATTTCTCTCATATTCATACTTGAAAACTAATTATATATAACTTTGTAAGCACTAAGGACATGCATATATTTGTTACATACAAGAAATTTTCAACGTTTATCATTTCTAGAATATTTGCGTTGATTGTTTTCGTTTGTTTATTATTAGTAGTAGGGTATCAATGTATGTTCTAGGACACTTTTCCCCTTCCACCCCCTAACTGTCAACAAATTATGAAGCCATTGCTGACTATTGTACTTTAAGACGGAGGGATAACCCAAAGTGAGATAGCATTAGCTTTTATGACATTGAAAATCAAACAAAAATGAGCTAACTATTTTGGATATTTTATATTTAATAAATCATGAAAATGTGTGTAATTTGTGGAGAACTAAAACAATTCCAAGCGTTCGCTAGAAATGGAAACAAGAAGTCTGATAACTGTAAAAGATGTTGTAGAGCTGATAATCTCAATTCAGAATTTGAACAGGGTTTGCAATATTCTGGACCGTTGATAGAATATTCACTCTCATCAATAGAACGAGTGATGGAAATACATAATAAAATTCTAGAGCATGACTTTATAAAAATAATATACCTTTTCTTTAAGGATATAGACACACGATTTAAGATTTTAAGACCAGCTAC
This sequence comes from Thermobia domestica, assembly GCF_964235325.1. Lineage (NCBI taxonomy): Eukaryota > Metazoa > Arthropoda > Insecta > Zygentoma > Lepismatidae > Thermobia > Thermobia domestica. The sequence continues at coordinate 287,580,615 of NC_137456.1, read as the reverse complement.
ATTATCAGAATGTAAGTTTGTAGATTCAATATATGACCCTGTAGGTTTTACATTACGAGCACCACAAGTTATTTTATTTAAAGATATAATACGTATTGGTTTTCCACCATATTTTATTGGAAGGAACGAAACTACATCTTGTTGTGACTTAACTAATGAAAGAAATATTAATAATAAATGTGTTGTATGTGGAATTCCTGCATATTATAATGAGAACTTTTGTTCCATATCCCATATAAAACTACATGATTGGATACAAAAAATTCTCATAATTTAAAGAAAAGGGATATACCACTAACTACAAATCACCACTAGATAACTAACGTAATTACTAAGCACTTCCTTTGCATAGTTTTTTTTTTTGCTTTAACATTAGTTGACACACATAAGGGACCGAACAAACTAATGCAAAGTATTCCCATAACTATAATTCTAAAGTGAGATCGCATAGGCTTTTATGACATTTAAAGTCATAAAACTTTCATCTAAAACTTACAACTTATAGTGCTGTCCTTGATTGAAAAAATAGTTTTTGTTTGGTGTAAATCGGTTCAAAAATAACTGAATTATAAAACCTTAAAGTTTAATATGTTGTATACAGCTGCTACAGATATATGTATATACACTCTCGTTCAATCGCACACACATACATTTACAATATCAGCTGTCGAGCACACATATACATATATAGCAAAGAAGAAGGAGGAAGTTAAACGTGACTCACAATCCGATTCTCTTTCTCTCTTTCCTTCCCAGCTTTGAACGACAGAGAGGTTTATGCAATAGAAACGGAGAGAGAATGATTAACAGCGGAGTAACGACGCAGTATCCTTCGCCTCCCATATACTTAAAATTGAATTTAACGGCTGCAAATAGCTCGGGCGCAGCATTCTTCGCTCAACTTTTCTCTCGAGACGATAAGAATTCAAGCGAATGCATTTTCGCCGTTAGCATCCTTGTCGACAGAGTCAGTATTTTAGTTCCAAAACATGCCACATGCATGCGCTATTGTTCCATATACAAAATGTATTTCTCATATCTTCTTCTCTCTTTCTCCCACACATCTCTAGAGTTGAAGCATTCAGTGATACCAGATTTAAATAACTAAGTTGTATCACATAATCTAGGAAACCGGGTTGGAAACTAATTCTTTTTATCATGTTTTTCCAGAATTGTTAAATTTACGAATTAAGCTCTGAAACTATTACAAATGAACTAGTAGTAAAAAAGGTAAATATGATAATATTTTGGAAACGATAACAAACCCTGTTTTTAATGGTGTAGTCGAGGATGTTATTTTTTTAAATTGTTATAACTTCGTTGTTTATTAACCGATTTTCAAAATTCAAACGACATTCGACAGAGAAAAAAATCTGCAATGTCTTGCGTTTCCAAATGGTTGCCTATTTTTAAAGATTGTTATTTTGAAACCGTTATATCTCTGTTGTTTCTTAACCGATTTTCAAAATTCAAACGGCAATCAATAGAGAAATAAATTTACTATCTATCGAATGTCTTGCAAGGTTTAACTCTAAGGATATAATTACAAAAAACTCAAATAAATCTCTTATTTATACACGTATCTTTAAAATTTAAATGACATTATGTTCTGTATATCCAAAGGTCTTAGTTTTTTATAGTCTTAATACTATAGTTTTAATAATATATGTTCTGTATATACACTTAAAACATACTTAAAATTACAAGTTTTATTTTTGTTATTTTTTGGATTCATTTCTAAAGTAAAACTGATGTATTTTATAACCATTATCTCAATCTTTCAAACCCTCATACTTAACAAACAGCTTATACTTTTTCAAATCTTTCAATACTTCCTCAGTTTCGTCATTATATCTTTGTGGTAATTACGTCTTATATTTCTCATCTAAATGTATTAAAACTCTTTGACCATAACGCTGTGTTTGAATCAATTTCCATAATGTTATTTCGTACGATTTACCTTTTTCTAACTCATCTATGCGAAGGAATCTCAATGCTTTAACGTCATTTTTTATTCAAATAAGTAGCCATAGCTTATTTGTTATAAGGAAAATGTTCTGTTTATGAGAAATTCATAAAACCAATCCTCATTTGAAATTCATAAAACCAATCAACATTTGAAATTTACATACAGAACTCAACAGTTGGATAATTATCTTTTAGATCATTGTATTTGATTTTTATTCCATCTTTAACGATCTAATCAATCATTTTATCTGTTAAGTGTTTTGTTAATCTAGCTGGAAGAAAGACCTTAAATTCCTCACACTCAACTAAAATGCTCTTTCGAACTTAGTTTTAACCTTTTCCATTTTCACAATCTTATATTCTGTACCTAATTCTACTTCTCTTAATCCAATAACTTGTTTTTGCTCAAGACTTCCAAGTTTATTTAAAACCTCAATATTACTCGCCATCGTATTTTGTATATAGAAAATCAACGATCGCCCTTCAATTTTTATCTTTAACCATAAACTTTTTAATCATTTTTGTTAATTTCTTTTATGGAAAAACTTCCATAAAACATTACAAAAAATACATTTAACTATCTAAAACTCTTCTACTACTTTCTCATTCTTAGGGTCATATATGAAGTTCTTTTGTCCAATTAAAATCGCATAGCATATAGTATTATCAGCCACAGCCTCTGCAAAGTGTACTACAATATTTATGTTTGTTCTCTCATTTACCGATACATTATTCCTCTTACTACAATTAATCACATACATCGGTCTGCTATCTGTAAACTCTTTAGGACCATAGTACATTTCGGTATTGCCACATGTTATTCTCTTAAATGCAGTATAATCTTCGTACATCTTAAAATAATCCCTGTTAGCAATATCTAAGTTTCTTCATTCTTTTGGAAATACCTCATTCCTTCCATTCTTAAGATAGTTATTCTTTACCTCACCATGATCAAACCTACTTGCATCTGCTGTTTATTTACACTTCTATCAGTTTGGAACATTACAACTACGAAATCAGGCATATCAAATTGTCTAGAATTAAATTGAGTAGCAACATCAAACTCAAAGAAAAAACCTACAACAACCTTTTGAAGACATTGATAATTATGGAATGAAAATATGATATTAGGTTCTTTAAGAATATTCAACTTTAACTTGTTTTCGTAATTAGATTCGTATTCAATAATACGCATTCTTATCTCCATACTTTTTATTGTTATTTTTCCATCATGAGGAGCTGTTGCACCTGCTTCTGTCCCATCCTTTTGTACAAGACATCGTTATTGTTGTTAGCATTTGTAAATGATATTCTCAATCTACCTTTCGACATAACCTCTTTATAAGCGCTTAAAAAGCCTGGAATTAACCTTAGTGGGTACAAAACACTAAAGCCCTTTCTTAGACCAAGTTTATCATCCGTTTCAAATCCTGTTTGTTTTTAATATTCAACTTCTGGTTTGGAAATCATTAATGTTCCAATAGCTGTAGACGTTATTCCAGGTAGTTCAATCTTATCTATAACAACTCCATGCTTTCTAACCTCAATTTGAGAAAAGAAGAATGATAAGAAGTTATCTACAAGTTTTATAGTATCATTTGCACCAAATGTTCCTCCAGCTGATGCACCAACAACTTCAAAAGTCATATGACAATCTGCTTTGTGTGAATGTATAAAGCCATTCCCCACATGGAATTTAAACTCAATATCTTTGTTAGCTTTATTCAATTTTTTAAATGTTCTCCTGTTAGCTTCAAAACTCTGCAACTCGTAACTCTCAACACTATCCATTTATTATAAAGAAAATCTTGAAACAACGCGTTTATGGGATATACCCGTAAAAGAATCATAGATAATAAAAATTAAAAAACTTATAATCCCCATCGTAACTAATCCTTAGCATTCATAGCAGTACCAACCCCAAAAGCAGCTAATCGTTCAGCAATTGATGCATTACTACTAAATGCTCTTTTCCGTGCTTTAGTTTCTAGTTCCTTATCTGCAATATGTCTTGACTCTGTATCTTTATTATCTCTGTAGTATATATCGTGTTCTTTACAAGTCTCATCTAATGGGTTAATACCTTTATCATCTCTTTCTAATATTTCTTGTAGCTTAGTTCCCGGACCACAATACGAAAATCCTGGAATATGTAATTCAGATGGGAGTTTATTAATCAAATCATTTACTATTCATTTTCCAAGCTTCTCATCATTCCAGAATTGTGGTGGTAATATATTTAATATTTTAATCAAATAACCTATACCTTTTGGGTCATTAAAAATAAATGGTGAAAGCTTATTAATCATACTCACTATACCTACTTTCTCATAATAAATGTTATTATTACCAGGCTTTTCTTCTACATCTAACTATTAACCGTTCAATTAACTTTCTCACATCATCCATTCATATATATTCTTTAGGTATCTCTGTATATTCTTTAATTCCTTCACCAGTCCTTTTAGGAGTTGGAGGTAAAGATGGTTTAATATAATTATCCCAAATAGGCTTGATAATATTAATGTACTTAGAACCTCTATTAGATGCTACTTTCTTATCTCGATTATATTTTTGGAAGGCAGCATCTGATTCTATTATTATGTCCCATCGTCATAATCTTCAATGGTTTTATTAGTATTCATCGTTAACAATTCCCATAGACCTTCTGTTAATTTATATGTTTTACCATTAATTATCAAATCACTCACTTTAACTTCAGAAGGTGAAGAACTCACTTTAACTTCACTTTAACCACTTCACTTTAACTTTATTTATTATTTCTCCATCTTCTTCTACAGCTCTTATTCCAAATACACTATAATTTCTTTTACTATAATATTTCTTTGCAAACTTACCAAATGATTGCCCTGTTGTTAAAGGTTCTACTCCTTCGACTTTGTCTTTAATTTGTTTTCTCATTTGTTTTATTTCTCCTGTTATAGGTGTATCACTACTACTTGGATAACTATCATAAGTTATCTTTTTAGGTGTTTCTAGTAGACTAGGATCTATTGAAGCCGTCTTATGTACAACTGGAACAAGTTCAGTTATTAGGTTTTTATTTTGTTCTGCTACTTCTTTGATCTCACTTCCCAAGTTTTGAATAGCATCAACCACAGGTTGTTCTTGCGTCTTAAATTTATCGTATATACCTGCTCTTTCTTTTTTCGGAGATTTGAAACCCTTTATCAAGAACTCCTTTAACTTAATATTCTTATTAATTTCTTTCTCATCCATTTATTATATAGAGAACAAACAAACATGAAAAAACGTCAAATAACATCACAAACATGAAGAAACGTCAAACGTAAATAAACGTCAATAAACGTCAAAAAAACTTCAAACATTTATAAAGTGATTTATTTTGTTCCTATACTTACCATTGTTTACCTTCCTTGTCATATCAATTACTATAAAACCATAATCTTCTTGCCAACATTTTGAACAAATCTCTTTAAATTTATCATAAGACATATCTCCTCCAACAAACTCATTATACACATGTTTAAGATTAGTACCATCTTGTCTAAATACGCATAGGAGGTTAACGTTATCTCTTATAAGTTGCTTAATTTTGAATGCGTTTGTGCAAGATAGAAACAGTCTATATGTCTATGTCTATCTCTTGTAAAGTAATTTCTAACAGAATCTTGATTCTCCAAAATGTAATCATCAAACTCAACGACAGAGTATTCTTCACATTCACCAATAGGCACAATACAATCATTATTGCTTAATAACGTTGCTATTTATTTATTGAACATTAGTTCTGCTTTTTCAAATCGATCTTTTAATTGTACGTACTTTGGCTGATTCATGCTTTTAGAATATATATAGAAGTAATTATTGTTTAACCAACCTGGCTGTAATAAAAAAATAAATAACAAAAAAGTTTTACCACACCCAGATGAACCCACTATAAGACACTGAATATCATCAGGTATAAGTTCTCCATTTCTTTTCTTAGCTGTTGTTTCTTTATCATCTCTTTTACATCCCACTTAATAGTTTCCTTACTCATTTATTATAGAGAAAATCGTCTCTTTTATAACGTTATATCTTTAAGTTGTTCTCTAATCTCAAGCAACGTATCTTTTATATATTTGTTATCCCTCTTACCATTTAATGTTATTATCATCTCTAACTGTTCTTTAAAAAGGTTAATACAAGTTACAATGGTTTTATATTCACCTTTTCTTTTGCTTATGTTTAACTTAGAAGACAAACCTGTTATTATAGCACTTCCAGTTGCAAGAGACGTTGTTAATATTGAGTAAATTGTTACAGGTATAAAAATATTAATAAACCTAGTTGTTGCAGAAAGTATAACTGATAACGTCATCAAAGTGTAGTATGCATATTCAATAATTCGTAGTTTTCTCTTTTTCTTCTTTAAACTGTATTCTAACTTTTGAATGATATCTTCTATTAACTTGATTACTTTCTCTTGGAATATCTCTAGGTAAATCAAACTTCATTCATTTATTATATAATAAATGGCTAAGGTATTTAAGTTACCGAGTGATACTTCTGTTTTAAAGAAGAAACTCCATCACGAATTAGACAACCGTAGCAACTATTTAAGTATAGGACTAGTTGGGTTTTACACAACACTCTTAACTCCAAACATTACAGAAAGTAATAATAAATTAACATTTTGTAGTAACCTTCATCCTAATCTTACAAAACAACTCATAGTTCAACCTGGTCAATATAATTTAAAAGAATTAGAAGAATATATTAAATCAAATCTTCCATACTCCGCCGATGCTTTTAAAAATATTAAATTTACTGAGGACAGTGAGAAAAATAGAGCTAAAATATTTAGCGGAACGTGTGATATAACCTTAGATACCATTAATACTCTATTAGATTTTAGTGATAAAAACTTGGCTAAAACACAGAACATGTTGGAGATAAGATACCAAAGTTTCACCCATTCGATACAATTAATGTTCACTGTAATATAGCAGATGGTATGTTTGTTGAAGATACAGAATAGACACATAGAGAAACAGGAATTATAGCATCATTTAAAACAGACGCCGTGTTTAAACATAGTATTATCTATGAGCCTACTTATCCATTATCTTTCCCTATATCCAAAGACAAGGTTGACAATCTTGAGATAAGGATAACAGATGAGAATGATTCCTTAATTGATTTTGGTGGAGCGGCAATAACTGTACTTTTACAAACTAAGATTTTCTCTTAAGTAAATAGGAAGATGTGTTCTATTAAAGGTTGTATGTTTAGTGTTCCTTGAAACGAACTAAAGGATTTAAATATCGATCATGTATTAACAAAGAAACAAGTTAGTGATAAATCTAAGAAAATTAAAGAAGGTAAAGGAAAGGATTTAACTTTAACTACTGCACAAATGAAAAAGATTAAGAAAGAGCATATGGGTGGTTTTATTTTTACAATTCCAGCCATTCTAGCAGCTTTAGGAGCAGTTGGCTCATTAGCAGGTGGTGCAGCAGCGATTACTAAAACTGTACTGGATGCTAAGAAGAACAAACAAGAACTTGAAGAACAAAAAAGACACAACATGGCTATAGAAGAAAAGCAGGGGGCAGGTAAATCAAAGAAGTCAAAAAACTAAAGGCATTGACCAACTTCGATATAGAGAGTTTGGTTAAAGAATTAAAGATAAAATGATTTAGAGGTGTATTTATGAATGACGAACTTCCACAAAAACCCTATGTAAATGAGTGCGGTGTAGTTAACCTCGACAAATCAGAAAACATTGGTACTCATTGGATATGCTATTGGAAAGATAACAACGTAAAGTATGTGTTCGTGTGGTGGTGTTCCTCCTAAAGAACTAGTACAATATGTTGGTATCGAAAACTTATTTTACAATGACGAACGAATACAAGACTTTAATTCTGTTATATGTGGTCATCTTTGTGTTAAGGTTTTAAATCTTCTAAATCAAGGGTATTCTTTTAGTGATGTTATGTATAAGATTAAAAATGAATAAGTTTAAGTGCTTTTATGATTTATATTCATTAAAGTTTTGTTTTAAGAAAAATATGGAAGCTATAGAGAATAAATTTTTAGATTATTTTGAGAAGCATGAGGATTAACTAGATGCACTACTTAGATTTAAATTTTGTTGGTATTTTCGGGATGTTAGTAAGATAGATTTAAAAGATAAGACAACGCATATACAGTTATTCAGTTATCGAAAATGTTGATACCTAAATTTTTGTACACGAAAGAAGAGTTGGTAAAGTTATATCCAATAATTACCTTAAAGAAGTTGTTATCAAATTATATTTCCGGACCATTAAAATGCAGTTATTGTGGTAGTAAATCATTAACAAAAGGTATTAGCAGTTACATTTGTGATTATTGTTCTGTAGCGAACGGTCTGCTTTTCAGTACTAATGAAGGAATGAGAGCTGCTTGTGTAAGAAAACCATGGTATGATACTACAAAAAGATTTAAGTTAGTTATCTCGTTTGCAAGCTTTACAGGATAGTATTATTTTCGAAGATGTGTTCAAGGTGTTAAATGATGAATTTAGAAATATACCAAAAGATTTAATATTAAGAAAACATGTTTTACAAGTACTAAAGAAAAAAATACACAAAATATTATGATGATGTTTATTTAATACACTATCACCTTACCGATCAAAAACCATTAAACTTACGACATATGGTAGAAACACTTATAAACGAATTCGAAAACTTATACGAGGTCTTTAGAGAATTGTATCCGAAAAGAGCATTGTTTATTAACTTAAAATGTGTATTGTATTATCTGTTGAAAAAGCACGATGTTCATGTTGATATTGATTTTAAACATTCACCTAAACAAATAGAAATGTTAGAGAAATGTTTTGAAAAATTAGGATGGTAATTTTCTTTATAATAAATGAGTATGGATATGTTTCGTAATGTTAAAGATAGAAAAGATGATGTTAATATTAGTGAAGAAAAATTAAAATTTTTGGAGAATTTAAATGATGTTGTTAGAGTAAGTCAACTTAGGTCAATAAAAGCTCAACTAGAGAACGATTTGAAGATGCATTAGAAACGTTACAAGACACATACATAAAGAAAAAAGATTTTCAAAAGATTAGGATGGATACTACTAAATTGATTATGCAAAAAGAAACTATACCATTTTTATGTCGATTAAGAGCTAAACACGTTAACGAGCAAATCTTTAGAATATTTAATCTTCTAATGGTTACAAATTTCTCTATATTGGGAAAATAATGTACATGGAATTAAGTTTGGATAAATATTTTCTAGATATATATGTGGGTGATACTTTGATTGAAATTTTACTTCTTAGCTTTAACTAGAATAATATAATTACAATTAAACCAACTAAAAATTCAGCTATGGAAGAAGGTCAATTATTGTTTATTGTGATGTACATAGAAAAAGAACTTTTCTAAGGACGTTTGCTATATAATAAATATGGATATTTTTGGTAATGTTAAAAGTATAATGGAAGAATGTAGAGACGTTTTTACATTCTGGGTTGATTTTAAGAATAAAAGATTGGTTCATGTATCTAATGCTATTGATAAACAAGATGTTGTTGAATTTCCATGTCGATTGGCAGAATATTGATCTTGATAAACCAGCATTTTTTGTATATAATTTAGCTGCTGCCTACACATTTCTTTATAGAGGTAGGTTAATGCATATAGAATCGAGTGTTAATAAACATCTTATAGACTTATTTTTAAATGACGCTTTAGTTGAATAATTTCCATTACACTTTAATATAAATGATCAGTAAACAATTACACCATCCAAAGATTCTGAGTTGAAAGAAGGTAAATTATTATTGCTTATTATGTATATAGAAATAGAAGATGAGGGTGAAAACGAATCAATTGATGATGATGATTTTGTTAAAAGTATAGTATTAGGTAGTGATAAATTTCAATTTTTTGTTGATTTTCTATATAATAAATAATGATAATGTATTGTGTTGAATGTAAGAAATCGACAGATACGGAGAAATATACCATTAGAATTGAACAAACAAAGAATAGAAGATATCTAAAGAAAGGTATTTGTTCTGTATGTGGTGTTACTAAAATTCAATTCGTTAAAAAGAAAGATTGACTATATGATGGTAAAGGTGTTAAAGAAGACATTATAGAAGAAATTCACAAACCATCTAGAAAAAACTTTGACAGATTAAGTGAAGTTATAAAAGGTATTGACGAAGTTTGGCAAGCTGATCTTTTTGAAATGGGTAGTGGAGTATTAAAAGATGTTTCCAATTTAAATAAAGGTTATAAGTATTTGCTAACGATTATAGATGTGTTTTCGAAATATGCGTTTGCTGTTCCTGTTAAAGACAAGAGCGGTAATAATGTTACAGAAGCATTCGAATCCATATTAAGAACGAGAAAACCTAGTAACTTACAAACTGATCAAGGTAAAGAGTTTTACAATAAAGAATTTAAGAAGTTAGTGGAGGAAAATAAGATTAATCGTTACTCAACCTATAGTGGTAAGAAAGCTTTTGTTGTTGAGAGATTTAATAGAACACTTAAACAAAACATGTGGAAAAGGTTCACAACACAAGGAAATTATAAATGGATAGAGATATTACCAACATTGGTTAGTGAGTATAATAATAGAGTACATAGAACAATTGGTTTAAATCCTATAGAAGTTAATAAGAAGAATGAGCGAGCAATATTGGAGAAAGTATATAAGAACGAATATATGCGTGTTAAACCCAAATACAAATTAGGTGATCATGTTCGTATAAGGAAGTCTAAAGGGATATTTGAGAAAGGATATACACCTAATTGGTCAACAGAAGTATTTGTTATTAGTGAAGTTATTCCATCTAATCCGCCTACATATAGAATTAAAGATTTAGAAGAAGAGCATGTGCAAGGTAGATTTTATGAACCAGAACTATTAAAGACGAAACATAAAGATGAATACTTGGTGGAGAAGGTGTTAAGAAAGAAAGATGATAAAGTATATGTTAAATGACTAGGTTTTGATGATTCTCATAATAGCTGGATATATAAAAGTAATGTTGTAATGTAAATATAAATGTTTGTCTTTTATGGAATAATAACCATAAAAGTCTCGAACAGATTAAAGGTAATTAATAATTAAAATAACGACTTTTATGATATAATAGTCATAAAAGGTAATTATTTAAACATTAAACAAACCATCTGTTGTAACATCGAATGCTAAATTAAATATACTACCTAAATCAGAATTATTATGATATTTTCTGATTATAAGTCTCCAATCCACAAAATGTCTAAATATATATATATATAAACTCTACAGATAGGTCTTGATAAATTGAAATGTTATCCCAATAAACTCGGTCTTTGAACTCTGCAATAAATTCTTCTGTTAAATTTTGAAATATTGTATCATTGCCCAATATCCTTTGTCAGCATAATCTCTTATAAATTTTTCTGATAATTTGCTGAGTCCTACATAAGCTCCACCAATCAACTTTATCTGCATGTTTTCGTATAAAGGCTTCAGAGAGTTTGCTTCCATAAGATATAGCATCAAAATCAACTTTGTCTATAAACTCATTAATAAATTCTTCAGATAGGTTTTGATTTAACGATACTTCTTTCCAATCAACTCTATCTGCAAATTCTCTTATAAGGTCTTCTGATAAGTCTTGGTTTTCCGAGATATTCTCCCAATAAACTTTATCAGCTAATTCTCTTATAAACTCTTCTGATAACTTTTTCCATGAACATATTTTACTGATATTAACTTTCTTCTGATATTTGCGTATGAAGTCTTCTGTAATATGATCATAGTTATATATCTCCTCATAATCATCATAACCTATAGATAACCATTGTTCATCAGTCAGTGAATCTAATATCTCATCAGACAAATTCATAACGTTTGCATAGAGAATGTTTTGTATAAGAAATGAGTTGTTTTCTTTAGCGGATTTCTTGAACAAATTATCTAACATACCTATGGACACGCCAAAAATTTATTTTGTTTTCATCATTGTACCCACCAATATCTAAATGTTTACATACACAACCAAATATAGGTTTGTAAGATAATATTTCCTTAGCACTAATCATATTCACCTGTTCGTTTTCATTCTTAGATTTTTTAAATTTATCTCATGTTTGTTGGTTTTCTATATAATAAATGAATCACTGATTGGAAAAAGGGAATAAGTGCATCAGACCTAAGTTTTCAATAACGCTAAAAAAGCGTCTCGAAGCGTTGTTTCTATTTGTTGCAAAAAGTATATAATTGATTACTTGTAGCAAAACAAATAACAAACACTAAGACAACAAGAAGAATATTGTATTGCAGCATTGCAATTGGTTAGAAAAGCTTAAAAATGGAAAAATATTCCCTTTTTCCAATCAATTAAAATTGGACGCAATTGTAATTGTGTGTAGTGTATGTAATGTGCAGTTTACGATAGAGAACTATGAAAGTGTACGTTCTATGCAAAATTGTATGTTAATCTTGGATATATGTATTCGAACTATCACGAATGTTAGGCTTCTAACACTTTTATTGTCACCGTTCGTTTTTCTGTACAGCACATGTTATTCGTACAACAAGGAAAGTAATACAATAGACAACTGAAGAAAATACGTAGCAAAATACGTTGTCACAGTAGAATGGGTTTACATAGGGTCCAATCCGTCTGAATCTTTGTTTTCTACAGTTTCTTGGTCAGTGGTTTCCCATGAACAAATCATCCTATAAAACTGTTTTTATTGGTCAGGTATGTATTTGATGATTTTTGAAGAATCGTTGATCTTTTTCTGATTGATCAAGACTTGCCAATCGTATGCCTTTGACGTTGGCAGTGGAACGTTTGTGACATTACTTCCGAGTAATCGAAAAATATCAGTTCTTAGTCCATTGATAAACTTATGAGCTTCCACATAACCTGGAGATTCTGCTTTGTAAACAGTGTCTCTACTTACTTGGAATTTCATTGTTTTTCGCACAATGCTCCCTGAAGATTTGTTGTAAAACGGTTACCACCAATGTTTAAAATCTAAGATTTTTTAATTGACAACTTCGTAAACCTGAAATGGAGGATCAGTATTTCTTGCATTCGCAATCATGTGGTTAAACTGTGCTGGTAAATAAATGCGATTGTGTCCTTCGAGTTCTCGTTTGATTACGGCAAAATTTCGGTCACATGATAAAAACTGCGAGCTCTGACAGGCAAATATTGCTGTATAGTGCTGAACCATTATGACACGATCGGGCTGAAAAACATTCATGTCATTAAATGATTGCAGTTTTGACAACCAATTGTATCACTGAAAACATGTAAATCTGTAACTGATTGGGGCAAAAAGTTCTCTATAGATTGTGCAATGCGAAAGAAGGCGAAGTATCGTTACGACAGCAGAGGGCCCTGGTGGTTGCCTACTTAAACACAGTCTCACAGTTGTGGTGGTGTCCTGTAGTGACTGGAAGAAGGAAATAAGAACGTAGTTATTCCCTTTTTCTAATCAGCGAGAGATTTTGTCTTCTACATTGGTCATATAGAGTTGCCCAAACATTCCTATTTTCTACTCAACGATGTAACTATCTTAAAGGAACACATCTGCTATGTCAGGTTAAAATCGCAAAAAAATTGTACTTATTCCCTTTTTCCAATCAGTGGTTCAAATATGGAGAAAGAATTTGATTTATTACATGATAGACTTAAACTAATTCATCATGATCTTAAACTCTTAGCAGCACTACTAGAAAAGCAAATACTGTTAAAGGAAAAAGAATTATTAATAATGCAACAAAAACATCTATTTGAGTAGTGATGATGAAAATACATATGGTAGTGATGATTATGATGATGATGAATAAGTTTCCAAAGTGATTTAATTTTAATATATGTATATGTAACTTTGATCGTGTTCTAATACAACAAAGTCGTGTTCTAATACAACGCGTAATATGTAGGCAATGGCAGGAGTTTACAATGTTAAGCGTTGTATTAGGATAAATGGAAGTAAAATAGTACAAAAATGATTAGAAATAATCCGGCGAAGATAAAAAATTAAGTAGTAAGATTTTCTATATATTAAAAGATGAGTAATCATAATAGATTTAATTTAATAGAGTTAAAATGGCAATGTAAAAAAAGGGAATCAAAAGATATTCCCGATTAAGAAAAGCAGAATTAATAAACCTTCTTAAACAATATGATGATGTACAAAGCAGAAGAGAAATTAGAAATATATTCACATTTAAACAAGAAGTAATTGAAGAACCGAAACCAACACGTATACCTATAAAAGTAGAATTAGAAGAAACAGCATTAAAGAAGCGTTTAGAAACACTTAAAGTTGAAAATCTAGGTGGATATAAAGACCCAATAAAATTTTTAGATACAAGTGGAAGAGATGATATTAACAAAACCAAAGAAGAATTAAAATTCCACCCCGTTAAAGTAAATCTCGTTTTCATTTGTGACAATATTAATGATAAAGAAATACAAGAGCGCAATTTCAAAACATCAAACAAGAGAATATTAGAATCAATTGACTTAAATGATTATATATCTTATGCAAAACAAAAACTTCGTAGAGAAATGGAAGAGTTTGAAGAAAGAGTTCAGGATGGACATTACATCTAATTAAATATTTACAAATCAGATCAAACAAGTATGTACCATTAAGAGCTTCTTTCTATATTGAACTTCGTAAAGCAATTAAAGTTAAGAAAGCAGTGATTAATGTTAAAAATAAAGACAATAAATGTTTCTTGTACTCTATTGCAAGTTACTTAAAATCTGTTGAAATACATCATGAAAGACCTTCACACTATAAACGACTTGTTGGTAAATTAGAAAAGAAATATTGTGATAACATTGAATTTCCTGTACAACTAAAAGATATTTCAAAATTTGAAAGAAGAAGTAATATTTCTATCAATGTTTACAGCTATGACAAGAACTATAATGTATATCCACTTCAAATCACAAAAACAAAGCAAGAAAAACATGTTAATTTATTATATATAAAAGATGATCAAAATAATAATCATTTTTGTTGGATAAAAGACCTATCACGATTAATAAGAAGTCAAGTGACAAAACATACTGAGAAGTTATACTTTTGTGATAGATGTTTAACAAGACACTTTCGAAATGAGAGGCAGTTACAGAACCATGAGCTATATTGTAAAGAGCATGAGGCTGTTAGAATAGAACTTCCAAAACCATACGACAATCAAATAGAGTTTCAAAACTATAATCGTTCATTAAGAGTTCCCTTTGTCATATTTGCTGACTTTGAATGTATCTTATGTAAGTTAAAAATAGAGCATAATTGTAGTAAAACAGTAAAATATCAAAAGCATGAACCAATGAGTTTTTGTTACTATGTCAAATATTCAAATGGGAACTATAAATCCCGTTAGTTATATAGGTCCAGATGCTGCAAAAGTATTTATTAAAATGTTACAAAAAGAAGCAATAGAAATTATGGACATATATAACAGGGTAGTTGATATGACCCCGCTTAGTGAGGAGGAAATAGAAGCTTATAACAGTTCGGATACTTGTCACATATGTGAGCAAAACTTGAATGATTTACCACCAGCTGTAGAGAAAATAAATATATTAAAGAAGAAAATACAGTTCTGCAAGGATAAAGATGATTTGAGTGAAAAAATAAAAGAATGGAAATACGAATTAAGAAAATGTTTGTATAAGATAAATAAAAATAAAGCAAAAGTAAGAGATCGTGATAATTTAACTGAAAAGTTTAGAGGTGCAGCTAAGAGTTATTGCAATTTAAACTATGAAAATCCTAACTTTGTTCCTGTATTCATTCACAACTTAACTGGCTATGATACGCATTTGTTTATTAAGGATTAGCTTATGATACACAGAAAGTTAAACTGATCGCAAATAATGAAAGGTACATAACATATGAAAAATATGTAGAAGCAAGACCAGAAAAAGATGGAATAAATTTAAGATTTGTTGATTCATTTAGATTTATGCCAAAGAGTTTAGCAGAGTTAACTAGTAATTTAAAACCAGAACAATTTCGAGAAACATTAAAGTTTTTTCCCGATTGATAAACTTGATCTAATTAATTCTAAAGGTGATTATGACTTTTTTACCCATTTGAAAAATTCAGAGAACTTTTTCCACTATCTCCAGACAAATTTACAAACAGATTAACAGAAGAAAAAATGAGTCCTAAACGCCCAAAGCTTCATGTACGAGTTTGTAAAGAATTCGATCTGAAATTAGAGGAAGATTTAACTGAACATTATAACAAGACAGATGTCGTTCAATTAACAGATATATTTGAAAACTTTAGAGATGTGTGTTTAAAGGCATATGGATTAGATCCTGCATGGTATTATACAGCACCAGGCCTATCGTGGGATGCGATGTTAAATATGACTATAATTAACTTAGAAATGTTGACTGATTATGACAAAATACTAATGTTAGAAAAGGGTATACGAGGAGGAATCTGACAATGTAGTAAACGATATGTAAAAGCAAATAATATATGCAAAATTATAAAAGGATTACTGTTCAACATACCTAGCATATCTAGACGCAAATAACTTATATGGATGGGCAATGAGTCAATACATGCCCTATAAAGACTTTAAGTGGGTTAAACCTTCCACAGATATAATGAATATCCCGGATGACTCAGAAACCGGTTACATATTCGAAGTAGATGTAGAATATCCAAAGTATTTACACAACAAACACCCTGATTTACCATTATCTCCAGAAAATATGTCCGCTAGAATCTAAACAATCAAAATTATTAACGACACTTTATAATAAGGAAAGATATGTAATTCAGTATAGGAACTTAAAACTATATATATCGCTTGGAATGGAATTAAAGAAAGTGCATAGAATATTAGAATTCAAACAATCAGACTGGTTAAAGAAATACATTGATTTAAATACAAATATGAGAACGCAAGCTAAAAACAAGTTTGAAGAAGATTTTTATAAGCTCATGAATAACTCAGTATTTGGAAAGACTATGGAAAATATTAGAAAGGGGCAGCCCATACAATTAGAATGTGATCCTGAAAGAGTAGAAAAATTACAGAGAATTTATGGGCTATAGATATGAAAAAAGAGCGATTAACATTTAATAAGCCAATATATGTTGGTATGAGTGTATTAGAACTATCAAAACTATTAATGTACGATTTTCATTATAACACTATGAAGCCAAAATATGGAAACAATATATATTTATGTTACATGGATACCGATAGCTTTATATATGAGATTGAGAGTGAAGACTTTCATAAATATATAGCAGAAATAGTTGACCAGTTTGACACGAGTGAATACAAGGAAAATAACACATATGGACTACCACTAATAAACAAAAAAGTAATAGGTAAGATGAAAGATGAGAATAAAGGTAAGATGATGACGGAGTTTATTGGATTGAGATCAAAGATGTATGCTTATAGAGTAGAAAATAAAGAAGAGAAAAAAGCTAAAGAAGTAACTAAAGCTGAAATATCAAAGGAGTTTCAGTTTAATGATTATAAAGAAAGCTTATTTAAAAATGTTAAAACGTATAAAGACATACACATCATTAGAAGTTTTAAGCTCGATATATGGACGGACTCAGGGTAAAAGGTAACAAGTCACTTTTTTTTCAATTTTCGGTTTTTAACAGAGTTGTAGTATTTTAAATGGTGCTTTTTGTGTGAAAACCCTATGAGAAAAATGTGAGCAAAAACAAGTACAAGGGACGTGCAAAAGGGAATAATTAAGCTACAATGGAATCTACACTGGCTAAAAGTGAATAAGATGACTCTCCTGAAAAATGAATAAAAATGACTTGTTACCTTTTAGCCTGAGTCCGTCCATATATACTATAACCGTTCATAAGCTAGCATTAGATTCTTCCGATGATAAAAGATATATATTAAGAGATGGTGTAAATACATTAGCTTGGGGTCATTGTAAGATAGAAGAGGAATAGTTGTAGTTTTAGTTATGTTTTAGATGTAAGTTAGTTATAAGTTTTTAGATGTAAGTTTTTATGATTTTAAATGTCATAAAAGTTTATGCGATGTCACTTTGGGTTATCCCTCTGTGTTAAAGTACAATAGTCAGTGGTGGCTTCATAATTTGTTGACAGTTAGGGGGGTGGAAGAGGAAAAGTGCCCTAGAACATACATTGATACCCTACTATTAGTCACAATTCAAAATGAAATATACGATATTGTGTTCACTTCGTTTTATTTTATTGTCATATCGTTAAAAAATATACCAATGGTCACTCCATGTTAAATCACCTAATTCTAAAGCACGACCGTGCTTCAGTGTCACAGAGTCTCTTCAAAATTTTTTCAGACATAAATACCAATAAAATTATGCCAAATTAACTTTCTCCGGTTTTTTAGATGAGAAATGGGCCTGGGATTTTTTTTCAAAAATGTCAATTTGCCGCCACTTTCACTTATCGTACTCAACACCATGGATTTAAAATTGCCATAGCTTCCTTATTTTTGAAAGTTATTGGGCTCATCCAGTTGTCAAATCAAAGTTTAATTTCTCCTCTTTCAGTAGATCTTAAGAATCTCTGCAAAATGTTACACTGTCAAAGATTAATGTGCATACTAGGAAATTTTAGGGATTTTTACAAATTGTGCTATTGCTCAAAAGTTACAACTATGAAACTTTTGATTTTTTTTACATTTATCTTAACACGAACATGATATATATGGTTAAAAAATAAAAGTGTTATTTTGTCTTTTTATAATTATTATGTTTATTGTGCATGTACGAAACTATACAGTTTTAAGTTTTGTTACAAATTGTGTCATTCCTCACACGTAAATGTAGTATGCATACCAAACTACGAGCGCAATTTTCTATCTCTCAGTATTTTTGACTAGCACAGAAGGATCCAACTAATTATACAATGTTACAGAGCGCAAAGTATTTCCATAACTACAATGTTGAAGTGAGATTGAATAGGCCTTTATGATTTTAAATTCATAAAAACTTATATTTAAAACTTATAGCTTATCGTGCTGTCTTTGATTGAAATAATAGTTTTTGTTTGGTGCAAATCGGTTCAGATAAAGCTGAATTATAAGAACACAAAATTTAGTATGTTGCATAGGCTTTTATGACATTTAAAATCATAAAAACTTACATCTAAAAACTCCGAAACAAATAAATTTTCAAAGTAAAAAGCAGCAAAACCTGTATACAGGTGGACCTGAGACGACTTACGCCTTTCTCTTATTTTTTGTTTGGTTTTGCATTTGGCTGCCTCTCAGGCTACTATTTCTGTTTGTTTCTCTTTCTGCTGCTGCTTCTGTTGTGTCTCCGTTTTCCTTTTCCCACTAGCGCTAGTCTCCATTCATGCCAACTCCCTCTGATCAGTTTGGCTTGTAGAGGAGGGAGTGAAAATTCCTTCTACCAGCTTGGAGGTGATTCGAACCTGCGACGTCGGCCACGCCGACAACTACTCACAGTTGGCCAGACCATGAGCGAGCACACTCGGCTAACACGTACTCAAAGAAATCAAGAGAAATTCCGTCCTTATATATGAACAAATACTTCTACAAGCAACGCCATCTATTAACAATGATAAACTAAATGATATGAAACGCCATCTTTTGAGTAAGTGAGTAAATGTTTGAATGTGTTCACCTAGCCGCCAAATTCAGCTTAAGGATCAATGTTCAAAAAAGAAAAATGTCATTATTGCCAACCCACTTATCAAATATTATAGTGTTTACCCCAAATATTTCAAGAGGATAATTTTACCCCTCCATAGTTACAATATGCAAACTCATCAAATAAAAAAGTTTTGATATTTGAAAAATAAAAAAACTAGCATAATCTACATAAAATTCGAAGACTTTTTTAAAGAATAACATTTTCCCGAAATTCAAAAATAAACCCGTAAAAAATTACCGACATTTTGAATTTGTCATAAATTTGTCAAATATTAACCAATTTTCAAACTTCAAACGACAATAAATAGAGAAAAGAATTGCTATGTTTTGAATGCAATGTAGGTTGCCTAACTCAAATAAATATTTTATTAATGTATGGATCTTTAAAAATCAAATAACATAGCCTTGTGTATGTCTAAAATTTTCAGCTTTTATAAGTTTGAACCCATAAAAAAACACTTATACATTTAAAAATGACTTAAAATTACAAGCTTGGATATTGATAATGGAATCTTCTGCTAACCTCGTTCTCTATGGGAACAATGACTACTTAAACTCAGTCCATTGGTCATAGTTTAAGCTGAATAAACAACCATTAATTTCGAAGACTTCTGTGCTTTCTTGAACATTCTTAATGATTATATTGAAATTATTAGTAAGAATGAATTTTTTTTGAGGATCCATACTGACGACTCCATTTTTTACTTTAGAAATTTTTTTCATCATTTTTGTTATTTTTTGAATCGTTTCTAAAGTAAAACTGATGTATTTTATAACCATTATCTAAATGTTTCAAACCTTCATACTTAACAAACATCTTATATTTTTCATATCTTTGGACACTTGCTCAGTGTCATCATTATATCTTTGTGGTAATAATGTCTTGTATTTCTTATCTAAATGTACTAAAACTCTTTGATCATAACGTTGTGTTTGAATCAATTTTCATTATGTTATCTCGTATGGTTTACCTTTTTCTATATCATCTATGCGAAGGAATCTCAATGCTTTAACGTCATTTTTCTTATTCAAATAATTAGCCATAGCCTATTTGTTACAAGGAAAATTTTCTTTTTATGAAAATTTCATAAAACCGTTTTCCATTTGAAATTTACATACAGAACTCAACGGTTGGATAATTATCTTTCAGGCCAGTGTATTTAATTTTTAATCCATCTTTAATGATCTCATCAATCATTTTATCTGTTAAGTGTTTTGTAAATCTAGGTGGAAGAAAGATCTTAAACTCTTCACATTCAACTAGATACTCTTTCAAAACTTAGTTTCCATTTTCACACTCTTATACTCTGTATCTAATTCCAATTCTCCTAATCTAATAACTTCTTTTTGCTCAAGACTTCCAAGTTTATTTAAAAACTCAATATGACTCGCCATCCTATTTATAATATAGAAAATCAATGATCACTCTTCAATTTTTATCTTAAACAAAAATTTTTAATCATTTTTGTTAATTTTAGAATAACGTTTGTGGAAAACCTCCATAAACATTACAAAAATACATTTAACTCTCTAAAACTCTTTTACTACTTTCTCATTCTTAGGGTCATATGTAAAGTTCTTTTGTCCAATTAAAATCTCATAAAATATAGTATGATCAGCTATAGCTTCTGCAAAGTCTACTACAATCTTTATGATTGTTCTCTCATTCACCGTTACATTCTTCCTCTTACTGCAATTAATCACATACATTGGTCTGTTATCTGTAAACTCGTTAGGATCATAGTACATTTCGGTATTATCACATGTTATTCTCTTAAGTGCAGTATAATCTTCATACATCTTAAAATAATCCTTGTCAGCAATATCTAAGTTTCTTGATTCTTCTGGAAATAACTAATTGCTTCCATTCTTAATATAGATATTCTTTACCTCAAAATGATCGAACTTTCTTGCATCTGCTGTTTGTTTACCACTTCTATAAGTTTGGAACATTACAACTACGAAATCAGGCATATCAAATTGTCTAGAAATAAATTGAGAAGTAACGTTGAACTTCAAGAAACAACCTACGACTGTCTTCTGAACAAACTGATAAATATGGAATGAAAACGTGATTTAGGTTCTTTAAGAACATTCAACTTTAACTTGTCTTCGTAATTAGACTCGTATTCAATAATAGGCATTCTTATCTCCATATCCTTTATTGTTATTTTTCCATCATGAGGAGCTGTTGCACCTGCTCTTGTTCCAGCCCATTTGTACAAGACATCGTTATTTTTGTTAGCTTTTGTAAATGTTATTCTCAATCCACCTTTCCACATAACCTCTTTATAATCACTTAAAAAGTCTTGAATTAATCTTAATGAATACAAAACGCTAAAGTCCTTTCATAGACCAAGTTTATCATCTGTTTCAAATCCGACTTGGTTTAGATATTGAACTTCTGGTTTGGAAATCTTTAATATTCCAATAGCTGTAGATGTTATTCCAGGTAGTTCAATCTTATCTATAACATCTCCATGTTTTCTAACCTCAATTTGAGAGAAGAAGAATGGTAAGAAGTTATCTACAAGTTGTATAGTATCATTTGCACCAAATGTTCCTCCAGCTGATGTACCAACAACTTCAAAAGTCATATGACAATCTGCTTTGTGTGGATGTATAAACCCAGCCACCACATCGAAATCAAACTCAATATATTTGTTAGCTTCATTCGTTAGGTTTAAATCTCTCTAACTCATAACTCTGAGTACTTTCCATTTATTATAAGGAAAATCTTGAAACAACGCTTTTATGTGATGTACCCATAAAAGATTTATACATAATACCATTTAAAAAATTAAAATCCCCATTTTAACTTAACCTTAGCATTCACAGCAGTACCAACTCCAAAAGCAGCTAATCGTCCACCAATAGATGCATCAGAATTAAATGCTCTATTCCATGATTTATTGTCTAGCTCCTTATCTGCAATATGTCTTGACTCTGTATCTTTTTTTGTCTCTGTAGTTATATCATGTTCATTACAAGCCTCATCTTATGGGTTAATACTTTTATCACCTCTTTCTAATCTTTCTTGAAGCTTAGTGCCCGGACCACAATACGACATACAAGGAATATATAGCTAAAACGGTAATTTATTAATTAAGTCATTTACTAATCCTTTTCCAAGCTTTTCATCATTCCAGAATCGTGGTGGTAATGTATTTAAGATCTTAATCAAATAACCTTTCGGATCATTAGGAATAAATTCCGAAAGCTTATTTTAATCATACTCACTATACCTACTTTCTCATTATAAAAGTTATTATTTCCAGCCTCTTCTACTCCATCTATAACTATTAACCGATCAATTAACTTGCTCACATCTTCCATCCATATATATTCTTTAGGTAATTCTTTATATATTTTTATTCCTTCCCCAGACTTCGGTGTTTTCTTTCTTGTTGGTGTTGGAGGTAAATATAGTTTAATATAATCATCCCAAATAGGCTTGATAATATTAATGTAACCTCTATTAGATTCTACTTTTTTATCTCGATTATATTTTTGGAAGGCAGCGTCTGATTCTATTAATATTTCCTTGTACTGTTGAAAATCGTCATCATCATAATGTTCAATGGTTTTATTAGTATTCATCGTTAACAATTCTCATAGATCTTCTGTTCCTTTATAAGTTTTACTATTAATCATCAAATCATCACCACTCACTATTATTTCAGAATATCCTATCTTATTTATTAATCTTTACCTTCTTCAACATCTCTTATTCCAAATACACTATCATTTCTTCTACTATAATATTTTGTTGCAATCTTACCAAATGATAGTGCTGTTGCTAAAGGCTCTACTCCTTCGACTTTGTCTTTAATTTGTTTTCTCATTTGTTTTATTTCTCATGTTATAGGTGTATCACTACTACTTGGATAACTATCATAAGTTATCTTTCTAGGTGTTTCTAGTAGAGTAGGATCTATTGAAACCGTCTTATGTACAGCTGGAACAAGTTCAGTTATTAGGTTTTTATTTTGTTCTGCTACTTCTTTGATCTCACTTCGTAAATTTTGGATAGCATCCATAACAGGTTGCTCTTCTGTCTTTAATTTATCTTATATACCTGCTCTTTCTTTCTTCCAAGATTTGAAGCCCTTTATCAAAATCTCCTTTAACTTAATATTCTTATTAATTTCTTTCTCATCCAT
The DNA here is from genome assembly GCF_964235325.1 of Thermobia domestica. Classification (NCBI taxonomy): domain Eukaryota; kingdom Metazoa; phylum Arthropoda; class Insecta; order Zygentoma; family Lepismatidae; genus Thermobia; species Thermobia domestica. Next base: position 287,556,785 of record NC_137456.1, on the reverse strand, counting down.
TTATTATATAGAAAACGAACAAACGTCAAAAACTTAAAAAAACGTCAAAAACAAAAACTGTTAAAACATAAAACGTGAAAAAAGTCAAACGTTTGTAAAGTGTTTTATCTTGTTCCTATACTTACCATTGTTTACCTTCCTTGTCATATCAGTTACTAGAAAACCATAATTATCTTGCCAACATTTGAACATATCTCTTTAAATTTATCATAAGGCATATCTCCACCAACAAACCCGTTATACACAAGTTTAAGATTAGTATTATCTTGTCTAAAGACGCATGGAAAGTTAACGTTATCTCTTATAAGCTCTTTAGGTACTTTTGAATATGACTGTGCAAGATAGAAAAAGTCTAAATGTTTATGTCTACCTCTCGTAAAGTAATTTGTAACATTATCTTGGTTCTCCAAAATGTAGTCATCAAACACAAAGACAGTGTATTTTTCACATTCATCAATAGGTACAATACAATTGTTACTGCTTAGGAGCTGCTAAGTGGCTATTTGCTTCTTGAAATTTAGTTCTGCTTTTTCAAATCGTTCTTTTAATTGTTCATAATTTGGCTGATTCATGCTATTAGAATATATATAGAAGTAATTATTGTTTAACATACTTGGCTGTAATAAGAAGTTAAATAACAGGAAAATCTTACCACAACGAGATGGACCCACAATAAGACATCGAGTATCATCAGGTATAAGCTCTCCATTTCTTTTCTTAGCTGTTCTATCCTTTATCATCTGTTTTACATATCAATTAATAGTTCTCTTACTCATTTATTATAGAGAAAATTTTAGTTCAGACCCGATAAATCGTCGGATCCTTATATTATATATTATTCCTGGGTGTCAGCACCTTTATGATCATATACCTTTAATTTTTTCTCTGATCTTATGTAACGTATTTTTCATATATTCTTCATCCATTTCGCCACTTAATGTTATTATCATCTCTAACTGATTTTAATGAGATAATACAAGTGACAATGGTTTCATATTCATCTTTTCTTTTGCTTATGTTTAACTTAGAAGACAAACCTGTTATAATAGAACTTTCAGTCTCAAGAGACGTTGTTAATATTGTCTAAATTTTTACGGGTTTTGAAAATATTAGTAAACTCAATTGTTGCAGAAAGTATAACCAATAACATAATCAAAGTGTAGTATGCATATCTAACAGTTCTTAATTTTCTCTTTTTCTTCTTTAAGCTGTATTCTAACTTTTCAATGATATCTTCTATTAACTTGATTACTTTCTCTCTGGAATATCTCTAGGTATATCAAAGTCATTCTTTTATTATATAATAAATGGCTAACGTATTTAAGTTAACGAGTGATACTTCCGTTTTAAAGAAGAAACTCAATCACGAATTACACAACAGTAACAACTATTTAAGTATAGGACTAGTTGGATTCTACAGTACATATCTAGCTCCAAACACAGAAAGAAATAATAAATTAACATTTTGTTGTAATCTTCCTCACATTCCTAGTCTTACAAAACAACTCATAGTTCAACCTGGTCAATATAATTTTAAAGAATTAGAAGAATATATTAAATCAAATGTTCGATATTTCAACGATACTTTTAAAAATATTAAATTTAATGAGGACATAGAGAAAAATAGAACTAAAATATTTAGCGGACAGTGTGATATAACCTTAGATAATATTAATACTGTATTAGGTTTTAGTGAGAAAAACTTGACCAAAAACTTAAAACATGTTGGAGATAAGGTACCAAAGTTTCACCAATTCGATAGAGTTAATGTTCACTGTAATATACCAGATGGTATGTTGGTCAAAGATACGGAGTACACACATAGAGAAACAAGAAATATAGCATAATTTAAAACAGATGCCGATTTTAAACATAGTATTATTTACGACCCTACTTATCCATTATTTTCCCCTATATCTAAAGACAAGGTAGATAATTTTCAGATAAGGATAACAGATGAGAATGATTCCTTAATTGATTTTGGTGGTGCTACAACAACTGTACATTTACAAACCAAGATTTTCTCTTAAATAAATAGGAAAATGTGTTCTCTTAAAGGTTGTACAGTGTTCCTTACAGTGAACTAAAAGATTTAAATATCGATCATGTATTAAGAAAGAAACAACTTAACGATGAACCCAAGAAAATGAAAGAAGGTAAAGGAATGGATTTAACTCTAACTACTGCACAAATGCAAAAGGTTAAGAAAGGGCATATGGGTGGTATTATCTTTACAATTCCAGCCATTCTAGCAGCTTTAGAAGCAGTTGGCTCATTAGCAGGTGGTGCAAGCGATTACTAAATCTGTACTTGATGCTAAGAAAAATAAACAAGAACTTGAATAACAAAAAGACACAATATGGCTATAGAAGAAAAACAAAGAGCAGGTAAGCCAAAGAATTCAAAAAACTAAAACCATTGACCAACTTCCATATAGAGAGGTTGGTTAATGAATTAAAGATAAAACGATTTAGAGGTGTATTTATGAGTGATGAACTTCCACAAAACCCAATGTAAATGAGTGTGGTATAGTTAACTTAGATAAATCATGAAACATTGGTACTCATTGGATATGCTATTGGAAAGATAACAACGTAAAGTACGTGTTCGTGTGGTGGTGTTCCTCCTAAACAACTAGTACAATATCTTGGTACCGAAAACTTATTTTACAATGACGAACGAATTCTTTAATTCAGTTATATGTGGTCATCTTTGTGTTAAGGTTTTAAATCTTCTAAATCAAGGGTATTCTTTTAGTGACGTTATGTATATGATGAAACATGATTAAATATTATTAAGTTTAAGTGCTTTTATGGTTTGTATCCATAAAAGTTATGTTTAAGGTAAATATGGAAGCTATACAAAATAGATTTTTAGATTATTTTGAGAAGCATGTATATGAACTAGATGCACTAGATAGATATATTTTTTATCAATATTTTCAGTATGTTATTGAGATATACTTTAAAGATAGAAACAACGTATATAAAGTTATTGATTTATGGAGTACGTTAATACCTAAATTTTTATACACGGAAGAAGGTTTGGAAAAGTTACGTCCAATAATTACCTTAAAGGAGTTGTCAAATTATAACACTTCACCGTTAGAATGCAGTAATTGTAGTAGTAAGTCATTAACAAAAAGTATGAGTAGCTACATTTGAAATGTTTGTTCTGTAGAGAGTGGTTGGGTTTACTGTACCAATAAGGAAATGAAATCCGGTTGTGCAATAAAGCCATCGTATGGTACTACAGAAAAATTTAAGTTACAGTTATCTCGTTTACAAGCTTTACAGGATAGAATTATCTCCAAAGATGTGTTCAAGGTATTAAATGATAAATTTAGAAATATATCAAAAGATTTAATATCAACAATAGATGTTCTAGAAGTACTAAAGAAAAACAAATACACAAAATATTATGATGATGTCTATTTAATACACTATCACTTTACCGATCAATAACCATTAAAATTACGACATATGGAAGAAACACTTATAAACTAATTCGAAATCTTACACGAGGCCTCTAAAGATCTGTATCCGAAAAGAGCATTGTTTATAAACTTAAAATGTGTATTGTATTATCTGTTGAAAAAGGATGATGTTCCTGTTGATTTTAAACACTCACCTAAACAAATAGAGATGTTAAAGAAATGTTTTGAAAAATTAGGATGGGCATTTTCTTTATAATGAATGGGTATGCATATATTTTGTAATGTTATAGATAGAAAAAGTTTTGTTTACATTAGTGAAGAAAAATTAAAATTGTTGGAGAATTTAAATGACGTTGTTAGCGAAAGTCATCTTAAGTCAACAGAATCTCAATTAGAGAACGATAGAAAACGATTTGAAGATGTATTAGAAACGTTACAAGAAGCATACATAAAGAAAGATGATTTTCAAAAGATTAGGACGGATACTACTAAATTGATTATGCAGAAAGAAACCATACCCTTTTTATTTCGATTGAGAGCTAAAAACGTTAAAGAACCTATCCATAGAATTTTAATCTCTTTAATGGTTAGGAATTTCTCTATAATGGCGCAATAATGCACTAGAATTAAGTTTGGATAAATACTTTCTAGATATATATTTAGGTGATACTTTGATTGAACAGTTACCTTTTAGCTTTAAGAACAACGATATAGTTAAGATTAAACCAAATAAACATTCTGCTATGGAAGAAGGACAATTATTGTTTATTGTAATGTACATAAAAAGAGAGCTTTCGTAAAAATATTCGCAATAGAATAAATATGGATATTTTTGGTAACATTAAAAGTAGGGACAAACTACTGCTATTACAAATATTTGCTACGAAAAAAAGAGCCTAAATTTAAAATAAATAAAGTTTTTACATCAAATAATACATCCTGGCTTGATTTAAAGAATAAAAGATTGGTTAATGTATCTAATCCTATTGATAAAGAAGATGCTGTAACATTAAAACAGCTTAAACAGCAAAAGCAGAATTTAATTTACTTACGCGAAAAGAAATTGTAGAATTATCATGCCGATTGGCTGAAGATGATGTTGGAAAACCAGTCTTTTTGTATATAATATAGCTGCCGCATACAAATTTCTTTATAATGGTAGGATAATGCATATAGAAGTAAGTCTCAATAAATATCTTAAATAAGACACTAGTTGAAACTTTTCCATTACACTTTAATATGTATGATCAGTTAACAATTAGACCATCCAAAGATTTTGATTTGAAAGAAGGTAAATTATTATGCTTATTATGTATATAGAAAGAGAAGATGAATATGGAAAACGAATCAAGTGGTGATGACTATAATGTTAAAAGTATAGTATTAGGTAATGTTAAATTTTAATTTTTTTCTTGATTTTCTATGTTAATGTATTGTATTAAATGTAAGAAATCAACATATACGAAGAAAGATACCATTAAAATTGAACAAACAAAGAATGGAATATATCTAAATATGTAGGTATATGTAGGAATAATGGAAAGGTATATGTAGTATATGTGTAATTAAAAAAAACTCAATTCGTTAAAAAGAAAGATTGACTATATGATGGTAAAGGAGGTAGAGAATATATTATAGAAGAAATTCACAAACCATCTAGAAAAAAACTTTGCCAGACTAAGTGTGGTTATAAAAGGCATCAATGATCTTTGGCAAGCTGATCTTGTAGAAATGGATAGCGGAATATTAAAAGGTGTTTTCAAATTATATAAATTTATAAATATCTACTAACGATTATAGATGTGTTTTCGAAATATACGTTTGTTGTTCCTGTTAAAGATAAGAGCAGTAAGAATGTTACAGATCATTTCAATCCATATTAAGAACGAGAAAACATAGTAACCTACAAACTGATCAAGGCAAAGAGTTTTACAATAAAGAATTTAAGAACTTGATGGAGGAAAATAAGATTAATCATTACTCAACTTATAGTGGGAAGAAGGCTTCTGTTGTTGAGAGATCCAATAGAACACTTAAACAAAACATATGGAAGAAATTTACAACACAAGGGAATTTTAAATGCATAGAGATATTACCAACATTGGTTAGTGAATATAATAATCCGCTGCGTAGAACAATTAGTTTAAAGCCTATAGAAGTTAACAAGAAGAATGAACGAACAATATTGGATAAATTATATTAGAAAGAATATAAGCGTGTTAAACCCAAATACAAATTAGGCGATCACGTTCGTATTATTAAATCGAAAGGGTTATTTGAGAAAGGATATGCAACTAATTGGTCAACAGAAGTATTTGTTATTAGCGAAGTTATTCCATCTAATCCGCCTATGTATAGAATTAAAGATTTAGAAGAAGAAGATGTGCAAGGTAGATTTTACGAACCAGAACTTTTAAATACGAACCATAACGATGAATACTTGGTGGAAAAGGTGGTGAGAAAAAAAGGTGACAAAGTATTCGTTAAATGGCTAGGATTTCATGATTCACATAATAGCTGGATAGATAAAAGTAATGTTATAATGTAAATATATATGTCTTTTATGGAATAATAGCAACAAAAGGTTAGTTTGTTTGCAATAAGGGAACTAATGGAACTCTTCAAACAAGAAAGTATGATAGTGTTTAAATGAAGATAGATAAATGATTGTTTAAGCTAAGATGACTAGAATAATTCGTTTATTAGGAATGAATCGTTCCACTTGTGTTTAAGCTAAGATGAATGATGATTGTGTTTAATAGGAACGAATCGTTCCACTTGTGTTTAAGCTAAGATGAATTATGATTGTATTTAATAGGAACGAATCGTTCCACTTGTGTTTTGTATTTATTTAAGAGGATGACGTCTATCTAAAGAAAAAGGTTGTGATCCAGACAAAATGCTGAGGATTGAATCGTTGAAGTTATCTGTAAGTGGTGGTAAGAGGTTTGATCACTGGTTAGAAAATAAATATTCAAAAGATTTATTAGATTACTGCAATATAAAACTAATGGACCGAATTCAGACTACTTTGAAAACTCATTGTTTACAGTAAAACTAGGTGGTAACGAAGTAAAATTAATAATAATGATTTTCTATATAATAAATATGAGTATTGTGGATACTTCTCTTAGTTTAAACGATATTTAATACGAACAGATTAAAGACAATTATTGGCATGGTGTTTTTGGTGATTTTAAATTGATTATAGATAAGAGTACAGGATACTTCAACGCTACTAAGTTGTGTAAAGATGGTGGTAAGAGGTTCGATCACTGGTTAGAAATAAACAATCATAAGAACTGATACTCCCCTATGATGAGAAATTCAACCAACGGAACTCCGGTAGTTGCTCTTCCACGTATTTAGTAAAAGGAGGAGACAAAGAAGCAACCTCAATCATCTCAGGAACGTATGTATACAAAAAGATATTTCTCTCTATTGTCATTTGGATATCACAAGACTTCTATGACAAATGCTATGATATTATCGAAGACTATTTTGTTTCTAGTTTTGAACAGATTCAAGAAGACCAAGAAGAGTTGCAAAGAAGAGTAGATGAGATATATCAAACAATGGAGAGATTGAGATTTTAAAACGAGGGCTTAAACGAAATTGCAGCACCATATACAGACGATTATTCAAAAGATAATTGCCTAATCATATACAAGAAGAACAAACTTAATGATCCTTTTCCTTATTATGCTATCAGATGCCAAAAGAGAAGCCTATATAAACCTCAATGAAGCAGAAGAAAAATATCCGAACCATGTAATAATATACGAAAAGTTTAGAGATCCTAACAGTATTAAGCTATTCAACCTATGCAGCAAGAACTGGATATTCGTAAAGGTAAGGGTAATTAGTTTTGGACACCCTTATCGGAAGAAGATTTGGTTAAAGAAATTGATTGTTTATATGATCAGTTATTATCTGATAAGTAAGGTTACGACTTTTATGGTATAATAGCCATAAAAGCTGATTAGCTATGCATCAAACAAAACATCGGTTGTAAAACCGAATACTAAATTCAATATACTACCTAAATCCGAATTATTATGGCATATTCTTATTATAACTCCCCAATCAACGAAATGTCTAAATAAATATATAAACTCTACAGAGAGGTTTTGATAAATTGAAATGTTATACCAATGCACACTGTCTTTGAACTCTGCAATAAATCCTTCTGTTAAATTTTGAAACATTGAAATCATTGACCAATCTACTTTGTCAGCGTACTCTCTTATAAGGTTTTCTGATAATTGCTGGGTCCAACATAAGCGCCGCCAAGAAAGTTTATCTGCATGTGCTCGTATAAAAGCTTCAGAGAGTTTGCTTCCATAAGATATAGCATTAAAATCAACTTTGTCTATGAACTCATTAATACATTCTTCAAATAGGTTTTGATTAAACGATACTTCTCTCCAATGAACTCTATCTGCAAATTATCTTATAAAGTCTTCTGATAAGTCTTGTCTTCCCGAAATAATCTCCCAATCAACCTATGAGCCAATTCTCTTATAAACTCTTCTGATAAGTTTTTCCATGAACGTATTTCGTTCAAATTAACTTTCTGCTGATATTTACGTATGACGTCTTCTGTAATGTGATCAAAGTTATATTCCTCCTGATAATCATCATAACCTATAGGTAACCATTGTTCATCAGTCAGTGAATCTAACATCTCATCAGACAAGTTCATAACGTTTGCATAGAGAATGTTTTGTATAAGATACGAGTTCTTTTATTTAGTAGCATTCTTGAACAAATGATCTAGCGTACCTATGGACACGCTAAAATTTATTTTGTTTTCATCATTGTAGCCACCAATATCTAAATGTATACATACACAATCAAATATAGGTTTGTATGATAATATTTCCATCGCACTAGTCATATTCACCTGTTCGTTTCTAAAAATTTATTTCATTTTTGGTTTTCTATATAATAAATATGGAGAAACATTTTGATTTATTATATGATAGACTTAGACTAATTCATGAAGATATTAAATTCTTAGCAGCACTACTAGAGAAGCAAGCACTGTTAATAGAGAGGCAAGCACTGTTAATAGAGAGGGAAATAGTGTTACAGTAAAAAGAATTATTAACACAACAAAAAACACCTGATTTGGGTAGTGATGAATACAAATATGATAGTGATGATAATGACGATGAGTAAGTTTACAAAAATGATTAAGTTTTAAAATGTGTATATGTAACTTTGATGGGTTATTCCCATGAAAGCCATGTTCCAATACAACGTGTAATATGTAGACACTGGCAGGAGTGTACAATGTTAAGTGTCGTATTAGAACAAATGGAAATAAAAATAGTACGAAAATGATTTTAAAAATTTTGGTGAAATTAAAAATTGAAGTGGTCGGTGATTTGCTATATAATAAATAAGATGAGTAATTATAATAGATTTACTGTAGTAGAGTTAAGACGACAATGTAAAGAGAGGGGAATCAAAAGATATTCCCGATTACGAAAACATGAACTAATAAACCTTCTTAAGCAAAATGACGATGAACAAAGCAGAAGACAGATTAGAAATATATTCCCATTTAAACAAGTAGTATTTGATGAACCAAGAATCAAAGTTGAATCAATACCAATTGATGTAAAACGTCAAAATATTGATTTAAAATCAAGATTAGAAACAACGAGATTTAAAACAGATTATAAGCCGCAAGATCCACTCGAACAATATATTACTGCAACATCTAAAGCTATATCAAACAGATTACAAATTAGTTTAAGTAAACTTAGTTCATTGAAAGCTAATCTTTATATAAGTTGTACATATAAGAAAGGCGAAGAAACTCAAAACTTCTATTTTAACACTGAAAACCAAGAAATATAACAATCAAGTAATTTAAAAGAAGAAATAACTAAGATGAAACAAAGATTAAGAACAAGAATGGACTAGTTCCAAGCTAGAGGTTCTGGCTGGGCTATTATAAACATAAACTTTTTACAACTAGGAATCGTCAAATATACATCATATAGAGGATCAACATACATAGATATATCTGACAAAATTTAAAATAAACAAGCAATCATAAATGTAAAGAACGAAGATGAAATATGTTTCTTATATTCAATTTATTCTGCACTACACCCAGTTAACAAAGATCCACAACGAGCTTCGAAGTACAAGCAAATTGTTCAATACTTAGAAGAAAAATTTTAGAAATATTCATTTTCCTGTAAAACTAAGCGATATGCCAAAAGCTGGAAAACTACTTAATATTTCTATAAATGTCTATCCGTATGATAAAGACTATTCATTCTATATACTACATCACACGCAAAACAAGAAAGAAAATCAAGTCAATTTATTATATATAAAAGAACAAAATCAAGACCAAGTTAAAACACATTATAGTTGGATTAAAGACCTAAGTAGATTAGTAAGTAGTCAAAAAACTAAATTGAGAGCTCGAAAATATTTATGTGATAGATGTTTCTTATACTTTTACTCTCAAGACGCTTTAAATAAACATCAGCAAGATTGTTCGTTAAATGAGCCAGTAAAAATAATAATGCCTGAAGAAGGTAAATACGTTGAATTTAAAAACTACCAATACACAATGAAAATGCCCTTTGTGATTTATGCTGATTTTGATTCCTTATTACATAAAGTTATGAGTCGTCAAGAATGTTATCCAAATTACGAATCATATACAAGGAAATATCAAAAACATAAGCCATCTGGATTTTGTTATTATGTAGTAAAGAGCGATGTTAATAAAACCAATCTTGTTTTGTATAGAGGTAAGAACGCTGCTAAGAAATTTATAAGTCTGTTAACAAGAGAAGCCAAACACATATCGAAAATATACAAACAAAATAACGAATTACCATAAACAAAAAGTCAGGGAAAAGAGTTCAATAAATCTAAATGTTGTTATTGATGTAAGCAGAAGTATACTAAACAAAATCATAAAGTTAAGCATCATGATCATATAACAGGAAAATTTGTAGCACATCTATGTAATAACTGCAATTTAAAAGTTAGAGTACCAAAGTTTCTACAGGTGATCATACATAATTTGACAGGATATGGCTCACACTTGTTTATAAAAGAGCTTGGATGTAATAAAGAAGAAATAGATCTAATACCCAATAACGAAGAAAGATACATATCATTCAGTAAAAAGGTTGGAACTATTAAATTGAAATTTTTAGATTTATGGCTTCTAGTTTAGAAAAATTATCATCAAACTTGAAACCTGAACAAATGATACATATCCAGCACTTTTATTCTAATCAAGAACAGTTTCAACTTGTAATAAGAAAAGGTGTTTACCCATATGATTATGTTAATATTTGGAATAGTTTTAGAGAAAGAAAATTACCGCTAAAGAAAGCATTCTTTAACAAGCTTATGAACACACATATAAATGATGAAGATTATGAACATGCAAAGAAAGTATGGGGAAAATTCAACATTAAGAATCTCGGACAATACCATGATTTATATTTAAAAACGGATATATTATTGTTAGCAGATATATTCGAAAATTTTAGAGAAACATGTCTTCGTATATGACAGCACCAGGTATTGCTTGGGATGCAATGCTAAAGATGGCAAATATAGAATTAGAATTGTTGTGTGATTATGATATGGTATTAATGGCAGAGAAATGTACAAGAGGCGGGATTAGTCAATGCTTAAAAAGATACGTTAAAGCAAATAATAAGTATATGGAAGATTACGGTGAGAATAAAGAAGATTCTTACTTAATGTACCTAGATGCTAATAACTTGTATGGTTGAGCAATGAGTCAATATCTACAGTATAAAGGATTTAGATGGTTAAGCGATGATGAGATAAGAGAAAAGGATTTCCCAACTATATCTGATAATTCTAATACTGGCTACATATTAGAAGTTGATCTTGAATATCCAAAAGAATTACATAACTATCTCAGACTATCCTCTAGCTCATCAGAACATATGTCCGCCTGGTTCAAAACAATCAAAGCTATTAACAACCCTATATGACAAAGAAAAATATGTAATTCACTATCGAAACATAAAGCAATGTCTTTCACTTGGATTGAAACTTAAGAAGATACATCGAGTAATACAGTTCGAACAATCAGATTGGTTAAAGAAATATATTGATTTAAACACACAGATGAGAACGAAAGCAAAAAATGATTTTGAAAAGACTTCTATAAGCTCATGAATAATTCAGTATTTGGGAAGACTATGGAGAATATTAGAAACAGAGTTAATATTAAACTTGTAAGTGATGAGAAAAAATACGAGAAACCTGTAGCAAAACAAAATTATAAGAGTACTACAGTTTTTGCGGAAAACTTAGTAGCAGTTCATATGAACAAGGTTAAAGTGCAATTTAACAAACCGATTTATGTAGGTATGTCAATTTTAGATTTATCAAAACATTTAGTTTACGACTTTCATTATAATGTGATGAAACAAAAATACCAAGACAAAAGAGAAGTATGTTATGCAGATAACGATAGTTATATATACCATATTCAAACAGAAGATGTGTACGAGGACATGAAAAATTAATTGATTACTTCGATACAAGTGATTACTCTAAAGATAACAAATATAAGATACCACAGGTTAATAAGAAAAAGCTTGGTAAGATGAAAGGTGAACTTAAAGGAGCAATCATAGAAGAATTTTTGGTTTAAGATCAAAAATGTATTCAATCAGTTCGAGAAAAGTAAATGTTTTGAAAAACAAAAGGAGAATTCGAAAAATGTTATAAGTAAAGAACAATCATTTAACGATTATAAAGGCTGTTTATTCAATCAAAAAAAATATTATAAAAAGATGAATTTAATTAGAAGTTATAAGCACGATTTGTATAGTATAGAAGTAAATAAGTTAGCTTTAAGTTGTGTAGATAATAAAAGATGTGTTTTAGAGGATGGGGTAAATACTCTACCGTGGGTACCTTATAAGATAGAAGAGATGTAGTTTTAGATATAAGATTTTAGATTGTAAGTTTTTAGATGTAAATTTTTATGGTTTTAAATGTCATAAAAGCCTATGCGATCTCACTTTAGGATTGTTGTTATGGAAATATTTTGCGCTCTGTAACTTTAGATAATTAGTTGGGTCCTTCTATGCTAGCTAAAATACTGGAAGAGAGAAAATTGCGCTCGTAGTTTGGTGTGCATACTACTTGTAAAAAATATTAAACTTTTGGAGTTTTTAAATATAATCATCTTAGCAAATCATACATGATATATTTAAAAATTACAGTTACTTTTGGTATTTTAGTAATTATTATTTTCTTGGTATTTTACATGTACAGAAATACACAGACTTAAGTTAATTACAAATTGCGTCATTGCTCGTAACTTGCAACTATGGAACTTTTGTAACTGTTTCTGTAGATTAATCATAGCACCTACATGATATACTTAAAAAGCAAAAAAGGTGTTTTTCCTAGTTTTGTAATTATTGTTTTTGTATACACGACTCCAAAAGTGCATTAAGACCTGTTATTCTCCCTTTCCTGCAATAGTAGACAACCTAAAAAGCTCAGCGGTTGGATTGGTTGCGATTTCGAAAGGCGTTAAACCAAACGTCAATTTAGTTAGAAATATATCAGTGTGTGTAAGAAATACATCAGTGCAATTAAGAGAATAAAACAAATTGTTAAGAATGATAATTCTATTATCGTGACGGAGTTGATTGACATCAAAAGTTACAAAATCATCTTACTTAAACACTTCAAACAAGAAGAATGGCAAGAAAAAGATATGAGAGGAAAGCATTTCTCTCCCCCTCCAAAAAATAATCTCATAAAAAAGAAAAAAGTTACGTAATGTAAAGGCTTAATATAGAAGCCCCACCTACAATTTTGAAAGTTGACACCCGAAAAGCAAGAACAAATGAACCGAATTAAATGAAATTGTGCACCAATATTATAAACGTAAAATGAGGGAATACGGGCTACCTACGCGGCAAAAAAAATAGATTAATCGAAACCCTTCCGGTCATAAGAATGGCTTTCCCGAACAGGAACACGATCCAATCGTGTTATAATATTGTAATTACAAAATGAGGAAATACGGGTTTGTATTTTACTAAAAGAAATGGTTGGATGGGACGTAGACCCCTCCAAACCTTTGATCGTGAAATATCAAGAGAGCTAGTAACAGTCTGTCATACGTTTGTAATTGATGTGAAGAATTGCAACAAACCTTTGTGTATGGACAATACACAAAAAATAAACAAATACGTGTTTTTAATTTCTTCTGCGGAAAAAATAGTTCTATGTGGCAAAAGCTCCCATTAAATATGTTAAAAAGTTGACGCCCAAAATGTAAAACGAAGGGGACCTAAGTGAATTAAATGTATACACGACTCCAAAAGTGCATTACCACCTGCAACTCTGCTTTTTCTGCAATAGCAGGCAACCCAATAAGCTCGGCGCTAGGTTTGGTTGCGAATTCGAAAGGCGCTGGACCAAACCTCAATTTTGTAATAAACCTATCAGTGTGGCAAACTGAAAATAACAGAATAAAACAAATTGTTAAAAATAACAATTTGATTATCGTGAAGGAGTTGGATGACATTAAAAGTTACAAAATGATCTTTCTTCAGCAGTTCAAACAAGGTCAATGGCAAGAAACAGATATCAGAGGAAAGCATTTCTCTCCTCACCACCACCAAAAATAATGAAAAATTATAAAACGAAAAAGGGACATGAAGTTACGTAAGTTTTAATGTAAAAGTCCTACTCTAATTTGTGAAAGTTTACACGCGAAAGGCAAGAACAACTGAACCAAAGTCAATGAAATTGTGCACAGATATTGCAGACGTAAAACAAAGGAATACGGGATTCGCATTTTCCTGGAAAAAGAGTTGGCTGAGGCACGGACCCCTCCAAACCTTTCATCACGAAATATGAAAACTGCTAGTAACAGTATGTCAGAAGTGTGTAAAAGACATGAAGAATTGCAACGAAACTCCTTGTATGGAAAATACGCAAAAATTAAAGGAATACGGGCTTTTTAATTTTCTGCGGAAAAACGAATTTAGGGGCATAAACTAGCACCCAAAATTTTGAAACTTGACGTCCGAAAGGCAAGAAGAAGTGAACCGAACTGAATGAAATTAAGCACAGATATCGCACACGAAAAATGAGGATACGGGTTTCGTATTTTCCTCGAAAAAACGATTGGGTGGGGCACGGACCCCTCCAGACCTTTGATCACGAAAAATTAAATGTGTTGGTAACGGTATGTCAGATGTGTGTAAAAGAACATCAAGAATTGAATCAAACTGCGAGTATGGGCAATACGCAAAAAATAAAGGAAAATATTTTTTAAAATCTTCTGTGGAAAAACGGTTTTAAAGGGCAAAACTCAAACCCAAAATTTGAAAGTCGATGCCCCAAAGGTCAAAGGAAGTGAACCGAAGTGAATGAAATTGTGCACAGATAATGTATACCAAATCGGAGAATCCGCGTTTCGTATATTCCTGGAAAAAACGGTTGAGTGGGGCACCGATCCCTCCAAACCTTTGATCACGAAAAATCAAAAGAGGTAGTAACATTATGTCAGTCACACGTGTGTAAAAGACATGAAATATTGAAACGAAACTTCTTATATGGACAATACATATAAAATAAGGAATGCAGGATTTTCTATGTTCTTCGCAAAGACGGTTTTAAGGGGCAAAACAACTTACCCAAAAATTTTGAAATTTGACGACCGAAAGGTAAGGAGAATTGAACGTAAGAGCAAGAAATTTTGCACAGATATTGTGAAAATAAAATGTGTGAATACTGGTTCCGTATTTCTATAAAAAAAACTGCTAGGTGGGCACGGACCCCTCCAAACATTTGATCACGAAATATCAAAAGTGCTAGTAACAGTATATCATATTTGTGTAAAAGATATGAAGAATTCCAACGAAACTTCACGTACGGGCAATACGCAAAAAAATGGAGAAGGGTATTTTCTGCGGAAAAAAGGTTTTAGGGGCAAAAGCTCTCTCCCAAAATTATGAAACTTGCCGCCGGAAAGGCAAAAAGAAGTGAATGACATTGTGCAAGGACATTGTAGACATAAAATGAGGGAATATGGGTTTGCTATTTTCCTGGAAATGAGGGGTCGGTGCGGCACGGACCCCCCACTATCCTTTGATCACAAAATAACAAAAGTGCTAATAACAGTATGTCAAATGTGTGTCAATGACATTAAGAATTGTAACATAACTCAGTGTATGGACAATACGCTAAAAGTAAATGAATACGGGTTTTTTCTGTGTTTTGCGGGAAAACGGTTTTAAGGGGCAAAAGCTCCTACACTAAATTTTGAAAGTTGAGCCCGAAAGGCAAAAAGAAGTGAACCGAAGTGAGTGCAAATGTGCACAGATATTGTAGACATAACATGTGGATATGGTTTTCATATTTTCCTGGAGAAAATTGTCGTGTGAGGCTCGAACCCCTCCAAACATTTGATCACAAAAAATTGAAATGCTAATAACAGTATGTCAGAAGTGCATAAAGGACATGAAGAACTGGAACAAAACGTTTTGTATTGATAATACGCCAGAAATAAGGCAATTTGGGTTCTTTTATGTTCTGCTGAAAAATGGTATTAGGGGGCAAAAGCTCACACACAAAGTTTTGAAAATTGACGCACGTAACCGTATCTGAGATGTCTGTAAAGGGCATGAAGAACTGCAACGAAACTTTGTGTATGGACAATACGCAAAACATAAGTGAATATTGTTTTCCAATTTCCGCGCAAAAACTGTATTAGAGGGATAAACTCTCACCCAAAGTTTTGGAAGCTAACACCCGAAAGGCAGAAGAAGTAAACCGAAGTGAATAAAAATTTGCACAGATATTCCATACGTAAAATGAGGATACCAGTTTCGTATTTTCACGGCACTTGCAATAGAGAAATATACATCTTTCGAGTCAAGACATCGCTTTTTAGCACATTTTCGAGACGAGACAGCCACAAATCTTGTCTCGTGCGCATCCCGAGTTACAGTTGCACACACTACATGAGTGACAATTTATATTATGATAGAATATATTATGAGCTTTAATAGAAAAGTGTAGACACTCGACAATTATTACGTAGTAAGATTTCAATAGATTCAGTGCTTGATCGTGCCGACCTGACCCGGCAATTTAACACGAGTTGACCCGAGTGACCCGACCCGATGTGACGCGAGTGACCCGACCCGAGGTGACCTATCCCGACAACCGACCCGAGTGACCTGACCTTACAATCTAACTAGTTTGAGAGAACTAGAACCTTACAAAACTGCCACAAGAAACAAAATGCTGCCCAATTCGTATGCACAAACCATTGTTTCGGCTTTTTTTATTTGTTTCGGCCTTTACCTCACTGGCTATCTCACGACTCTAAGGTATTCTACCGACGAATAAAAGAGAATCATTGCAAAAATAATCCACTAAGCTAGAGTTAATGTTCTGATTGACGAAAAGTTTTAAAGTCCGAAGTTTCAGCCTCCCTACCTTCATATCTGCACTTCTTTGCCTTTTCGTAGAGAATATTAAAAATTCATTTCTTACATACCTGAAGTAGCTTCAACACGAAGTGTTCACTGACACTGCGCGCGGCGACGTTGAACCAAGACCCGCACAAGGCGAACACAACACAAGATTAGCCCCCAATCACCCCGAGAATTTCTTTTTCTAATTTTTATATGCGCCGTCCGACGTAAGATCACCCATTTAGGAACTGAGTCGGCAGAAGCCGTTCATATTTTATGGTTTTAAGATAAAACTGCCCAATTTTGTCAGAAACTGAAATTCCCTTCCTTTGGAAAAATAATGCAACCCAAGACATCTGGTTGTGCAGGAACACTGACGAATTTAGAATAATTCTGAGCCTCATACTTCAGGAAAACACAATTCCGTAATTTTCTTAATTGCGAAAATAGAGATCTCAGAAACGCTCTGACTTTTGTTTGTCACGTATTTCAGGGAATTGTTTGTTGATAATTTAATACGTGTTTATCATCGGCTCCTTACTTACGTCAATCCTTTCATCGTGGCTTTCTCTGTTACCGTTTCCAAAGGTGTGGGAGAATTAAAAAGACAATAAAAAATAACCATTACATTGGCATTGTGCCTACAAGAACCAAATTTCAATAACGGTCCTCTACCGATTCTCCCCAAGATTAGGCTCACCTCACGTCAGTAGCGGCCGAAATAAATAAGTGGCGGCTTCACCCTAGTTTCAAGATCAGGCTAATGTTACACCATAACATCCGCTGAAACTTGGACTTTAATAAAAGAAAACAGAAAAAGAAAAAAATGCGTAGTTATCTCTACAGTGGTATTGGAACTGCTATGCGTGTGCCTTTTCTATTTTTTCTGTTACTGTTTGTATTGACAAATAATACAATGCGAATGCCTTAGGTTCTGCCTGTCCGAGTAAATATCAATACGTCCGAATAAATAACAATACGTATTTTACCGTAAACAAATCTGAACTATAAGTCATAGCTACACTACATAACAGCATTAAAAGCAGAGAGTTGAAAGAGAACTGAGTTAAAGATATTGAAAGCTTGTTACTTTAAATAACATTGGAATCATCTCTATTTTAAAGTTATTAATTGGTTAAATCATGTATTAATCTTTTACCTTTACGCATAGTGGTTACATTCAACCGAACAGTCGTGAAAAACATAATGCTAAATTGGTATAACATAGTTAATTATTACTATTATATAATTTATATTACTATTATATAATTACTATTATTATATTAAAACAGACCTGACTAATATAAATAATATACATGTAATAATCCTAATGAACATTGGAAATTTTAACTGACTAACAAGGTGGAGAATGCAAGGAACTGATGCTGGTACCCGGTTAGTGACGAGCCTTACGTATACCCAGAGAGGAAGGTGTTATAAAATTTATTTAACACCATTGTTCTTCTTGTAAGTTAGTTACGGTACAATCAATCCTGCATTACGTGCGAGAATATTTGCGTTTTCTGGTTAAGGCTCGCTTCTTTTTCTTTGCTATAGCATGCGTGATGAAATTACCATTTTAGTTTATATTTTTAAAAAAAACAACTAGTTATGGTATATTACCTAGTATGTATACATGACATAATTATTGTTACC
This sequence comes from Thermobia domestica, assembly GCF_964235325.1. Classification (NCBI taxonomy): domain Eukaryota; kingdom Metazoa; phylum Arthropoda; class Insecta; order Zygentoma; family Lepismatidae; genus Thermobia; species Thermobia domestica. The sequence continues at coordinate 287,538,203 of NC_137456.1, read as the reverse complement.
CAATTATTTTTGTGTCTTTCCTGACTGACAAAAAGTTATGACTTATGCAATCGTAGCTTATTAATTAAATAGTCAAACCTTCTAACTAGTACATATTATAGGATGAAATATGTGTTCGATGTCTCGCTCCTTACTCTCATGGAGTTTACATAGTTATGGATCCTAACTTAGAAGGTGAAATTAATGAATATAAATTGCAAAGCTAAGTAAAGATTAAAAATTCCATACAGTTTCCAAGGAAGAGAGCCTAAATGGATTCCATTTCTATTTATTAAGTCTAAGAGGCAATACGCTCACTATGCGTTGAATCCTAAAGATTTTGGTTGCTATGCAGTTCTACCAGCAGAATTATTGATTACGATTGTCCAATTTTGTTTGAGTTAATTATTAACCTCTTGTAAATTGACTAATATCTTACTACCGAAAAAAAGTCAATCAAACCAACAATTCATAATTCCTACATCAGGGTTAAGCCATCTCCACAATAGGCTGACCATGTATTCCTTGTCGCAGCAAGGGCTGTTCAGTCTTAACATATAATTTAGAAGGCACAAGAGGTACTTACTCCTAGCCGAGTGGCGGGTATCTTATATAGCTCAATGCAGAAATTATTAAGCCCAATCATACTACATTTACGAACGGTGGGGGTTCTAACCAATTTCTCAAAGGTTTCACTGCCTCAGGAGTGAAATATAGGTCTCATTTTTGTTCCTCACTTCTGTATTAATTGAAACTAAAGTATTTTACTTTCAGTATAAACAAAGTCCCTTGCTTATTGCCAATTATGTTAACTGTACGCTAAATTGACGAACTCTTATCCGTAATTGGGCTATTTCACCTAACTAGCAATTCATCTAATTCAATAACAATGCTCGGAACGGCAGCCGACCAGCGAGACTGCTGCGTTTTTCTATTATTATTATTATTAATATTATTGTCATTATTATTATGTTTATCATTGTCATCATTATCATTAATATCATTATTACCATTATCACCATTATTATTAATAATAATAATAACGACAATAAGAATATCAATACCAATATTGTTTACGGAATCTTTTAATACAAAAATTAGGTAACATTCGATCCAAGTTAGCTACCTTCCGGCAGCCGCATCCGAACATTGGTTAGAAGAAATACAAAACTAATTTTACAGCTATTAAGCCTCTTGACAATGTTATTCCTATATCGTTTCTTCTACACTCTTCTATGCGTGTTTTTGCCAACAGGCTGAGCGATAACAGCTTGTCTGTGGCTAGAAGTATTTCCGGTTTGGTCATCATTGAAGTGTTTAGAGTTTTCAGTCTTTTTTCTTGTGTATCGAAAATGGTTTTAGAAGTGTACACTTTAGTATACACGTGGCCTGGGGAGCTCCATAGTTCTCCTCAACCTATGTCTATATAAAGTATAGACATATGATATATTCATTTCGTTCACTGTTGTTCTACGTTTTTGTTTTTCTTCTGTTCCGTAATGTTATCCTTCGATTCTCATCGACAATCACAGCAGCAGTATTGGTGTCTCTTTGTGTTACACCAGACGCCTAAAAATCAGATCCGTCTCGCATAACGTATGAAACTCATATTTCTTTCAATTCTTGGTACCACCGTAACACTAATGCACTTTTACCGTAAGCTTCCTTGAGCTTTTCGAATGCTACAGAAGCTATATGGTTTAAACGAAAACAAAACTTTATTGCTCCATAATGTTCTTCTCGTGTAAAATCAAATTTATGCATACTCAGAGCACGCTTGGGAGCGAAATGGAGGCAGTGTCTAAACCACAGCGGATTACTCCCAACCTACCGATACGACAATGCTGCCACCTAGTGAGAGTATACATGAAACATATCTCCTTCAACTATTAAACGTGCCGGCATTCGGCAACGAAGGAAACTGCGGTACAATAATCAGTCTCAGTCTTTGTTGATCTGCCACGTACCCTTCCCGAAACGTTAGAGAATTACATAAACGATCCCTTGCGATAGGCTTCTATAACCACACATCAAACAATGTGAATCCATAGATAATATGTCCTTATCGAAGGGGAGGTCAAATACGGGCAAGTGTTGAATTTTTAGTATGAAAACGAATACGCTGAATTACTCAAGTATTCAGTAGGTCATAGAGAAGTTTCTGCCATTTTTTTAAATTTTACAATTTCAAAAGTTAAGAGTTTATCCGATGAGCTCTTGCATATTAGAAGAAAAAAATCAATGTACTAATATCCTATAAAATAGAATATTTCCTTTATCTAACCAGATAACCACATACTGTGATAATGAAGGAAATCGAGATGAATCATTCAAGTCTGTATTACAGAGATATAAACCCTAACTCATTTCTGCTCTCATGAGAACCATAATCACCCTCACTCCCCTCGCTTTGATGGATCAGGTGAGGCTGGCTGAGGAGAGTGTGAGGGAGAGGATTGAGGATGAGGCTGGCTGAGGGCGAGTTTGAGGGAGTCGATTGAAGGTGGTTAAGAGTGAGGCTGGCTAAGGGTGTGAAGGATTTTATTGAGGGTGAGTGTGAGTGTGAGGAAATGTGTCCATCATCAGAATGAATACCTGAAGGATGTTTGTTTGAATGTTATTTCTTTGGAAAATGGTTGAAATAGCACTTTCATGCACACTTAATATATAGCTGAACCTGGTTGGTAGAGAGTGACGTAATTTTTTCATAAAACACAAGCTCGTCCAGTGTACGAATTGACGGGGAACTTAAAAGGGATATTCCCTGTGACAAAAAATTTGGTCCCCTCCTTGAAGACAAAAATTTAGTCCCAATTCCATTTCCCCTCTCTAGCACTTTTTTCGAGTGGTCATATAGTTAGATGTGATAACTACCTACCATAATGCTTATTTTTTTAAATTTTATTTTATTAATTTGTTAACTGCAAAACTGATAATTAAATACTAAGATTGGTGGAGGGTAGAAGTTTCAGAATAAAGCAAGATCATTGGAAGAGAAAAATTATCAGATTAAACCAGAGAATTGGTTAAGATTATCAAGATGTAAATTAGATGGTTAGTTAGCTTGAATTTGTTGTCCTTCTCAGCACCAAAGCTCTCCGAGATTTCGACGTACGGTTTAAGGTGGAATTATAGCTACGGTTATGCGTTGAAAGGTTTCAATGATCACCAACCAGGATTCGCACCCGAAGCCCCATGGTCGAAAGGCGTGCTCTGGCTTGTAGTATAATGTCTGTCTGTCTGCTGGTAAAGTATAATGTAATGCAAAATGTTGGAATTTATTAATTGAAATTTAATGTCTGTTTTCGAATTCTAGGATATCTCTAACAAAATGTATCTTGATCCGTGTCTTTTTACGGTATCAACTAGCCAATATCAGACGTGAACTATGTTCCGTTCAAATGACCTACCAGGAATCGAATGTGAATCTCCTACGTCAAACTAGCGTACTCTAATGTAACCGCTTCGTCACTAGGGAGATCCATATATTGATCAAGACGGGACCAAGACCGTCACGATATTTTCCGACTTTAGAGAAGACATAACTTTCTTCCAAACTGAGACTGATCTTTGTCGATGGAAATGAGACCAAGAGAAAGAGTTGCGTTTTTCCTATGAGTTGTAATTTTTCTGGAAGATACGAGCCGAATTAACAATTTACTATGAATAGACGGCATATCATGTATATTGGTATGCATTCAAACATTCTGTCACTGTAACTCACCAAATCTGTTTGTAGAATTTCTTAAAACTTTAAAATTTGCTTCATCTTGGCTATATGGTTAACACATGCGCTTCCGGCGTAGAAGATTGAGGTCAGAACTTGTAAGGTTTTCAAAATGTTATTATTATGAACGCAGATAAGTTGCCCGAAGAGACGGTAACGATGGAATGATCGATTTTACTTTCAAAGTATAACTCTATGAAGTTTCGCTGTTTGGTTAATTTTATTGGAAAGCTAATAGAAATATTAAATAGTAACCAAAATTTCAGGATAATAGTGAAACTCTTTATACAATCGTTTATTTTCTACAACTGTTGAAAAAACGTTATACAGAAAGCAAACACATGTTTAATTAACACGAGGTTCAGAAAAATCTTTAGTTCATAGTTTCCACAAAGTTAATTCTCGTGGTTTAGGATTTTTACGGTAGTATTTATTTTATAATGAAAATTATTAGCAATTAACCTAACACGGAGAATAAATATGTCAATTAAACTCACTGCAATGCACAGCCGAGAAATGGTGCCATATTTTATTTATTTTCTTCCTTCCCAATAGCAAAACATGAATAACAAAATCAGAAAACATAAAAAAACAGGCAGTCAACATTATATATATGTATGTATGATCTACCATTATTACATTTTTACCTACTTTCACTCTTGAAGGATGTAAGAAAGAAACTCTCGTTGAAATTCACCGCAATACAATGATTTAATTGCCCGTACATTTGCATAGCGATGATTTGGGTTCAGTCACTCGCCAATAGATACATCGCTAGACATTCTTAGAAAAGGAATGTAGCTTCTGGTGAGTACTCAACTTAAAATAGGTTCGTTTTTAAAGGTTTTTCGCGCCCATTATGGTTACATATATAAATACCCCAGTACCACCAAAATATGTGTATGAACATACATATATTGTTGGGGTGTACAAGTAATCGACTTGGAAGTTATACATACAGTTTCCCAAGGCATTGAAGAGGAATGTTTCTCATTCTATATACATTACACATAAGCGTTTCATTACAACTGACTCTACTTCTTTTACTCACTTCATTTGACCTTTATTTTACACTATTTCAGGGATATAGTATGCATGCATATTTATATAATTAAGAAGAATAATAATATGGCTTAACATAAGTAGTATTTCTTTCAATTTTTTATTTCGGGTTTGAAACATCCTGCAGCCAGAGTGTGTTCAGATTAACTAATTAATTAAACCTTAAACAGTCCCTAAAAAGTGGAGCTAATTTGTTGTTATAATGTTTTAGAATCGAAAACTTCTGATACCTTCTAAGCAATACCCACTGGTTGTTCTCGTAGCTACTAGGTTGTCTGTTCTTGTATTAACACCACTACTTCGTGTTCTTAGCGCAGTCAATGTTCTTAACAAATTTAACTAGTCTTTCTTCCTTTGTTGCATTATTCTATAATTCTTCCATATCAAGTTTCCACTCTACACCCAAGGGCGATGCTAGTTTACGGCCAAAATATAGCTCTACCGGCTCATAACCATTAGCATTGGAGACACTCATGAAAAGAGTTAATTGAATTTTCCTGATATATTGGCTTCAATCCTTCTGATGCTCATTCATGTATGTCCTGAGAATGTTTTTAATACACCTGACATGTCTCTCCGATTGACTGCTGCTAAGTGAGTATGGACAAGTTTTAAGATCTTGAATTAAAAAGCTGAACAGATGTTGCTTCATATAATAGCTGATGAAGTCCTGGGCACGGTCGTTAATGACATTGCTTGGAATACCCAGAAGAAAATAAAAGCTTTCTATCCTGAAACAAATGTTCTTTGAGTTTAAATTTGATAAAGTTTCAATGATTACAAACTTAGAAATCTTTTAGTTTTAGGCCAAACGTTATGCCGGTTAGGCTAAAAGAGACGGTGATAATGAGAGATGAATGAAATGGTGGAATGAACAAAGTGGGAGGGAACGGGAAAACCCACGAACACGGCGTTTGTTGACCACAAAGTCCACAAGTTGGGAACGCACTAGTGACCCCAAGCACCTGAAGTTAACGCTCTCACACTGAGACACCGTGCTCCTGATTACAAACTTATATACCGCATTGCAAATAATATGTAAATGACGAAACGGACCATAGCTTGCTAAGGCTTTGGCTGTGTCCAAGTACCAGCAATTGTTTGGACTTACGGTTTTATTTGTATAAAATACACATTCTTTGTTTCTATTATTGCTCTTGCAGATTGGACACTTTTTGCTTGCGTTGTTAAATTTCCTCAAAACTTTAAATATATTAATTACTCCATGAACACTTTTTTGCTATCTTAGCTGCAATTCTATAGTAACCCAGTATGTCCACCCGCAATTTCATTCTGGTGGAATAATTTTATAATGGCTAACATTATACTTTGAGGTACAACGATTCTGCAAACCTGCTTCTCACGAACCCTGGTTTTCGTGAAAAGAATAACATCAATTACTTTATATCTATTTAAAAGTTGATTAGCACTCACTTCCTCCTTTATTCTTGTTACTCCGTTATCTTCAGCTTCCATCTCCGTTAAAGGAAGACTAGAAACTGGAGCACTCCTGATTTGCTAATATGAGATTGAGAGTTTTACTATATACTTCTTGCCTTCCTCGATATTCTTAATTTTTTGTTATGATACTCAATCCCATTCTTCGCTCTTTATGAGAAATTGACTGGAAAATTCTGGGCACTGCGCAAATGAATAATTTCAAACTGGAAACTAGATATATTTTCCATCAACGTTCCATATTTCGCATCCTTTTATGATTTTGAAACAACCTAGTCAAAGAAGAATTTTCAGTGAAAATAGTACAAGGCCTAGCCAAGTAGATCTCGAATTTCTGAAGTGCAAGGAAAGCCACTTCAATTCCAATTCCAATCAGATTTCGCAACACATTCGAAAATAGTGAATCAGGACAAGGTTTTGATCACTATCATATTGAGACAAGGTGGCGGAAAATTTTTGGAAGAACTATCACAGTGGACAACGAATGACTGATCCATGACAGGAACTCGCAATATTATGTGATCCACAACATTTTATTTTTTTTGATAGAGTCTTTCTCTACATCATCAAACTTAAACCTAGAACATTTACTACGAAGTTTCTTGATTGGCGCCATTATTTCGGAACAGTTATAGAATTATTTTTCTAGCAATTGAAATATCCATAGATCCGTTTCACCCCTCGACCATTTTTTGGTGTCCGAAGAAACAACACTGCATTTACTTGATATCTATTCTTCAATACCCTCCTTTCAAATTGGTAACCTAAAATCTTTATCTTAGCTTGAATCAGAAGGGCCTGCTTACGGGAAACAGTTATGTCATGACGTTGGTTGATATTCAAAACTCCTTCTAAAATTTTGTTATGAGATTCTACCTTTACTATGGATCAACAAGTCATCACAGGCTATCTCGATGATTTTACCTATCATATCACTAAATACTTTGTGCATAAATCTCGTGAGTACAAAGGTTAAATCTACACCCAATTGGTAATTTCCAAGGAACTAATAACCTAGTTGGAGTTCTATATTTCTTTTTAATTTCCTGAGAGATATTCATTAGAAAAAAAAAACTACATGGGAGGCATTTTGTCCTAAATTTACAATGGTTGTCCCAACGTGAGGACTGGAAAGCTAGTAACCTTTACATTTTTATTCAACTCACTGAATGGCAACGCTAGCCGTTTAGATTAGTCTTTGTTAACCACCAAAAACAAGAGAAGAAGAATGCTGGACAACTTGCTTTTTACAGCACTCTTCCAGCTACAAACTTATTAAAATGGGATTCAAGCTGCCTTAACTTATGCTCTTTAAGTTTATACGGTGCAAAGCGAATTGAAGTTGGATCTCCCATTTCTATTTGATATGTATTTTTTTCTCTCACCTAAACTATGACTGATAACATCATTGTATGTGGTGTACAAGTTTCCAGCATAATTTTGAAGCTCAGGATTACTTTCTAACAATCTAGAGTCAATACCCATATTGTCAGATGTATTCCCAAACTATCACTAAATTCATATATAATATTAATATAATTTATATTAGAATGAAATTCATTACTATTATATATATATATTGAACTTAAAGTTTGTGGAGTATGAATGGTGCTAGCTGCCTTAAATCCTTGGGACTGAGTGATATCCTTCCTCATCCAACGTTTTTCCCTTTACAGCGTCACTAGTACAGGCACTCTGGACCCCTTTATTTTTCCACTGTTAAGCCTTGATTTCTAGCTTGGGAAATACTAGAAGAAAAATTACCATGAAAACACATTGAGGTATTTAAATCTTCTCTCCAAAAGAGAGGTACGATAACTTGGTGGGAAAATATTACAAATTTGCGTTCCTGTATGTCCAAGATAACTTTATAGTCCAGAATAAGTTGATTATCCAATAAAATATTGAATTAGGTAGAATTTGTTACGTAGAACCATAGAGTAAAATCTGTTTTTCCAATGTTCAGTGTAATTTATGCCTTTTGGTTCAATGCAATTACCACCAATCCCAATAGTTGTGAGTTTACTAGGCTGTACATACACATGGAAGCTAGTTTGTATGGCTTTAATAAAACTTACTGCTGAAAAGATTCGTACATGATGCAGAATCAATAACACAAGACTTCGAAATACCACACTTAGTGCCACTAGTAAATTGGGGATTTATAATAAAGGAATACGAAGAGTTAGATTTTTTATTATTTCTTGGTATTATTCCAACTTTTGTTCCTAAAGGAAACAGAGAACAACTATTCTTAAAAGGTGCAAGTGAATGGCAGGAAATGCACCGAGGTTGCTTCAATATATGTTTTTGAAGTTTCACGCCCGAAACTTTTTATTTATCGCTCGATCGAATCGGTGTTATCCTGATCACATAGAATACATTAGGTCAATTAAATACGAAAGATTAATTTTTGGCAACGTTTTTAGCTATGAAAAGTAAACTACATTGACCCTAAAACATTAACATAAAATACACTGGCCCTACGCAACCATATCAAATTTTTAGTTTTGTGAACTCAAAAATTTAAGAGACGGTCCTAGGAATATCTCCCAAATTTTATTAGGAAATCATTAATGTACTTCCGCCCTATGAATGAAAATGAACCCTATGAATGTCAGATGGGATTTTATTAGGTATCCTAGGGCATTAGCCGCGGAAACTTTGAGCTGCTACCCTTGAACCTCAAGTTTTTGCTGACTTGACTATCTACATAACTATCATTACTATAGTGTTAATATAATAATTGAATTAATGTTAACAGTTCCAATATGAAAAGACGTTTAATAGGAGGAGATTGAATCTTTTCTTAAGACTTCGTAACTATTGAAAAAGAGCACTATTGATATATTTTACTGCCTCTTCCATATCGTGTAAAGACAGATAGACATAGCAGTATTTTGCGTGATCCCTACGCTAATGTTTTTGCACCTGAAACACTAGATAGTATCACCCACTCAGAAATTTGACAATATATATACATTATGGATTTTGCTGGGGCCTTTTAAGTCCATGCCAAGTACCGCTATAAGTTTGGCCGGTTAAAAATAACAAAAATTCTTAATTTGGAAACATCTATAACATTTTTCTCTTCATTGCATGCTATAGAAATGTATAGTTGAGTATAGCAGCGTAACATTATATGGTTAAGACTATGGCATTCCATCTCAAAAGGAATACTGTTGTAGCAAGAACTCGGTACATCAGAATTGGGAAAAGTGGTATGTAAAGGTAATATACGGCGATTCATATTAAATGTAATCCATAGTTTGCTGCATGGCTGAAATGAATAGTAACACTCCAAATAGTGCTTAAGTCGAAGATCATCACCATTAGTAGAGGATTGAGAGGGAAATGCAATATCAAACATTAATGCCCCCTTTTTTTTATCAAAGACCCAAAAATGAGAACCCGAAAAAAATGTGTGAGTTGCCTTCAATGATTTCGGGAAGATATCTAGCATCCACTCCAAAGTGGATATTTTAATATGAATATGATTAAGGACGTATTGTATCTGCGTAGAGTGTTTCAATATTTACTTTAGTGAAAATTGGAGTAGAAGTAAGAGGAAGGTACATCATAAAGTAAATCTTTCCAATTGAAGGTTAACTCTTGGGAGTCTCGAACCAAAGCAAAGTTGAAATGGCAATCACTTTATTACAAAGGGTCATTCCAGACCAGCTGCCACCTTAAACAGATAAGTTCTTCTCTGCAGTCAGTGATATCTAAATGATACGCTGTACTTGGTTATATGTGTTAATTGTACGAGTAGGTTGCCGAAAGCTTTTAGGTATCATATTTTTCATAGCACTCCAACACTGAACTTGTCACATTTAAAACTGTTGTCTAGGAGTGAGAGGTATAAATGCAATGTTTTCTTTTGTCTGGTGAAAAATAGGAACCTTGAACTGTTCGTAAAATATTAAATCATCAATTGTCAAGAATAGAGCTCGAACGATATGATTTGAAAGAAATGAATTTTACAACTTTCAGTACTGTTTAACTTTAGAACAATATCGTGGTCGCTTAAAAATATTCCTCGGGGATTCTAGGCTTAGCACGGAACCTTCTTGTTTCACGAATTTAAAAGCAGCCGACAAAGCCTGATACATTAACCTTCATCTAAGCGTCATTGTGCCACTAATAGGGAACGTGTGAGAAGATCACAGTATTACATAGAAGTAAAATTCGTCTACCTTAAAAATATTGAATCAACTATAGACCAATCAATCATAGAACATTATCTCGGTCTTTGAAAGCGTTGAATGTGCAAAAAGGTATGTGCATGGAGTGATGAAGATGTATGTATGTCACGGAAAATGAAGAAAGAACTCACTTGGACATTTTTGTTTCATGTGAAAATTTAATCAATCAAAACTAGAAACCAAGCAGACATCAATAGTTAACTGCTTGATGTTATTTTCACCAATATTCTGCTGCACGTCGCTAGCTGACAATACATCGAAAGATAAATTAACTATTGATTTGTTGTTATTGAAGAAGTCTTTGTACTTTAAAGTAATTTATAACAAACAGTATTAGCTTACCTTAAGAACTTTCACCCTTTAAAAGACTCACACGCCACGCTTTTAGTTTGCTTTGTTAGATCAGTTGCTTCTGTCAATTTGTATGACCTCATTGGTCTCTCATAATCAGGATATTACGTGACGTTGTCCGCCATGTTCGTTTACCAACGATACGATGCTCCAACAAGGAATTAATGAATATTGGGGTAAGTACTTTGACTCAGGTCACTCTCCTTTTGGTGCGTTTACCTGTCAACGTTAGCAACCTCAGGGGGAAGTTAAGAAGTTTGTGTTGAGTTGGCGACACGTGGAAACATGGATTTGGTGAATGTCGTCTTGGGTAATATAACACGCTCAGGAAATATTGTGGTGTCACCACCATATTTTCATTCTGACGTAAAAGGACAGTGAGGTCAAAAGCAATTGAGGGAGCACGATCTTGGTCTTTGGATCTCAACAACGACACGAGACACATTGCAGTCTCCCTGACTTTGGGCATTTGATGCAATGGTCGTTTGTCGAACAAGTTTTTATAATGGATATCATCAAGACGTACCAGTCTACCAGTGACTGGAAGTTCGAGGACACCACATTAAAATCACCTATGAGTATCACCGAGGGGCGATATTGGAACAACTTCGATTTAGGGTGAGACTGTTCTAAATTATTTGTTATTCCTATGCTCTACCATATACTCCTTAACGCCTTATCGCTACCAATTGTTATTGAAAATGTGTTTGTTATTTTCAAATTATTTTAACACTAAATTCATATTCGTTACCCTGTCTAATTCTGCTCATGGCTATAGTCGCATAACACAAGTGTTGCAGAGGCTCCCAACTAAACATGTCTTTATTTGAAACAAATTTGGTATCGTTATCTCGCACCTCATTGATGACCCTGCTCTCTCTGCCAACAGTCTAGTTATATCGCAACATTTTAGAACCATGGGATAAACATATTTTGCAGGAGGAAAGTAAGACCTTCAAGATATTGTCATAGGCCAAGAAAATGCCAATTAAAGCTTTTATCGTTAATCAAAATGAGCCTTTGACACAGTGAAGCCATATCTAGCATCTTGGTGCTAGATCTAGCATAATCCACATGCATTTAGCATCTAGCATCTTGAGTTTAGCATCCAGGCCAAATCTAGCATAATTTCATTTTTCCCTCTGGTGAACAAAAAAAGAACGAAAATTTAGATGGTTCAAGGACCGTCGGGAATTATTCTTTTTAGTTGAAGCGATAGTTGGAGCAATGAAACCAGTCAATATTTCTGCGGTTGTAATTTTTTTGTTGAATTCAGAGCAAACGCAAATGTTCAAAAATAGCAAACATATCTCTGCAAAACACTTAGCAATAGTTTTATTACTGTCAACTGAAACCTGAATATGTGGTTATCTGGGATGTTTCTCCCTTTCAATTTACAGCTTGAGAGGGGAGGGATGTGAGCGTCAGGGGACAGCTAGTAATACACTAAAAGAAATGCTTCAGGGGTGTGTCGGAAGCGGCATGTTGTGTATATATTTCTTAAAATGTTATCCATTCATAAAATATAAATTCGACCATCCTCCCCTATAACGTGCCATTTACCATCATTCCTGACAGCGTCATATTGGCTTTGTACATGAATAGAGTTAATACACTTCATTAAAATAATGAAGATAAAGAGGGGCGGGTCTTTAATCTAGCATAATTCAGAACCCTGTTTAGCATCATCGCGAGTCTCGAGTGTGGCAACCCTTTGACATCAAAAATTAAACGAGCACGGATCCACACTTGTTTCTCTAATACGGCCAATGTAGCAATTATATAGTTATATGAACGATGCGCAGTGACAGCAGAGTAGTGAGATCTTCCAAGTGTCTTCAAAGTTACTAGATGTGAGCAGAAACAGTGTCTGCTATCAAACGTTTTGCACATGACAGAAATGAACGACCACCACAGCAGTGAAATGTATACATTTTTGTGAGGAGAGTGGGGTTCATATTCGATCGCAACAGACCCAATTTAAAACTGTGAAACATTTATTTCTAATCAAACCTTGATAAACTGTCTCGAGGACTCCGCATTCAAGCAAGTGAAGTGACTTTCGGAGCTTGTAATAATGTATTTTCTGTTATTCGAAGAAATTAAGTTTTTAAAATATCTTAACCATGGATTTTTATAATGTAAATGCTTATTATTGCTTCTCGCACTATTTTCCGAAAATTAATATGTAAATAATTTGCTTAGTTCAAAGAGTACTGACAACTTTCGTTATCTCAATCGTATTGTATTGTTACAAATGTCTTCACTTCCTAATTAACTGATTACATTATTGCACTTTTAATAAATAGGTAATTTCTCAGGATATAACATAGCGATTGTGCTAAAATCTGTTGTATTACAATTAAGGCTCGGACGACGTGAGAACATGGGCTAGTGGTTACTGTAAAACACAGCGTGAATGGTAACTGGACTGGTAGTTGACTAGATATTTCTGTTTTAACGTTAGAGTATTGGTTTTTATTCAGCTAAAGGGAAATTTTATTCTTATTTTAATGCATTCATGAAGGGAAGGAGTAAGAAAATATGCGCATTTGTCATTGGTAAAAGCAGTGTTACTAGTAATGGACACTTTTTTCTAGTTGTGGTCACTTTTATATTAAGTAATGGTTATACATTTTAGGTCAAACATATTATATACTACAGTATTTATTCTTATTCCATTTACTTTGTAAAATTTAATTTACATTGAAATGATCACATCCCTAGTGTTATCAAAGTAACCTTCTAAGTAAGTAATATTAGTTAGCTATAATATTCAATGAAAATAAAGAGTAGCACAACCATATAAAAGAAAACTACAATGTGATCTATCTATTAAAATGCTACCATAGCAAGTAAAAGCGCTTTTTTTAATGCTAGCCCGCAGGCTAGCTACCCTGTAGAGGGCTACACCCACTTTAAGGGAAGGGTTGCATAGGAAGTATATGGATGTGGAATGACGGGCGTTGGGCTATGACACTTTCTTTATTTAACAATTACTACAGATGTCAGGTCATTATGGTCTTTGCGACCATAATAATCAGTGAGGCAAAAGGGTACACAAGACATAGGAAAATACATACCATACATACATTATAGATTACAGAACAAGTTGATTAAAAGTATTTTATTTGCAGAGATGATCATGAGGGATGGAATGAGTGCAGATGACGCCACAACACGTAGGAAATGTTAGCAGAACAAATGCGGGTTATCTTCTGCCTAGGGGCGACGCTAGGCCAATGAGGACGAGGGAGGCCCTGTTAGATACAGAGGCGATGGAAAAATATGAGGAAGATGGACATGCAAGCGATGATCCTGTAGTAGTTCTAGATCGGGATGATTTGGCGGAAAGGTATAACAATATAATGTAAACAGCAAATTTAGAGGGAGATGGTAATATCGAGAGCGAGAAGATAAATTGGCAAGGTAGTGCATCGTGGCAAGTAGAAGTGGTTGCTGCTGCATATATCGGACAGTGATGAACTTGAGTCGAAGAGATTCGAGGTGGTAAAGTAATGTAGGGAAAGTAATGAGTGAATATAGGTATCTAGTCGGACTGGGAAGAGAAATGCGGTAGGCAATGCGGAAGGCATGACGTTCAAATGTTGCAAGTTTGTAGTAGTACGAGGAAGGAGCTGAGAGCCAAGCGGTGAAACCGTATGTAAGGACAGGGCGGAAAAATGCTTTATATGTGTTGAGAACCATGGTTGAGCTGGGGCCCCAGGTAGTGCCAGTGAGACGTTTAAGGAGATTCAGATGGTTATATACTTTGGTTTTGATGTAATTAAGATGAGGAAACCAGGTGAGATGGTGGTCAAAAACAATACCGAGGTAAGTAACAGTTTTTGATGGACGGATCGCTGTATCTTGAATTTTTAGAGAAAGAAGTGATGGATTTCTGTGGGGTATAAGCGCCTGAGCTCCAACCTATAATTTTAGCTTTCAAATCTTTCATTTACGGTTGTGTGTGATTTCATGTTTAACAGAGACACGCATTTTAAATATTTGTATTTTAAATAGTCTAAATTAGTTAACTATATCTTTCTCATAAACTTTGTGATATAAAATTATTGTTCAAAACCTTTGTATTTTAATAAGCTTTCTCGAAAATCAATGCATGTGAGTTGTGCTTCCATCTTCATAGTTCTTTTAAACTATATTTATATGTTTGTGGCCAATCTTTTCAACAATGAGATCTCGGAAACTACATGCTCTAGAAAGATGATGTTTTCACTGATCGATTGGAAATTTTGCGTAGATTGTCCAGTTTTAATTGAATATTTAAAAAAAACACGGCCATTATTCCTTTATTACATTTTTAAGGGTACGCTAAAGCGTTGAAATTTTTTAAAAAAACTAAAACATCATATCTTATGTGTTATAGATTCCAACACCAGAATGTTGTATATTGGGGTTGTATATGTCTCAGGCAATTGTTCCATGGCCAAATAATAGTGAAAAAGAAAAGATAACAATTTCTCGAGTCTTAAGATAAATCATTATTTTTTGAGTGTTTTCCCCATTGAACACCATATATAACTGACATTATAATTAATTGTATATGTAATGTATTTGCTTCTTACATACTGCATGCAAGAAGAAAGAAAACACTGGTCATACATGAATTAGAAACTCCAACCGGAAGTAGGCTCAAATCTTGCAAACGGTGCGAGATATTGAGAAAAAAATAATCGAAAAATGTCTCCTTTATGTTTAAAAAAAATCAAGACGTCTTCAACTTGTGTCTCGAGAGGGACATATACATATGTTGTGAGGAATGAGAAAGAGATTTATGCTAATATGCGAATGATGCGCTGTGTAGAGAGAGCAGGTACAGCTAGTTACATTTTAAAATGGTAAATTTGTGCAGTCACCCCTTGTCAGTCTGAAAACTAACGTGCTACTTAATTGTGGGCTGGGAATGCCAGAACTGACAAGTTGCGACGAGGATTTTGTAAACATTGAATTTTGTAAAGCATAAAGTACAGGATCTGACGTGGGTCGCATACAAAAAAAAATTGAACAAGTGCAAAAGTAACACATTATGATGTCGAAGGGGTTGAAAAAGATAAGAAGGGAGTAAATTGTAGGACTGCCTAATCTACTCGCATTTACTTGTAAATCTCGGTATTTCCTCCTCCACTATTCTTCCAGTGGATTGATGTCTGTCCATCCTTCTCTTTGGTTTACTGGGCGTCCAGGTAGTCGTTTGTTAAGGGTCTGTGAAACATTGCGTCTGCGAAAACAGTAAATTTAATCAAAATTGAAATCACTCTGTAACGAATTGTTCATTGTAGT
This sequence comes from Thermobia domestica, assembly GCF_964235325.1. Lineage (NCBI taxonomy): Eukaryota > Metazoa > Arthropoda > Insecta > Zygentoma > Lepismatidae > Thermobia > Thermobia domestica. Next base: position 287,522,120 of record NC_137456.1, on the reverse strand, counting down.
TGATAGCTATTACGTCAGCTACGACAAAGTGTTCTCTAGGCTAGAACAAGGTAAACTTCAAGTAAACTCGAAATTGTAGCTAGAGCTCCTACATGTTGACTCGTCTCTTATTCGATCCGGACTCCCTCTTCCCAAATCTGTCAATGGTGTTTGTTCGATGTGCCTTTCGGTTTAATATCCTGGGTCGTTAACTATTTTTTCAGTCTAGATGAAAAGTGCGTGCTCATAGATTAACCAAAGATGAGGTGATGATAGGAATGCTGACAGAGAAACAATCTGCTGTTTTTATTGATTAAGAAATTACATGTGTCGAAGGAATTATAAAAGAGGAAGAAAACTTCCTTGTAAGTAAAGTAAATGACCTTAGAAAAAAGAAATGTGATTCAACTTTAAATAAACGATTATGCTTTTTACTGCATAGAATTTTAAAATAAAATGGCCCAAAGTTCGAAATAAAATGCTTCATGTTCAAATACACATATCTTCACAACACCCCTAAAATCAAAGTCCCGAATGAAAATATTTCGGACACAAAAATTCATTGTTTAGTTTCTAAAAAATACATCTTTGTAGTTCCATTCAGTCTTCATAATAAAAGTCACAGCAGCAATTGTAGTCTGGAAAGAAATCATATGGAGAAAAATGATGAGTGCAGCATAAATGTTCACAACACTAACACAGTTGATAGCAGATCAATCAAGGTCAAATGACTTAAACACAACAACTTCGATGTTTTAAATACAACATCACTAAGCACAAGATGTAGGTCTGGAAATCACTGGTAGAATTTTCTTACACAACACATAACTAAAAGGTTAATTCAATACAAGTAAATCATAGGAATAGGGTAAATAGGTTTATTATAGTACCATCACAAGCGTAGGGGATATATTCAATTACTGACTAAAATACGTAAGATATGAGAATACAAAAATAAATTGGATAAAATAATGAAACTAATAAAATCGACACAAATCGGTGGGGGGGGGGTTATTGTAAAATTTAATGATTTTCACCATTTTACATAGGTATATATCCAAATATAGTAAACAAAAACTCCAAAACCAATAAAATTTAAATCTATATTCAAAATAATTATTAAGCGGAAGAAGAAAAATTAATCTAGCTACTCATAGAAAGAACAAATAAAACAACACAAAATATTGTTGATTTCAGGTTTTAGTAAAAAGGAATTGTTGCGAATTTATTTCCACAATGACCGACGTATTGGCAGAGTTATAGCCCTCTGCACTGGCAATCAAAAACCTTAAAACAATCAACGCAATTGCTATTTCCCTAAACACATTGCTATTTCCCTAACTAAAATATGCGATAAAAGATGAAAAATATCTTTTTTCTTCTTGCATGAAAGTACAAGTACGTGGACCCACTGGAAAATGTGGAATCAAGTCTATTCTTCAAATATACAGAAACACATAACATATAAAGCACAAATCTTCTTCATACACAAATCCCAAGTCATCCTCATAATGAGATGCGCAAGTTCACTATATACATTGCAGGCAATGAAAAATACACCATTCAAAAAATCACTAAAAATTACACAAGAAGATATGACAGTGTATATTCCTTTCAAAAGAGTATATTGACTGAGTATGTTTCGAATAACTAATAACAAATTGTAGGATCAGATCACAATAATTCAGGAAAAGAAAACTTCAATCCTCTTTACATCCACATTTTGGTCATAAAATGCATCAAGAGAAATGCAAAAAAAAAAAACGTAAGAATTCCTTCTTTATAGCATAGATACCATACAAATATCAATTCACAATTGCGTCTGTCTCCCTTTTATTTCTTCCGCAAGGCATAGTGTATCAATAAAATGTTGATCTGGCGCTAAAACACTTATTATTCTGAACGAAAAGATAACCAGAATAAAAAGACGTCTTGTACAAAGTTAACCATTAGTTCTATGTAACTGAGAAAAAAAATGTGTCCATATGAGTACTCTTTTTCATATTTCCTTTGTTGTAATTTTTATTGCCATTTGTTTTAATTGTTATTAGTTATAATTGTTATAATAATTCTCCAAAGTTTTCATGTTCGCATCTCTGGGACCACATGTCAACAATATGTGATCAGCGGGAAGATGATAGCCTGGAGCAATCTTCATTTGTCCTGCTTTCAAACAATGTATTTTCGGAGAATCTTTAAGAAATTCTTTTCCTGCAGCTTCTTGGATATTTCTATCTGCTCCTTGTAATGGAATAAGTAATTCATTCGTAGGCTTGACCACAGCGTAAGCTTTAATCATAGCGATGTCATGTTGAAAAATACTAATTTTCTTGAAGATTGTAGAATTGGCACCAAACTTTAGTTTCAAAAAAAATCTTCCATATTTCAGCCTTTGTTGGTAATTGGTTGGCAAACAGAACCTCACGAAATTTCACAAATGGAATATCTTCTTTTTCTATCATGTCCAACGCAGAATTAAAAAAAATCTCAATATTTTTCTTCATCCTCTCTCTTCTCTTTCTCTTCCTGTATTTCGGCAGGCCAGGCAATTTTAGTAGCATTCTCTACAACTTCTTGTATATCCAAGTAAACTTCATCTTCTTCTTCCTCTTCCTTGTTTTCCTTCTGTTTCTCGTAGTACCTTTTCAACCTTAGTACTGCAATCGAATCAACCTTGAATCTTCCTCGAGCAGTCTTGAACTTAAGAAAATAGGAATTTGGGATGGAGAGTATCCTGAATGATTTCTGGACCAAAATAACATCCACTAAAAGCTCTGATGGATCCTTGTTCATGGTACTGTCCAAAATTCGTACCTTGTCTCCGGCTTTGAAACTTGGTTTGGAATGATGTTTGTCATAAAATTTAGTTGTCGTGTTATGTCTCTGGAACCATTTGTCATGGGCTATATCTCGTATTTCTCCATGTCCATCCTTGTCCTGAAAATGGCAGGGGGTGTCCAAACTTCCTTCGTGTAGCATTCTACTTCAGAATCCATCCAAAAGTTCAAAAAGGCCATATCCAGAGGATAAATTGACACTTAAATTGTGGGCTAACACAACAGATGAGAGCAGTTCCACCCAATTTCCTTGACCTTTATTACACAGCACAGCTTTCAGTCTGTGTTCAATGCTTCGTATAGCTATCTCAGCACTCTCATTAGCGTAATGAGGTTGAACATTTACAAATCGAATCTGAACTCCATTCATTGCACACAACTCCTTGAATAAGTTACTAGTAAAGCATGGACCTTTGTATGTGACTATTTTTTTTAAAAATATCATATTTCAAAATTACGTTTTCATAAAGGAAACTACTTACAGAAGACGCTGTTATATCTGGTAGTGAACCAAAAATAGTACAACGGGTAACTTCATTGACAACAGCAATCAAATATTTATGACTCAAAATATTACTCGGGGAGTAACCCCCTCTGATATCTATATAAACGGCGGCACTTGGGGATACGTATGCAATGTACCATAAGCAGAAACAGGTTTGTTTTTGATTGTCTTGCAAATTAAACATTTCTTGCATTTTTGATAGATATATTCTTTTATATTAGGGAAATACGCAAATTTCACTAAAAGATCATAAATCTTCAGAAATCCCCCGTGACTTGAACCAATCGCAGAAATATGACCCTTATGAAAAACTTTATAGCGCAATCAAACAGGCACAGCAACAAAAAATCATACCATTAGATGTTTTTTTTTAATTTTTTTGTTTTCTATATACAATTCCTTCCTTAACCGTGAAATAAAATGCTTGCCTTTCAATTTTTCGGATTTTTCTTTTCCTTGTTTTCTAACCAATCAAAAATATGCTTATAAAACGGATCCTTCTTTTGTTCATCTCTGAGCGAAGGCTCGTCACTTAATATATTATTATACTCAGTAACAGTGGAATAAATTACTCGAGGATCTTCCTTATTTTGTTGCTTGTTAGAAATATCAATGAGGGCACGAAAAAAAGTAAATAACCATCGGCCTCTACGTTACACAATCCGGATACATGTGTCACAGAAAAGTTATATTGTTCAATAAAACTAAGCCACGTCGCATATTGACCTACATTCTTGTCTGCATCAGAAACAATAAACTCTTACAAATGGTTTTCAAATAAAAGTGACGTCCTAGTAAAAAATAACGAAAGGTTCGAAAACCAGATATAATGTTCAAAAGTTCATGTTTATAAGAGTGTCTAGATTTTTTACTTCTGCTTAAGGCAGTCTCTAACCCTTGGAGCGCGCTGAGATTCTCCCTATCTAAAAGCATGTAAAATTTGGTCATGATTATTTCAGGAACTACTGTACTTAGAACATTGTAATTTTGGATAAGTGTTTTAATGACCAATCCCAAGAAAATGACTGAGCAATTTTATAGATATACCGTTTTGTTTTGCAGTTGATTTTCATCGATTACATTTGACAATCATGCAATGAAACTCGTCGCTGCTAGCCCGAGCAGACACATTCTTTCTCTCTCTCTCTCTCTTTGGTGACGTTCATTGTAACTCAAGAAACATTTCAACGCTCTGCGCTATACGTCCGCTTTCCTGGTATACAGTTACAGTGCGATGCCGACACACCACGAGTGGTGGACAATGTCACCAAACTCAGTATGAGGACCTATTTATGGCTGGTCGAGGGAAAGTTGGTGAGGGTAACAAATCTGTTGTTGCCGCATTTCCATTTTGTGTTATTTCTATATATACTTCTCAATACTTTTGTTCCATGCTTTTATGCTGTAGAATTCACCCACGCCAGTTATAGCTGTAGGTTTTGGTTTCACAAATACGGTTCCTAAAACAATCAACTGCAAAAAAAAAAAAAAAAAAAAAAAAAGTCAAGTATTTCTTTCATAAAACTGTTCAACTGAATTTTGTTTAGTTTTGCTGTGTGTTGTGAGGAGGTATAAGTTTGAAATACTAACATTGGGTCTTTGAGACATTCTGTCGCCTTTTGTGGTGCTGTGATATTTTCTTTTTTTTTCTTTTTATTATTATATATAATCTGAGCGATTGTACTGGTTGTTTTTAGGGTGCGTGGACAATTTTTCATTGTTACACGCGTATTGCTTTTGTAAGTCTCTGAGCTTCGGAGTAAAGAAAACAACGTACCTAGTATTGACTTTTGTGCATATTTACGTAAATACTAACCCATAAGCAAAACGAATGTCTGCTTCTTTCAAGCATTGGATTGGTGCGATTGAAATATCTATTGTCACTTTCAATGGCAGTAAAACCAAATAGAAAGTATAATTACTAATTAGTTATTCAAAACTAGTCTGCGGTTGCAGCCACATACTTTGCGTTCTCTCTGCCAACAATTAGATTCCATCAAGAAAAAGTCTGAAATCTGCAGTGGCGGAAATCAGGCCCGTATAGTGATGGGTAAATTCCCGGGAAGATATTTTTCGGGAATAATCCCTGGGAATATTCCCGGGAAGATTCCCAAAATTGGAATTTATTCGGAATTTATGTACAATCAGAAAGAAAATTGCATTCTATTACTATATTATGATTCCAAAGTTGAATTAACTTTTATATAACAGCATATTATTACTGTTGTCCACAGAGGATTCTTTAAAATGTATTTTCTGAACGGTACTATGTTACTTTATTAACAATTTTTTATATGTAGAGAGTTCTCATAAATATATATTTATTTACAACATTTTCTATCAATTAAATATGTGTGAAAAATTATATAGTAAATTATATAGTAGCAGTTTAAATTTATATGTAAGTCGATTTGCTCAACTTCACTCTATTACTGATATTATAAATACATTAAATTTTTAAATGTTATAAACCAATTAGATAGAATATACATGTCTCACCAATTTATCAACATTTGCACATACATATTTATGTTCACAAAATTTGCAACATACTTACTTTATATTTTAGCACGTAACATTGCCATACACGACCTTTCATTCTACTTATTTTTCGAAATTCCATACGTTAATTCACATGTAAAAGAAGTCCGAGTACCTCTTCAGAAATACGAGTCAGAGAGTCCGACGTCTGTTACTAATGGTGGCTCAGGGTTTATTAATAGTACTTCATCTCTATTTCTATATAATTCTAAATTACTTTACAAAATGGTTCCTTTTCATCATTTGTAAATTAGTATTATGCTAATTTTGACCGTTCTTTAGCATTGGAGGCCAGCTTTTGCACCTACTTTTTTGCGATATTCTATTCTGATGCTGTTGGTTTATGGTTTCATACGTTAAATTACGTTACCAACTTTAAATTCAGACAGCATTGCAGAGCGAGCGTTAGCGAATGAAGGCGGGTTAGAGCCCCGCATGGCACGTTGTTTTCTATCTTCGTTACCAACAATTCACTTTCTTTTCTCACATAAATCACTTCCACCTTTCCGTTTTGTATAAATCCCCTACATTCCTAAAAAAAAAAAAAAAAAAAAAGGTGTTCGATACTTTTTTGACTACTTGAACATTACAATCAACTCATTTTTTCCGCAAATCATCCTACTTTTTGCTAGTTTTGGCCCCCCAAATTCTAAAGAATTACCTTACTTTTTAGTGCAAATGGAAATGGAACTGAAAAAATCATATTATTAATTATATAAAGTATCGTCAAATAATTTTAATTTTTTTAACCTCCAAATTCTTTTAAACCTAGAAATAAATCACAATATATTAAAATAAAGTAATTAGTTATATGGTTCCTATAATTTGGAAGATAAAGTAAAGAAATGGAAATAAATTTCTTCCCGGGAATTTATAGGCCAGGGAAAAAACCCGGGAATATTCCCATTTTTAAATTCCTTCCCACCGGGAATATTCCCACTGCCCATCACTAGGCCCGTATAAACGAGGGGTCTGGGGGACCTGCCCCCCAAATTTTTACTGACCCTCCTAAAATTTTCACGGTATGCTTGCAAATGAACTATAATATGGTGATAAACTATAATATGGTTGGATCGCCCCTCCTAATTTCTACCGGCCCCCCTACATTTTTGGACTGGCTACCTGTCTGGCAGAAACGTAGGGAAATCAGGCCTCCCTTCTCAGTAGAGACCATGTTATTGCTTACTAAGATATTGAAAAACTTGTACAGGTCGGGTAAATACTTTTTTGCTAACAAACATTCAAATGCAATACAAACTTCTGATAACCCAAAAGTACCACTAGAAAAAATATCAGTAGTTTTGAGTAATATACAGTCAGAAGTCCCTCAGGGTTCAAATTATTTCTCTTGTTCATTAATGATTTACCTGATTGTATTCCTGACCATGAAAAATTACTATATGCCGATGATCTAAAAATATATGCTAGAGTCAATTCTGTGGACGACAACATAAGGCTGCAGCAAGGTCTAGATCATATTGGTAACTGGTGCTCTTCGAATCAACTTGGGGTCAATGAAAGCAAGTGCAAAGTATTATCATTCACTAGGAGCAAATCACCTCGTCACTTTAATTATGAAATTAATAAATATATAGTAAATAGGCATGACAGTTAAAGATCTTGGTGTTACGTTTGATACTAAGTTAACGTTTGACAATCATATTGTAAACATAACAAGCGAAGCATTCAAGCTATTAGGATTCATAATTAGAATGGGAAAATAATTTAAGAACTGTTCAACATTACAGAAGTTGTACAACGCATATGTTCGCTCAAAGTTAGAGTATGCCTCAACTATTTGGATCCGACTCACATAAAACATCGCAAGCAATTAGAAAGAATACAAACAATTTTTTTTAAATTTCTAACATATAAAGAAACTCACATTTATCCTACATTTGACAGCTGTAAAACCATACTTGCTAACTTTAATCTTCCTACACTAGAACAAAGGCGACATATGATGGATTTATTATTCATTCAAAAAGTAACGCAAAATATTTTGGATTGTCCTGATTTAGTTTCTTTATTGAATTTTCATGTCCCCACATTAAAAGTACGTAGAAACACTGGTCTTTATTACTGCAGAAAATCAAGAACTAATATAATGATGAAATCACCAATCTGGAGGACAACAGCTTTGTATAATAAAATGTGTACAAATAACAATGAATTTGATATATGTGATATGTCGCCTAAAAAAATTCGGAATGCCATTATCATGAGTTATCAAGAGTTGTGAACTCAAGTTATGTTATCAAGAGTTAAGAACATGTAATTCCATATTTTACAACACTGTAATTGGGCTATAGCCTGTTGTGTTGACAATAAATAAATAAATAAATAAATAAAAATATAATATGTGTAAGCCATATATAAGAGTTTCGAACATATATATAATGTATATATATATATATATATATATATATATATATATATATATATATATATACATATATATATATATATATATATATATATATATATATATATATATATATATATATATATATATGTGTGTGTGTGTGTGTGTGTGTGTGTGTCGTTGCTAGTCTTGTTCTACGACGTCCCTGGGAATCAACATAAATAAAAGAAACGGACACCTCATTTCTCATTCCAGCTTCTCAAATTAGATAATAAACATGTCACACTGAAATATTTATTATTAAACTAGCCTTCAGCTAGCTGGGAGCTTGTCGTCCCCAGAGGCCCATATTGGCTTGACCTACTATCTTGCACTTCATAGACCTGCAAGCATACCGAATAACACTTCCAATATCAGGTTTCATGTCTCTGACCTTCCGAGATCCTGGGATACATCGAACTTCAGTTCAAGTACCAGGGGCTTCGCTCCCAGACCTCCTAGTTTGCTCGGCCTGTGGGCTCGCACTTCATAAACTACCAAGTACACCAAATTCCAATTTCAACACCAAGTTTCATGTCTCTAACCCTTCAGGATCCCGAGATATGAACATATAATCATTGTAACCCCCATCCATATTTCTTCCCGTCCTTTTTCTTACCTTATATACCATATATAAAAATACCGCTTATTGAGAAGTCAAAATAGCAAATTACATGTTTCTAATTTTCAGAGATTCTGAGATAACGATATCATTATAATTGGAATCTTCACCCCTCATTTTCCTTTCTGTCTCTTTTCTTATCCTTTTTTATTAAAATACTGAAACACGTGTGAAATTATTTTAAATGTGAAGTCCAAATACCGAGTTTCTTGAGGTCTCTAAAGGTTTGTAATAATGATTCTAATTCCTACTCATTTTTCTTTCCGCTCCTTTTCTTCTCTTCAAGACCATATTATGAGGAAGGAAGCTAAAAACACGTATCTGAGTTCAAATACCAAATTCCATGTTTCTCAAATCCTATGTATTGTCCAAATTTCAAATTTCTGGTTGTGGATTAGCCTTTGCTTAGTGTCAGCCAGTCACTCAAGACTTCAATATTTTATTTACTGAGATTCAAATAGTCTGTCTAATTAAAAAGTTTACATCTAGTGTAACCGAAATTGTCGAAGGATTATTTCTCGTCTCGATTCCATTTTCCCGTCTCGAAAACTTCCTCGTTTTTTTCTGTATAATGACTTGAACATCTTTAAACGTTAATAAGTGCTCTTCATTTTGTTCGTACAATAACTTTGTCAACTTATAGGATTATATTATGCATCATTGGGATCTAATATTTGGCTAAAATACTGTTTCCCACAGGACTCGAGAAATTTTTCGTTTCATGTAGATTGTCGTGTGGAAAACAAGGTGAGAATTGTCATATTTCTCGTCTTGTCTCGAATTTAAAAATTACTTGTTGCCTCGATTTCGAGACGAGACGAGACATCTCGTCTCCTGACAACACTAGTTGCCTCACCAGTGCAATATCCTTTCTGGGTCCTTCAGAAAAAGAAAAATAATGTACCATATTACAGGGTCAATTATGAAATACTATATTTATTCCAAAAATTCCATTTCTATAGCATTTATTCACAAAATTATAACAACCATTCCTAACAGAATCACTAGAAAAGTCACTCAAATTCCGCTGATTCTATTTTGAGAGAAATTATGCTATATTCTAGATTTACTAATGAAATAAACTCTGAAAACGACAGTATCAAGTGCTATTTTGTAAATTAATATTTTGAAACTGAAAGTGATATTAAATTTATGCCGCTTCCATTTTTAGTAGAGAGATTAGAGTGGACAATATATTTTTTCTTGATTACAGAAAACCGCGTCTATCTAGGTAATTATCTATTACAGTGTTTTGTCTACAGTGATCAATATTAAAATGTCAACATCAACATGAACTATGTAGCATATGTATACATATGTAATATACCTAACAGATGTCAGACATCCTGCAGCGAAATGATGTGATATCTAAGCGGAAAAAAGACAGTACGTATGTAGCATATGGATAATGTGTGCTCCGTACAGTTTTACGTAGTAAACATATGGATTCCGTATATTAGTACAATATACCGATGTCCGAATAACGGATTTTTCTCAGTGTATTGTGACTTGAAAAGACTGGCCACCCACTAGTCATTCAAAAGTCATATTTAATCAATCATATGCATGAAATTATGATGCGACAGCTTGAAGAAACATCTCAGTTGTCCAAAAGAGATGTTCTTATGTTGCTCATGATGAATAAAATCGATGGATGTCAAAGAGTTAGGAAAGTGACCAGACATTTTTGAAGCATACTGTACAAGGCTAAATTAGTGATGGAACAAATGAATTGAGACCCAATAATATTGTATCCTACATTGCTTAGATTGAACGCATTCTTCACTTACTTTTACTGTGAACGGACTTAGCCTCAAACTTGGTGTGTGTGTATGTATTTAAGTTTCAAAAAGGAGCGAGTCAATCTTATTTACTATAATTCTGAATATTAAAAATATTTTACATTTTGCATTTTAAAAAGATATGTGAAAATTAGTAAAGAGACAGTTTTGTTCTTTTTCCAATCACTTGACTGTTATGCTTCTGCTATAAGAAAAGTTACATTATCTGTGCCTTAGCCTATTTTCAGATTCGAGGGAGAAAATGACTGAATAATAATAGTACTCCAATAAGCTGTAAAGAAAATGAAACTTCTTATAAGCATTTCGTGTAGGGAGGAGGAAGAGGAAAGAGAAAAACTTGTCGATTGTTGTTTTCCGTGCGAGCAGCAGCCAGTCTTATTGCGCGGTTGTCAAATTTAAATGATCAAAGTCCACTGCAAAATGAAACGGGATATCTATAAAATTGTTCAGTCATTTTCTTCAGATTGGTCATTGAAACACTTATCCAAAATTACAATGTTCTAAGTACAGTAGTTCCTGAAATAATCGTGACCAAATTTTACATGCTTTTAGATAGGGAGAATCTCAGCGCGCTCCAAGGGTTAGAGACCGCCGCGTACTAACTTTGTGTCATATGGAGAATTTATAGTTTGCTTGAGCACGTCAGATAAACCGCGACTTCATGCATCACAGAAAACATATACAGGGTGTTTCGGATTATAATGCATTAAATATGGCGATTTGTGATAAGGTCTTCGATTTTTTCAAAATCATTTGTTGTTTTTGTGTCAATTTAAACGGCACATGTTTCGTGAGAAGGGAGTTCAAAGGCTCCGCGGTTTCAGAAAGTTTAGGTAAAAATCGTCTTACAAAGCTGGCTAATCGTAGAAAATTTTTGAGGTGCTTTTTCGTCTTCGAACGTTCGTAGTTAATAATGAAGTCAGTTATACTTTTAGAAATTCTTATTCTTTCGGAAGCCATAGTACGAAATATCGTGTCCCAAAATCGTTAATAAAAAATAAGCCAATTTTGATTTTTCTTGTACAAGTCTAAGACCACATTCTGTAATTCGTTATAATAACTTCTTGGTGAGATTGAGAATGACCTCGAAAGTGTTTCTACCCAAAAATTTCATCAAGGTATCAAAAAACGTAACCAGCGGAACTAGTGATAAGACCTTGATGGAGTGCTGTAAAATAAAAAAAAAACGATTCCTGGGACTGAAAAGGCAGTGAGATGTTGATATTTGTCAGTGATACTCACCTGGAAGAGCCCGCTTAATAAGTCGGTTCAGCACAGCTAGCGACACTTACTAAGACGCGAAATAATATAACCTATCGACTGTACAGGAAAGTTGACAGGTGCTACATGGAGGTTAATGCCCCTGGCGTCCAAAACAAATCTTGAAAGATCTAGACTTCATTTTCACGAGAGGAATGGGTGAATTTTAACTAGATAAACATATCCTAATTACTCCTTGTTTCAGCAAAGTATCATCATATTTTTAACTGCTTCTCTTAAGTGGAAGGGATTCGGAAACTGATTAATGTGTACAGGGACGTCATCTGTCATTTTAGGTTCATCTACGAAACCCTTAGCCACTCCAAAATCATCATAGAACACCTGCTTCTCATCGTCAGAAAGTTGAGGGTTAATGTCTACACGCTTGACGTCCAATCCAACAGGGAAGTTACTTTTTTGTTAGTTGGCTAAACATTGATTTTGAGCATGTTCTGTATCATTTGGATAATGCGCACCCGGCTTAATGTCAATAGCAGCACCGAAGTCAAGATTTTTCTCTAAACACGACTTTTGTTGGTTGGGTTAACTACTGTAATGACAAGATGAATGAATCCACGATGGACTCATACCAATCATACCCCGACAAAATAGAAGATGAAAATTTGTCTACAACTTTAAACGAGTATGCGTAAATAAATAGTCGTCAATTTTAAAGTACAATACAGCTAACGTGTTAGTTTCAAGTCCTTTACCCGAGATGCCACTGATGATAGTATGTCTCTTAACGTGTCAAGTGTTAGGAGAAAGAAGCTCCCTAGTGCAAATAGAAATTTGACTACCAAAGCGCAGCAACGCTTTATACTCTTTATTTTCAATAGTAATTTTGATACAAGGCAGAATCCCATCCCTACCAATAGGCCTAGTTATCGTGTGGGTCTTAACAGGAAGTCTCCCACTATTCCGAGAAGTAAAATATCAAGCTTTTCTTTCCTCTGCTGTTGTTCTTCGAGACAGGCACGTATCAAAGAGGGGATCCGGGGGGTCCGGATCCCCCCTTCGAGACCAGAAATTAAAAAAAAATAAGGATAAAAAAAGGAAATGACGAAAAGAAGGATCAGCGTTAAAAATTAAAACGAAAACTACAGGAAGCTTTTACTTATTCTTTCTTATGAGGAGATTTGTATTACTTGCAATATGGTGGCGAGGTAAGCGAGATATTCTGGAAGAGTCAGGGAATTTGAAACTTCAAGAAAAGTTATGGAATTCTCAGAATTTCTGCTACTAGTCAGGGAGATTTCAAGCTTTCGAAGGCATAGTGCCGTTGTGTAACAACGTGGACATTATAAATCATAATTTTTTGTCATCGCATCCTTGCAGCATCAAACATGTTATTTCAAGGACAATTTTCTATTGCTCCTTTAATCTGTCATTTGGAACCGACAATAGTTGAAGGAATAATAAAAGCAAAAATTTATTTTGAAAGAAAGTTCTGTTAGCATTTGATCCAACAGAGAAAGGAACGTATATATTGTGAAACTAGTTGAACATACACATGCTTCGCCACAGGGGCTGTATTTGGAAGTCAACGCCTGTGGGAGTATCACCATGTATCTCAGCGACGGCGGATACTATGGATTTGATAATAATATCGGTCATTTTGGGCTATTTTTTGCATGTCTCGGTATCCGCCCCCACCCCGCTAACTTCCAGCCAGCATACAATTGTAACTAAATTTGCAAGTCATCGCTAATGGAAATGTCACCATTGATTTCAGCGACCACGAAAACTATGGATTTGACACTAATATCGGTCATTTTGGATTACTTTTATATGTCTTTGAATCTCACCCCCCTCCGGTGACCCCCGGCCCGAAGCCGAATAGAGTGAATTTGGAAGTTAATGCGATTCGAGTTTCACCATTGATTTCAACGACCGCTAAAATATGAATTCGACACTAATAGCTCAAGTAGTAGAGCGCTCGCTTCGCATTCGAGAGGTCGTGGCTTCGAATCCCGCTGCCGACCATCCTGACTGAGATTTTCCAGGGTTTCCTTCAGTCCTACCAGACAAATGCCGGGATGGTACCTACTAAACAGGCCCTGGCCTATACCTTCCCAAATCCTTTCCATTGTTAATGTTGTTGGATATCCAGTGTAAAATGGTCTCTTAACTGTATCTGGTGATTGTTAAATAAATAAATATATATCGGTCATTTTCTACTACTTTTACATGTCCCAGTAAACGCCCCCCTGAGACCCCCTGGTTCGAATTTCGACAAAACCATTTAACTCTGGTCTGGAGCCTGGACCAAGGTATTCGTGACTAAAATTTGGTAACTCTCGGTCAATTTGTCTGGTTCCCAAGCCGGTTCCGGTAAACGCCCCCCAGAGAAACCCATGTTTAGAAATTTATAAAACGCTTCGTCTCGATCTGGGGCCTGGGCCAAGGTACCCCTGACCAAAATTTGGTTACTCTCGGTCCACTCGTCTGGTCCCTAGGCCCTGCACAGACAGACAAACACACAAACAAACTCTTTATTTTATTTATATTAGAAGATAGTTTACAAGACAGTATTGAGTATGTACTTTTTATAATAATTGAGGTCATAACGAAAAGAAAATTGTTATATTTGAATAAACAGGAGAAGAACGTTAATATTTTAAAACTTTTTTTTTTACTATTTCGCTCGAAATTTCTTCGTAGTTTTTTCTTAAAATACTTGCCAACATATCCTCATTTTATTGTCCTAACAACCCAACATATGTTGATGGTAAAGTAGTTTAGATTGATCGAGCTCCTGTGCCTTCAGAATTTCATGTCACCTTGCCCCCCCCCCCCCCTCGTTACGAAATCCTGGCTAAAAGAACCAATACATGTTCCAGTAAATAGTTTAGAATGATCGAGCCCCTTTTGAGATGACCACAGTATTTCATGTCACAGATCCCCCCCTTCACGAAATCCTGGCTACGTGCCTGTTCGAGAGAAAATGAAACATAAGAATTATTGCTCAACGAAACATCAGACATGTTCGCGATAAATTACGACTTAGCTTTAACAAGCGTCTTATAATTCACGATTAACTCCGTTTACTGTTCTTGTAGCAAAAATTCACACAACGCGTCGACCGACGAAAACGATTTATTGCATGTGAGTTTAAACTACTGAGGCAGTAATCCTTCCACTTGAAAATTGATTTGTTGCTCTATAGGCATAGCTTTATCGAGCCTAAGCATGAGATCTAGATTGCCATAAATATATGTCATAATGGATCCCCTTCTTTTTGATCTGTAGATCGAATGGTGTGTTCCGTTACCTTCTTAACTACAAAAATCCAAATAATGTAATCATATGTCTCTTTATGTCTACATACGACAAGTTCACAAATTCGTCTGTTCTAGTTAATGATTCAACCACGCCAACGAGCCATAACCTTAATAAATATGGAAGCAAATGGTGCTTTTTGACTGCGTTGAAGTAGTAAAACACAGTAAGGTTCAAAATACTCAAAAAACGAATAATGTCTTCGTCATACTTGCTATGAAAAAATGAGGGGACAATCGAATCTAGAGACGTAAGTCAAGCTGGTGTCATAATGCCAGAATTCACCATTTTCTCTAAACATCTCTAAATAGTGTGTCTAAAAATGCGCACACACACAAAAAATAACCCAACAAATTGAGAGGGTGGAGGGAGGTTGGTAAAACCAATATAATTTCAGGAAATTGTAACGGTCGTCGGCGAACAAACTTATGCAAATATAAATCTTAATTATTTACAGCTCGATGAGAAGAACTGCTCTCTAGGCTAGAGGAAGGTAAACTTCAAGTAAACTTCCAAATTTTAGCTGGAGCTCCTGCATGTTGACTTGTCTCTCATTCGATTCGGAATACCTCTTCCCAAAAGTCTCTCAATGGTTTTGGTTCGATGTCCCTTCCGGGTTAATATCCTGGGTCGTTCACTATTTCCGCAGTCTCGATGAAAAGTGCGTCCTCATAGATTAACCAAAGGTGAGGTGATGTTAGGAATGCTGAAAGAGAAACAATCTGTTTTTATTTATTGATTAAGAAATCACATGTATCGAAGGAATTAACAAACAGCAAGAACACTTCCTTGTAAGAAAAGTAAATGACCTTGGAAAAAAGAAAATTATTCAACTTTAAATAAACGATGATGCTTTTTACTGCTTACAATTTTAAAATAATATGTTCCAAAGTCCGAAATATAAATGCTTCATTATGTGTTCAACTACACATATCTTCACACATTTATAAAAGAAAAAATACGTAATCCTATAGTGAAGCTATATTTCTGTATCTTTATATTCATACATAAGGAACCAGTCTGGAAGAAATTCATATTCAAATGGCCTTCCGTACGACAAAATTAAAGTACCAGTAATTTTACAGTTTTTTTCTTTAATATATTTGAAACAAACAAAAGACTTTGAGAATCGGAAACGTGATGACGTATAGAATATTATTTTTTATGCGATACTGTTGACGTATATCTATCTCTCTCTCTACTATCGCCTTGGATCTCTTTGTTGATTTGGAATTTATTCGCGGGGTTTAAATGTCTGTACAGCAATACCAGATAGGTACGTCATGATAACGGTATCACATGCAAAATAGTAACATCTAGTGCACTCCGTTTTTGCTTTTCGATTATTTGAAGTTATTACTGTTAAACTGTAAAATTTACTGTAGAACATAGTTTAGTTTCACTGTTTAGAAGAATCTTTATGTCGAACATACGATAGGAAGCAACGTTATTCTACATCATCTGAACAGAGATCACTTCAGTTTTCATTTACATAATTTTATCGCACACAATAGGTTTCTTTCGTTTTCAAAATCGGATTCAGCTATTTTATGAGGATAGAAAAATCCAAAATTCTCAAATGTTTCGTAGATATAAAACTAACATGAAAACACCTTTCCCGTTTAGTACACTGCACCCATCTCGACATATTTGCGGCATCTACGTGATGAGATCTCTTGACACTCTTTTGCACTTCTATATTTATTTACGTATAAATTTCACAAGTTGCTTTTGTATCACTTGAAATGTTTCAATTCTTAAATTCAATTTCGCTTCATTTTTTTGCATAAGAAGTCACATTGTTGGTTTTAACTTACTATAGCACGGAATCTAAGCCACCGCTTTTTGGAATTTTGTGTTTTCTCTTAAGATTTTTGACCACGACATTTTTTTTTGGACTGGACTAGACATTTTTTATTTTTTTTTAAAAAACGAAAAGCCTGTTTTTGTGCCAAACACTAATTTTTATTCTTGTTATTTCTATGCACGCTACTGAAATTTCGCTTTCAATTATGTTCACCTAGTGTGACCTTTACTAAAAAGTACTCATTTTTACGTTTTAGTTGTGGTCACCCTTACAACTCACGTCTGTAAAAATATAAGCGTAAAAAGGAAATATTTTTTTGAAATAACCCATCACTACTAAACCATTATATATTTAAAAGATTCATAATACTTATAACATAAACTAGGCATAAAGAAAATAAACCGTACGGTTTGCATATCATCAAAATTTGGAAATCTTAAAAATTCTCCACATACACATAAAAAACTCTTCTAGATTCGTACCACAATTAAAAATTATATTCATTAGGGATGCAGTATACAGAAAGGGTAATAGGCAGAATGGGTAAGAATGAAAAACTGCTATTGGTAATACGAGTCTGCACTTCAAATGTATTGTTCTGGGAGACTACTACTGAAAGGATGACTACTACCAGCACAGTCACCCTATAAAATAAGGAAATATGGACTCCCTTTCACTGCGTCAACATTAATTGATTATTTGTGTCTTTGTAAGAGTCACTTGAGCTGAAACTTCCCAATTAATTGTGCAACTGAAACAATGAATTCGGATGTTGATCAAAGCCAAGATCCTAATGAAATTAATTTAATGTAGTCTGCTGATCTAGATTATATTAATTAATTAATTTCAATGGTCTTTATAGAGCTATAAGTTCCATTTTGCCATTGGCAAGAAAAATAATAAATAAGCTAAAATACGATAAAGGAAACTCTACAAAATTCTGAGAACAAATACAAGGAAATATTGTTAGCAATACTAAAATTAAAAAGTACAAGTGCCAATAATACAATCATCATATAGACTATGTGAGATTCAGTATCATCATACACATTATTTACACCAGATGTAATTTATTGTATGTTCGTAACTAAAGCCATACAATATTCGTATTTTAATTTTGAATTACATAGTCAATTCCATAGAATAAAATCGTTAATTATAACTAGCTACTTTGACTCAGGTAAAAGAAAGCAGAGTAATTTTTGATATATTTCAAATACACTTGTTTCTTATCAATTATGTGTGTGCATTACGATTTACGTATCAACAAGATATACATATATATTACGATATATATGTATGTTTTCCTTGATATATACACAGTTATATTCTCAGTGAAAGAAACTGTATTAGTTAAGTGCATTACCATTCTTATATGTTCAGACATTTCTTATAAGACGAAAAGATATAGCTACGTATATTCACCTTTACCCCTTCGAATCGGCAAACAATGAATATGTGACCAGAAATGTTTATTTGTTAATGTGATTTGCATATTGGAGATGACATATTGATCTTCTTTGAGGATATATTTATTTTTAAAGTATGTATACTTCACTCGTTGGTTTCAGAATATCTAAGTATTGTTCTTGTGTGTTGTGCTATTACTGTTCCTTGTAACAAGTATTCATAATCTTTCATTTTCCTAGGTATGTAATTACGGAGGATGTACACAGAACGTTGTACCATAAGCGTAATCCATTCACTCTTATAAAAATGAATTATACGGAAAAAAATTCAAAGGTAAGTTTCGTAAGTTAGTGGTTAAAGACTCTTTTGAAAGTTCAGTGAAGTTACAGCTATTTAAATAAGACTTCAGTTCTGTTACTTATATAATATATTGGCACAGCATTTTTATGACTAATGTTAAACTGTCATTATCTCGTTAGGACATTTGATGTTATATTCTTGGCTTATGCTAATATCTGTGTGCGTGAGGGAGATAGGGAGGGAGAGAAAGAAATTGTAAGAGGGAAATTATATATTTACCCATTTATGATACCAATATTAAATGGCCAGAAATATCCGCTGTATTAATTGTTCGTGAACAAATTTACCATTCGAAGATGTTAACTTTAATCTTATTATTTCGAAAGTGACCTAATAAAAATATTACTTTGTATAAGTTGTCGCATTCTAAGCTTAGAGGGATGCATAACGATAATAGAAGCATTGCATCATTGTGAAACCGTGGAAACTTACATACAATAATGAGTGGAAAAAACTCGTGATACGAGAGTGGTCGTAAGGTCAAGATAACGGATGCTGTGGCCCTAAAAATAAAGTTTTCCCTATGTAATGATAAAAAATAATCCTATGCTACTTCTTTGAAAATTCGATTTAATAATGTATAGATATTGGATTACCATCATATTATTAGTATTCAGTATAAAGACAATTTAAGATTTAAAAACGATTTCAATTTTCATTTTTTTCTCTTTATTTTCTGTGCATGATGTAAAACAGCCATAACTTGTAATAATAAGACGGTCAGCAAACATTTCAAATTTCTTGTTAGCAGACGATTCCTCATTCTTCATTCTTGGTAAATTTATGTAACTTATGTAACCTGATGTAACCGAAGTGTTCTGTAACTGTTCACAAATTATTAAATAAGTCTAGAATTCTATTTACCTTACACTTTCCTGAATCCTTATACTTGAGTGCTTGGATGTTTTCCGTAATTTCGACGGCCATCTTCCTTCTTTGGTTGGTATAAAATGTCCCAGAACCCGGAAGATGGTATTAGCACGCGATATGTGGAGTAGCAGACAAGAACAGGAGAAGTACACGAGAACCTTGAGATAGCGCATGAGGAGCGTGAAAAAAGTATACTAGAAAATGGGTGGTAGAACAAAAGAAGCGGAGAAGTACACGAGGACCGAGTGTGAGCATCAGCAGGAGAGGTCTATTACAAATCCCACGCCAATTCGATACAGAGGCCAAGACATGGAGATGACCAGTTGGCGCCCACGAACTGAGGTGGTGAACACGCGTCCAAGGTCCTAAACGCCCTAAACTTCCTTCCTTTTCTTTCTTCCTAAACTAAGAGTCTCGACTCTCTTTTTTTAAAAATATTTGTTCGTATTTATTTCTACCCACATGACCTACAAACTTAAAACACTCGTCTACTCAGGTACCTCTCAATTCTACCAGTGAGCTATATTTATCAAATTAACGATTATAGTTCCTTTTCTTTCTTCAAAACGACGACGAAAGCATTCCAAAAAATGCAAAAGCGTAAGATGATGGAGGTGCTGATCTTTTAATCTCATCAGCGAAAGACGGTGATAAATGCTGGTTCCCTTTCATTTTCTAAACCGTTTTCTCTTTATTTTTAAGCCTTTTTAGTATCACCCTCACCTTCCCCCCCACCAACCCTCTATGGAACTAGTTTTCTTCTCCGTTTGCTTTATTTACTTTTGAGCAATCTTCCGTATGGTATTCTATAAGTACCTTTCTTTCTCTCTCTTTTCCGGAGAGTGGTGGGGCCCCAATACCTTTTGTGTATGTTTTATTTGTTATACTTACTTTTTCGTGTAGGTATGACATATTGAAGATCTTGACTTGCGCCCAATGGCTTTATTAGGTTGAATTATATGTTACTAAGACTAGTGGGCGAATTTTTGTTACCTTTAGAGGATATTTTTAATATAAGTGTTACTGTCTATTTAGATCCAGCGGCCTGTTCGTCTCCTAAATAGACTAGATTCACACGTAATTATTTATAGCAATTTAAAAAGAAGCTAGAATATTCGGAATCGTTTTCGGAGATTTCACCTGATTCTTTAGACGTAACTATTCGTGGTTCTAGTTCTAGCAGTATGGCTACGTGTTCTAGTTCTAGCAGTATGGGTATGGAAAATGCTAAGCGTTTTCGTATTAATACAAATTTCGGGGAGTAACATGGAAGTCTATACAAGTTTCTGAGAAAGCTTTACTAAAATTTAGGATTGCTAAAACAGGGTTTACTCATGTATTGAGAGTTATTCCAAACTTTGATGTAGGCCTTTGATTGGCGCCGATTTTCTGGAAAAGCCCAGGACTGTTTTATGTTACGATAAGCAAAATTTAACATTCTTTCGATCCACACGCCCATTAAGATGCCTATCTATAGGCATGAATATTTTATGCCAGGAATAATTATCATTTGGGATATCGTCATTACTCTTCTACTTATTACTTTGCTAAGAGACCATGGAGTTTTCAATTTTATATGTTTTTGTAGAAAATGTTTTGCGTCTACGGAATTTTCCTTGCAAGAATTGAGCTACTTTCTAGATATTGTACAAACCGTTATTGCAATTGTAAGTTTAATTTTGCTCTATAGAATAATGAATAGTTTAATTTAAAAATTGTTACGCCACTGCAGATGAAGAGTATTGAGAATAAGAGTAACGAGAGGATTGAGGAAAGAGGGCAATAATCTGAAGTGATCCCAGAAAAATTCATCACTTCGAACAGAAATGAGGATGTACATTCAGTGTTAGAATTAAGTTTGCTTCAACCTCCGGCAGAATTGATAGTTAGTGACGTAAGTTTTGGTACAGAGATTATAGTGCCGCCTTCTACAGTCTTAGAATTAAGGAATTCTAACGTGAAATCTTCGTACATTTCAGATTATATAGTATATTCTTAAAAGTGGACACGGAACCTGAGATGTCGAGCAATTCATTCATTTTGTGAAACCGCATCTAGAAGAAGACATTAGAACGTATATACGCACGACCACATAACATTGAGAATTATTACCGGAAATGCCAAATTTTATGAATTTAGAGACCCATTTTTTCCTTTTCCCTATTTTATTTCCAACATAATTTCACTAACAGAAACGAGTATTGGGCGATAAAACCCAATCCAACCTCTAGTTACCTTAAATTCCGAACCTGTTCAGGAAATGGGTTAGGTTTATGTTGGAAATAATGAGCCCCGGCCCCTTTAGATTATGATATTAAGAAAATTGTATTTAATATATTAATATCAAATTGTTTAGACATTTTGAGATTTTGGTCAGATCATGAATATGAAGTATTTTTACTAACACTAATTCTTTCTTGTTCTTCTTTTTTTATGTTTCTCCATTGTCCCAATTTTACTGATGCCTCCTACCCACCTTTACTGAAATACTGTGATGACCCTCACATTTTCATAGAAAGTACCCTCCCAGTTCTCAAATAACGACACTTGCTTTATTTATCTTCCCTGAGTTTTTTTTACGATACCTTAATATTCTTACCTGTTTTGGCAAGCCAGTTTGACACCGGAAGTAAGCCTTCGGATAATAATTTTACCGCATTTCTCCCTAATTTTCCTTATTTTTTAACCTTATTCACAATTCCATTATTTTGTAAAACCAACCCCCTAGACGCCACTAGATCCACGCATGATAAATCCTCATTTAGGTACCTTGACTTTGAAAACGCCTTTTCACAAAGCCTAATAACAGTTATTTTAGTTCAATGTTACATTCCCAATGTCATTATCCTTTTTTGAACTCTTGTGTCCCCTCACCAAAACACTATTATAACTTGTCATTCGTTTAGCTTCCATACTTCTGTCCATAAACAAACATCGACCATTACTATACCAAACGTCTTTGCGAAAACTCCCACTCCTCCCTCCTAGCGTTATGGCAGCCATGTTGGAAATTTTCATGTTTTTCATTTTCCCACAGCATAGAAACTGTGTTCCTTTGTCAACTTTTTGCTACAATTCCTATTTCGTCATACTTTAAAACCCCTATTTTTTTCATTTTTTGCCCCTTCTGATAAACACCCTTTCTTAATCTTCATCCTAGATACACATGTACAGCGTCACATGTTTCTCATAATTTCAACCATTATTCCTTTTTCCCTTTGTTTTTTATTTATTTTTTTATTTTACCTCCCCACAACCCCTTTACGTACCACAATGCAGTACAACACCACTAAGTAGAAGAGGGTCTATGAACATTGGGACATCAGCAATCAAATTTGGACCTCACGACCATTTGGCCACCAACTGACGCAAGGAATGATACGTTGCTGAACTTTATTTCTTCATTGTTCACACGCATATTTAATGCATGTAATACTCACCTTATCACACGTTAAATAAGTTTTTTGCTTCACGGAAAATAGCTACTATAAATATAATATACTCAAGTTCTTTTACAGTTGATGTATTCCGTCACGCCCAGCGACATGGATGCAGCTTAACCGATAACATATGCCATCTGGTGACAGCTATTTCAACTTCACTACGTCCTTTGCATATGGTCAACAACCACGTTGTTTTAGGGTATCTCACAGCTGAAGCTGAGCTGATTCAGCATTCTACAGTTTTAAGTTCAATGTTATAAACAAGACCATGTGCTTTAGTTTAATTTGCTATGTACCTTAACTATTACGTCAATAATTTATAGGGAAGAAAAGACAGGAACACTTCCTTTGTGTGTTCGTCGTCTATGTTTACTATTTGTGAAATATCGGTTGATTGATTGGTATAGTGCTACATTTCATTGTCTGTTAACGTGAGTGATTTAAGTGTTTTTTTCTCAGTGATATGTAATATATATATATATATATATATATATATATATATCAAATTGATATAGTACAAACTGTACAGTGCGTTCAGTAAGCAATTGGACCTGAAACGACAGCTTTCCTTTTCTCATCGTTCAGTAAGGTTTAGTGGCGGGCAGGAATGTAGAGATATTGATTTTCCCTCATATTATTAGTATTCAGCATAAAGGCAATTCAAGATTTAAAAAGGATTTCATTTTTTAAAATTTTCTCTCTTTATTTTCTGTGCATGATGTAAAACAGTCATAACTTGTAATAATAAGACGGTCAGCAAACATTTCAAAATTCTTGTTAGCAGACGATTCCTCATTCTTCATTCTTGGTAAATTTATGTAACTTATGTAACCTGATATAACCGAAATGTTCTGTAACTTTTGACAAATTATTAAATACATCGAGAATTCCATTTACATTGCACTTTCCTTAATCCTTATACAATAATGCTTTGGATGTTTTCTGTAATTTCGACGGCCATTTTCCTTCTTTGGTTTGTATAAAAATGTCCAAGAAACCGGAAGATGGGAGTAGCACGCGAGAACAGGAGAAGTACACGAGAAGCGTGAGATAGCGCACGAGAAGCGTGAAGGAAGTATACGGGAAGATGGGAGTAGCACACGAGAAGCGGAGAAGTACACGAGAACCCAGTGTGAGCAACAGTAGGAGAGATCTATTCCAAATCTCACGCCAATTCGATACAATTCGAGACCAAGACATGGAGACGACCAGTCGACGCCCAGGAACTTTAGGTATGGAACATGCATCCAAGGTCCTAAACGCCCTAACAGCCTTTCTTTTCTTTCTTGCTAAACCAAGACACTCGGCTCTCTTTTCTTAAAAATATTTGTTCTTATTTATTTCTTCCCACATGTCGTAGAAACTAGAAACGCTCGTCGTCTTCTTAGATACCTCTCAATTGTACCAGCGAGCTATATTTCCCAAATTAACAATTATAGTTTCTTTTCTTTCTCAAAACGGCGACGAAACCATTCCAACCGAATGCAAAAGCGAAAAAATAAGATATGTACTTTTCTATAAATAATAAATAAAGAAAAAAATATGTAATCCAACAACTTTCAGATTTTCATCAGCCATGTGTTTAACATGTGAAGATTATATTGCAATGAGTATAGTGCTGATCGTTGAAATATGTAGCATTCAAGTTTCTACTCCTTCGTTTTCAGGCTTACAATTAATATGCGATCATGCAATACTAAATAAAATTGCTTGTTTTTTCTCGAAGTTTGAGGTATTTTGAAATGTATATTTTTAATGCCATTCTGATTTAGAATCGCTAGTGCAGCTGTCATGGACAGTAAAAAATTTACACTTCTTACTGTTGCATTTAATGTCAATTATACAGTTCTTTCATATAACCTGTATATTTATTTTTCCTTAAAATGGATAAAGACAAGACACTAAAACATGTCGAAATTGCAGTAATAAAATGTTACTATTATTATTAGAATTCTTGGATGAAGTTTTAACTTGGTAGTAGAGTCGATAGAGTTTGAAGTAGAGTTCGATTACGCTGTAAAGTTTGTTGATTGTAATACAATAAAGAGTAGATACTTCTTCTTCCTAATGACGCTAAGCGCTAACCCAATGCAACTCTATAATTAATAAAAAGTAATTATTTTACAATTTACTTGGTGAAATTTTGTTAGTACGAGATTACTTGTTCTTACAACCTTTCGTTAACATTGTTTAAGAATTGTAATAAGGAAACGATACGAACATATAATGATGATCACTGTGTGTTTTGATAAGATATTCACGTAACAAAAGGAAACTATATTGAAAACTACTCCCTATATACATATTTAGTGGTTAAACTAGATCAAGATTCAATGCTAAATGAATGCCAATACCACCGAGTCTGTAATTTGCTCTGAGTGTCATAAAATTTAATTTGAAGAATTTAATTAAACAATAAAGATTTCTGAGTGTCTTACAAAGGAAGGCATAATATTAGTATAGTGTCTTGAAGTAGAAGGCCAGGAATAGAATAAGACTTCGGCTATTTTACTTTAGAACAATGTCAGGAGTGAATTCAATATGACAAGAGTGAATTCAAATAGATATTCAATTTATTGGCCTACTTACATGTTACGGACTGCTCTGGGAAGTCAGCTTCTCGTCTCATTTTTACGTCACACAATATCAGTCTTTACGCGCGCTAATTTAATATACGTGGGATACCCGGGTTCGATTCCCAGCGGGAGTTAGTATGGTTTGGATTGCACGTAAACGTATAAGTCCCGTCTCATATAGCCTCGCTGCTGCAAGGGATGTTAAATGAAAATAACATCACCTCACTAATTGCATATACTGTAAGGACTGGATACATCATGTGTTCCTCTTTAAACATTGTTTTCTCTGATGGAGAGAGCAGAAACTAGGTCAAGGCATACAGCTAACCTCTTTGCATGGCTATGGAACTGGATGAACCTTCATCCGCAGGCGCCCGCATCAAATTGGCCGTCATTTTTAGTGTTTGTGTGCCCTTCTTCCCAAAGCTCTAAGATTATGGGTGGAGGGATGTGTATTCTCTATTTACACTTCCGCCCTCTAGATGCGGTTACGGTCTAACCAGTGATTACTTCCGGCTCAGTATAATCTCAAAGTTGGTGGTGGTGGCAGGATGGCCAATCTGCCGTAAGCGCGAGCAAACAAGTCATTTTTCCATTCAGCTTTTACGTAAAATAATTCATTGTTTTTCAATCGTTGTTTCCTTTTTAACTGCCTTAACATCAAAAATAGTACTAGAAGACCATATATGTAAGAATTAGCATTAGTAGTAATAAATAAAAACCTGAAAGCTCGTTCTAAAGTCTTAACTATTCCCAAAAAATTGCTGCTGTTCTTGGCACAATACAGAAAGCAAGCTACAGCTTATGAACACGTCTAAGAATTCCGAAGAAGTATTTGCTACATCTGCAGTTCAAGACAAAAGAACAGAACACGCTTTGAATGTCAAGATTGTGGAAAAAACGTGCTCTAAAAGTAGTGAATTATAATTACTACTTGCAATATACGCCAGCAATCTCAGAACGAAAACAGAGACATGGATGCTGATTAACTTAGAACTCGCCTCGAATATACAACTTGTGGAAAAACATGTGCAAAGTTCATTCAACCATTAGTATTACTTGCAATACATGACTTCAATCTCACAACGTGGACAGTTACATGGATGTTGAGTAGCTTAGAACCCTCCTTGAATGTAGAGATTGTCACAAACGTCTGCATAAAGCATTCAATCATTACTACTACTTGCAATAAATGCCAGCAAACTCACCACCAGGACAGAGACATGAATGTTGATCAGTTTAGATTGTGTTCTTTCGTGTTTTGTTGACTGTGTGTACATTCATATTTAGCAATGTTATAATTTAATTTAATTGTATATTTTTGGTCAACAATAATTTGTTATAATTTACTAAACATAATTACTCCAAAGCATACACTTTGCATCCTGCACAATGCTCAAAAACGTGAATTATCAATGACGGCCAAATTGTCGTCGGCGCAACCGAAAACGTGAATTGGCAGTACGCGAGCTGACGAAGATTGAACTCAGGACCTCTGAGGAAGGCAACTTCTACGACCCACAGCAAACCCATTTCCGTGGCCATGGAAGAGGTGAGAACTGGATTCAAGTCCGAACCTCTCTCTTCCGAAATCTCGAGGAATTGAATGAAGAATTCATTTGCGGTGCATGTTAACCAACAACTCGTACGAGAACCTGCAGCATCTTTGTTGACTAACCTCAGAAGCTCAATTTTCAATTCTCAATCTTGGAGAAGCTCAATTCAAATTTTTGTGGAGTCCAATTACCATATAATTTAAGCACAGAATTCAAGAAATTACGGTGGACCTTCTGGAGCCATTCTACGCGGACCAAACAGAGGGAATAGAAAGTTAAGAAGAGACAGGCAGAAATTCAAGAACAAGAATAATAAGATTCCAACTAATTACCCGAAGCAGAAGAAGGACCAACAACAGAAGAAACGACACAAAAAGGAAAAGATACACTTACATAAATCTGCACTTCCTTATCTCATTCTGATATTTAACGTCGCTACATTAGTATTTCCGTTCTACTCGCAAAATGCAAGATCAACATTTTCTCTATTTCTTTTTTAGTCCGAAAAGGCATTAGTGATTGGAAGGTGGAAATACTTTCTTGTTTCCAACATAGTTTCTCAATACGAAGTAAATGAATGCTTAATACGTCATTTTTCTCCTTATACTGGATGTTCATAAAGTCAGGCTCCTGATAAAATTGTACAGAGTGACCATAAATTCACATGCTTTATTTTTCTTTTTTACACAGAAATGTTTCTAAATTCCCAGCCGATTATTCTCCTTTCATTAATTCTAATATTCATTCATTTGCACCTCATCTTTCGTAAGTCCCGTTAAAAAACAACACTTAACCAGTCAGCGCCTACTACTACTGAAGTGAGACTTAACCTTTATAGACTATTGTTAACTGCGAGATTCAAGCAATACAGATTACGGGTACCGTATGTGACAACAACCTACATACTGACACCAATAAAAGGCTTCATCATACAATAGACACAATTAGTGAACTTGTATATATATTTATTAATCACAGTGATAGCACTTCTGCCCACTTTGAGGGAAATGATAAACTGCTTTGATCCTGCTTAACTGGAACGGAAATAAGGTGTCATTACCATTATACTTATATTTCGCAACAAATGTCCTTGCAGGGACTTTTCCAGTATTTTACAGTGTTCATAAGTGTTTTCTAGTGTCTAAACAGTATCTGCAAGTGTGTCTGTTGTGGTGCAGTTATCTTTCACATTGTGCGTTTTGCTCCAAAATAATCTTCCAGAATATTTTTTCCAGTGTGGGGGGTGTAAGGATCCCCACATCACGACAAGAGCACATGCCAACACATGTGCTATTGATTGTCAATAGCCAACCAGACAAGAAGCCGACAATAAAGGCACTAAGCAACAACGAAAGAAGACAGACCTCACGGAAGGACCCGAAGAAGACAGATAGAAACAGGTACACAGAGGGACCCAAAATCAGTGGACCAACTGTTCGCTTAACATTTACCTACCCATGTCGCTGTGGACTAGAAGCACCTCTTCCTTGCCTTATGTCGCACTGGACTAGGGCATCCATCTTAAACTTATAATCCTAATCTAACCTACAACGTGCTAAGTGTTCTGTAACTTGCCATGACATAAAGGGGCACTCGGCTGAACATTTAATATTCCTTCACTTGGTCATTAGTAGGGTATGAATGTATGTTCTAGGACACTTTTCCCGCTCCACACCTAACTGCCAAAAAATATGAATACACCACTGACCATAGTACTTTAACAAAGAAGAATAGCACAAAGTAGATTGAGTAATTGAATTGAACATAGGCTTTTATGACATTTAAAATCATAAAAACTTACATCTAAAAACTTATAACTTATAGTGCTGTCTTTGATTAAAAAATAGTTTTGGTTTGGTGCAAATCGCTTCAGATATAACTGAATTATAAAAGCTTAAAATTTAGTAAATTGCATACATCTGTTACAGGTATATATGTATATACACTCTAGTTATCATTGCACACACATGCATTCAGTTTACAAGCAAGTTTCAGTTGAGAGAAAATCAATAACATACATGTACATTAGATTTATGATCATTCTCTTTCTTTCTTTTTTGAAGCGTGATTAACAATCCAGCTTCTTTTTCCTTCCCCTCACGTCAACATACATATATACATTAGTCTCTTTCCTCAACAGAACTTCTGGCCAGCAGCCGTGAGATGGCGCTGTACCAGTGACGTAGTCTACATGAGCGAGACAGCGCAAGACATAACGTCATTGAATCCATGAAGAAATATCTCTTGGGTCTCTTTCTCTCCTTCAGTCGCTCGACTTTTCTCTCGTAACGGCTAGCTTTCAAGCGAATGCATGTTCGCCATTATAATCATCATCAGTGGAGTTAGCATCTAGTTCCAAAACTTGCCACATACATGCGCTAGTGTTCCATGTACAAAATGTGTTTCTTCCATTTCTTCCTTTCTCCCACACGTCTAGAGTTGAAGCATTCAGTGATACCAGATTTAAATAACTAACTTGTAGCACAGATTCTAAAAACAGGGTTGGAAACTAATTATTTTAAACATGTTTTTCCAGAATTGTTAAAATTACGAATTAAGCTTTGAAACTAATACCAATAAATTACTACCAAATAAGGTAAACGTGTTAATTTTTTGAACACGATAACCAACCCTGTCATCAGTGGCATATTGAAGGGGTTCTATTTTTAAAATCGTCATATCTCCGTTGTTTATTAACCGATTTTCAAAACTCACATGGACCTCGAAATAGAATTAAAATTGGCATTTTAATGATGGTTAACTGGTTGTCTATCTTTAAGGATATGATTATAATTTTTAATAACTTTACTAATTCTTGTCACTTCTGAAAAATAAAAATACTACCATAATTGGCATAAAGTTCTAAGACTTTTTAAAGAATAACATTTTCCCGAAAACTCAAAAATAAATCCGTAAAAAATTCCCGAAATTTTAAATTTGTTATAACTTCGTCAACTATTAACCGATCTTCAAAATTCAAACGGCAATCAATAGAGAAATACATTTGTAATTTTTTGAATGTGTTGTAGGTTGCATAACTCTAAGGATATTATTACAAAAACTCAAATAACTCTCTTATTTATATATGGATCTTTAAAATTCAAATGGCATTGCGTTCTGTGTGTCTAATGGTCTAAGTTTTATAGCTTTGTAACCATAAAACTCTTAAAATCAATTAACTATAATTTAAAACATACTCAAAATTACAAGTTTGGATACTGATAATGGAATATTCTGTTAACCTCGTTGTCTATGGGAAACAATGATTTCTTAAACTCTGTCCACTGGTCATAATTCAAGCTGAATAGACAACAATAAAGTATCAAAAACTACTTGGACTTCGGTTTGCACACTTTTTAGAATTACATTGAAATTATTAGTAAGTATAAACTTCTTTTGGGGATCCGCACTAACCTCTCCATTTTTTATTTAGAAAAAAATTAATCATTTTTGTTACTTCTTAGAATCATTTTTAAAGAACAGTTGATGTATTTTGTGACAATTAGAAAGATCTTTCATTCCATCATACCTCATAAACAGTTTCTTAGTCTTCATCTCTTTTAAAACTTGAACAGTATCTTTATTACATGTGTGTGATAATGAGGTTTTGTATTTCTCATTTAGATATACTAATACCCTTTCCCCATTGTATTTTGTTTGTATCAATTTCTATGAGGTTATTTCGCGAGATTTTCCTTCTTCCAAATCTTCCAATTTAACAAGCTTTAAAATATTAATATTGTTTCTTTTGTTTAATTGTGAGGCCATTTCTCATTTATTGTATAAAACTTTTAAAAACTTGTTCATTTCTGTAGTCATCTTATCTCGTTATATATATAGTTAATTTCATCAACAGTATCTTTTATATGTTCGTCTGTTAATTCTCCATTCATTACTTTAATAATATTAAGCTCATCCTTAAAAATAGCAATTTGAGTAACCATATTCTTATAATACTCTTTCTTCGAGGCTATATTCAATCCTGTAGATAAGCCAGCGATAACGGCAGAAGCAGATGCAAATGCTGTTGTAATAATCGATTAAACTGTAACAGGGACATTTATAAACCCTGTAGAAGCAGAAAGCAGTATCGAAAATGCAATAAGAGTAACATAAATACATTTTAATCTCTTAAATTTGCTCTTATTTTTCGCTAGTAAGTTCTGAAGTGTAAATATTGTACCCTTAATTAATGCAATTAGATTCTCTCGTGAAATGCTATCTGGAATATTCTTTTTATTAAATAAGTTGTTATGATCATTTTTAAATTATCGGTTTCATTAAATAAACAAAGTGGACTGTTTCGGTCCTATTAAACACAATTTATTTTAGCTTAAACAATCATTCATCTATCTTCGTTTAAACAACATTCATCTTAGCTTAAACAATCATTCATCTATCTTCGTTTAAACACCATTCATCTTAGCTTAAACACAAGTGGAACGTTTCGGTACTATTCATCATTCATTTTAGCTTAAACACAAGTGGAACATTTCGTTCCTAGTAAACACAATTCATCATATATCTTAGCTTAAACACAAGTGGAACGTTTCGGTCCTATTCATCATTCATCTTAGCTTAAACAATCATTAATTTATCTTCGTTTAAACACAATTCATCATTCATCTTAGCTTAAACACAAGTGGAACAATTCGTTTCGTTTTGTACGGTTTGGATCACAATCTGTTTATCTTCTTGGTCTATATATAAGTTTTTTTTATAATAATTACCATAAAAACACTTGACAAACTAAAAAATATCTAATCGAATTTAAATTTGCTCAATCATGTTTTTTTTGGGACATCATATTCAAGGTTTTTCTTGCCAATCATTACAACATAGCACATCGTTTTATCTGGTACATCGCTTTCAAAATTAACAGTTAATTTCAAATTGGTCTATCATTTACAGTTACTGATTTATGCCTGCTTGTGTTAATTACGAACATCGGCCTATTTTCTAAAAACTCTTTGTGTTTCCAATTGTAGCTCTCTTATATATCGTATACATTTCGTAAGATTTGAGATATTTATGCTTTTCAAAATCTAAGTTCAAAGATTCTAAAGTAAAATACTCATTTGTAGAATTATGAAAATATGATCAAAATAGCTTGAATCTCTTTCTTGGTTATCATTCCTATCAGTTTGGAAAAATGCAATCACAAAATTAGACATATCAAATTCACTTGAGTTAAATTGTGTAGTTAGATCGAATTTTAAACATATGCCTGTAACTGATTTTTGTAACATTTTAACATGTTAGTTCTTAGCAAGGTAGCATAGTTAGGTTCATAATTAACAATAGGCATTCTCAACTCCATATTTGTAATCTTAACTTTACCTGGATGTGGTTGATCATTCTCATATGTTCCATCCTGCTTTTTAGTTTTCCAAATAGCAAATGCATTATCATCAGAACCACATCTTTTAAATGTATATTTCAATCCTCCTTTCCACATAATATCTTTATAATCAGAACAAAATCCTGGTAAAAGTCTTAGTAAAGATACTAATTCTTCATCTGTTCTTCACCATGTAATTCCTTCCCATCCACATTCATCATAATGATTTGCTTCCGGTTTTGAAATTGTACATATGTTTACAGCTGTCGAAGTTAAACCAGGATAATCTATAATGTCCAATATTTGTCCATGTTTACTAACTTGTATTTGAGAAAACAGATCTGGTAAGAAGTTATTAACAAGTCTAATATTTTGACAAGCAGTATATTCTCCCTTAGCATCTCTACCTCTAATTTCAAAAGTTACATAAATATCAGCATAATAAAGATGAACGAACCCATCCCAACATCTATATCAAACAACAGATCTGTTTGGCTTATTTAAATTTTCGATTGTCTTTTGATTAGGTTTAAAGGATTGTAATTCACATGACTCTATTATATCCATATTTATTATAAAGAAAAAATATTGTTATCGTTTTATGAATTCAACGCATAAAACAATGTTAAATATAACTTCTCCAAATATCCTTATTTCTATTCACCTGACTAATGATTTCTGAAAAACTATATCCATCTGTAAACATTTTTAATAGTTCAATACATAAATGCCCACAGATTACCTCGTTAAAATGTTGTATACAATTGCTACTGTACTTTATATTATAGGCAAGATATTTTTCAAATGTATTTGGTGGATTACCTCCGAATGTATCAAACACATACTTTCTATTTCCTTGTTTCCAATAACAAATCCAATGAGTTCCTATATTTTTAGACGTATCAAAGTTAACAATACCACACTCATTCTTTGGTTGTTTAAGTAATTCATCACTCATAAATACTCCTCTAAAGTTATTTATATTAAGCTGTTTAACAAGATGAATTAGATCCAAGTTACTTAAGGCTTTGATTTCCTTTTCTTTACTGTTTTGGGCTTTAAGTTTTTTGGGAAGCTTACCACTTTGTTTCTCTCCATTGCTAAGTTATGTCTCTTTTGTTTTTCTAATTCTGCTTTATTCTTTTTCGCATCTTCTACCGTTTTGACTACAGTAGCAACTCCAGCAGTAGCAGAACCAAGAGCT
The DNA here is from genome assembly GCF_964235325.1 of Thermobia domestica. Classification (NCBI taxonomy): domain Eukaryota; kingdom Metazoa; phylum Arthropoda; class Insecta; order Zygentoma; family Lepismatidae; genus Thermobia; species Thermobia domestica. The sequence goes on along the minus strand of NC_137456.1, from coordinate 287,488,321 downwards.
CCTATTAAAGCTAGAATGGTTGGAATAGTAAATATAAAACCTCCATAGTGAACTTTATTATCATTCGCCTTTACTTCTTTGTTTATTTTCTTAGTTTGAGGTATAGAAAGAGTTAAATGCATTTTTGTACTTTCTTTCATCTTTTTAGATTTATCATTTATCTGTTTCTTAGTTAAAATATGATCAATATTTAGTTGTTTAAGCTCCTCGTTAGGAATTGTAAATGTAAAACTACTTAACTTCATACTTATATTTATTATAAAACTTATATGGAATAATCCATAAAAATTAAACATAATACTTATAAACCTAAACCAAACCTTACTTTTGTGTTCATAGCTAAAGCAGTTCCAAGAGCAGGTAGTTTCTCAGTTATTAGATTAGCATCTTTTGCAAAAACTCTTTCCCATGCTTTATTTTCTAATTCTTTGTCTGCAATATGTCTAGAAGCTAAATCTTTATTATCTCTGTAGTAAATATCATGTTCTCTACAAGGTTCATCTATTTGAGAACAAGATCCTGAGACGAATAATCGGACCCAAGAGGAACGGAAATGGGGAATGGCGTAAACTTCATAACGAGGAACTACATAATTTATACGGTTTATCCAACATTGTTAGTGTGGTCAATTCTAGGATGCCTCGGTGGGCGGGTCATGCAGCTAAAATTAAAGAAAGTAGAAACGTTTTCAAAATCTTGACTAGAAGACCAATCTGAAAGCGACCATTGGGAAGACCTAAGCGCAGATGGGAGGACAATATTAAGATCGATCTTGCAGAGATTGGAATGCAAAGTAAAAAATCGGTGCAGTTAGCTAAGGATAGAAGTCAGTGGAGAGCTTTTGTGAACGCGGCATTGAACCTCCGGGTTCCATAGGCCATAGGGTTATTTAGTCTTTTGTAAGTCTTCTTAGGCCAAACACTGATAAGCTCTTAACATCTGAGTTCGATTATTAATTATATATATGTATTCCTCGTCGAGATGGTAATTTCAGGGAGAATTGCTAGAGGACACATTTTATATTTCTTTTATCTTTGGTGTATTGAAATTTCTTTGGGAGTTCATAACTGACTCTGATTCCTACTGTATCGTCTATTGTCGCGCTAAATGACTCATGTCAGTTTCCAGACGAAATTCATCTCTGTTGTGTCTTTGCTATTGGGCGGTTTGTGGCGGAGTATAGTCTCTGAACATTCGGCATTTTCTTGATAGTGTTTATTTGCTTACTGTGCTGTTCTGGGAACAAAATCGCGCCGTCTGTGTGCTCGTAGGTGTGTGAGTGTTTGTTAATATGTCAAAATGGAAGAAATTAAAGCCAACAACTTTTTGAATCGTAATAGTGGTCAAGTGTTGAAGAGCAAAGAAAGGGCTATTGTTATAAACGTGTTTAATTATTCAAAGCAGAAAAACCCGGGTAAAATATAAGTTGGGTTGAGTTGAAATAATGGTGATTATATGGAAGCAATTGATTCTGAAGTGTGCGATTGATTCAATGTGGCAAGTTGTTTTATTATTATTATTATTATTATTATTATTATTATTATTATTATTATTATTATTATTAATCGTTGTGTAGTGAATTTCTTCTTTACTACGTGAGTTGGCAACATGAGTTGGCAGCATAATAGAAGCGTGATCTGTTCGGCATTAGTTTGTAATGTTCAACTTGGCATTGCTGTTCCCATAAGACCAACAGTCCACTCTTAATCGGGATAAGCTATAGTATTTTACGCTCATCACTTTAAGATTATTTTCGCGAGTCGTTGACCAAGTCCTTCCCCACAATAGGCTTTTAGTGCAATTAACCAAACATATGTGAGGTAATAGCCTTACCTATTGCTTCCTGCTTACAGCTCAGATCATTAGAAACAATCGATAGACATACAGTAGTACTTACTTAATAGCAGGTGGATGGATATTCTGCAACTGAAGCTAGCAGACGTGCACGTATCCCGATCACTACAAGAATACGATGGCTTCAGTAAGAAGGTGCTACAGGTCAGACTGGTACGTTTCGATCTCCTGGTCGTTTTCATGTGTTTACTGAAGCATAAGATGCGAGATTAGTAAACAAAGTCCCGTTAAACCCAGTAAGGGTTTTTAGACAGCTAAGTGAAGCTTCTCACATTACTAGTAGTAAGCGAACAGCTCTGTGAAGTGTTCGTTCCGCTCTGTTACGCGGCCGTGAAGGAAAAACTCTCAGACTAACGGTAAGACAAAATTTACCGTGTCGCGTTTTTACATGCGAATGGGAAAACGTAATTTTCTCAGATAAATCCATATTCACAACATCGAATGAGGAACTCCGTTCTGTGTATCGTATGAGAGGAGCCTGATATGACCGTGGATATGTGGCTGATTGCAATCGTAGTGTCCATGTATGTATTGCATGTTGGAGTTGGATTTGTAATCGCATTGGATGATAGCTTCACATAATTGAAGGACTTCTAGACAGTGCTCAGTACTTCGATATTATGAGTAATTTCATGGTGTCATCCTTAGGAGCACTTCAGTCTGATGGTGTAATTCAGTTCCAACAAGACCAGTCGCCAAAACATACTTCCCGTGTTGTTCAAGAATGGTTCGCAGGCCAGCCTGAGGTTGATTTATTGACTGGACGCCTCGTGGAGCAGAAATCAATCCCATGGAAAATATCTGGGCAGAGGTGAAGGGTACTCTAAAGGACACTTAACCTGACGCAGATCCACAAACTTGTGATGCACTGTGAGGTCTTGTTTCCAAAACATGTCTCTAGAAGAACGGAGCGTGTAATAAATTCAGAAGGGTCTTGGACACTATATTGATGTTCCCAACTTAGCTCCCGAAAACTTCCCTTTTCTGTGCTACCTAAACGTTTCTGAAAATATTTCTAGGAGTAAACCACACCTTGTATCCGAGTTTTATGCAATTCTACTAACAAAAAAATCGCTGCATGTTTTCAACTGAAGACCGTATCATTGGCAAGCACGTACTCTACCAGTGAGCTAATACGTAGCAAATGTTGTATTCAACTTGGGATATGACGGAACCTATACGAACACACGCATATACTCATACATAAAGCGAGAGAGCGGGGGAGAGAGATCAATGTACAATAGCGGATTGAAATGAAACTTTAGCAATGACTTTCCGTTCTAAAGAAAATTTATGTTTCTTCTCGCAACAGTTGTCGGGAAATTAAATAGGGATAAGTTGTCTACCTGAAACCACGAACCGACATTGGATCCGAATTTGGATACTATACACTTTCTGTGTCCCAGGTACTATACTGTATTTCGAAAATGTAAATGACATGCTGTAATGAGAATATTGAGAAGCAACCTGTATATGGCAAATAGCAGCAATTAAATATATTACATATATTATTTATTGGTATTAAACGATTTTCTTAACTTGTATTTAACATTTTCATATATAATAACTACGTGTTATGAACACATATTTCAGTTGGTATATATTAAACATAATAACTATTTATATTCCCCAATTTTTTATACATAACTTACGTATTTTAATGTATATTTAATTACTTTATATATAGTTTTTCAGGCATTGCGGAAAATAGATTTTCATAAAAAAGCATTCGTCCAGATGGGAATCGAACTCAAACTTTCGATTTGAAATCCAACGGCTTAACACAGAGCCAACACAATCTGTAACAAGATTCTAGCGATTTAAAATGGGCTTTGAAAACATTCATATCCACTAGAAACACTGTTTTTTTCTACTTTGGCTTTTATTATATTACTCAGGAGAGAATTTTGTTCTACATCTTAACCTTCAGTATTCTTTTACATATGGAAAGACTACTTTTTGTACGGCGAGGAAATGTTTTGCATATGGAGAGCTATATGACAAACAAGCATGTGCTGAAATTGATATACTTTTTCGAAATATTGTATCATTAAGTATTTCAATCAATGTTGTTTTTTCTATACTTGCTAACACATTTTATTTTATTAAAATTAAATAACACATCAGCAGAATTTGTCCCAATTGCAAAGGTTAGCTTGGAAGTTGGAAACTGGTTTACTTTTTTCCGAAGATAACCGAAGTTGGCCTTAGAAATTCGTGCCTCAAAATAGCAATAAAGCGTGAGGCCAAGATTTTTAAGACAGGCTATACATTACTGGAAGTATGCCGAGGTTTCGTAAAGTTATGCTTTAGGATAAGAGTATTTGTCCTATAATTAATTTGGCGACAATGATCTCGTAAGGAGTCCTTTCCAAGAAGAATGGAAAAAATCTTTAAATGAGTTCAGCCGAAATATAATGGAATAAGGTTTGCTATTAATATTAACATTTAGGACAGCAGTAGAATGCAGCTTAATGAATTCCTTTGATACGCGATGCAAGAGAGTGGAAAGAGGAAAATCTTTACATATTTCGAGTAATTTATTTACTAGAGACAAGCCAGTTATTTATGGAACATTTAATATAAGCTTATTTTCCTGTAAATATCAAGGGTAACTCAACCTTATTTACGGTATGGTTGATGGGATCGTCTACATGCTCATTGTGGAGCGGAAGTGACTGTGGACATGAAGATGACAACATGACAGTGTTGTGTAATGGGGAGGCGAGTTTTGAAATGGGTAGGGTCTCGCATAGTCACTTTGTGCACCAGTTGGAGATGTCTGAGTAATGGGCGAATAATCCGAAGCACAAGAAAAAGAATGGTCCTTCTTAACACATTCTAGTTTTTGGACACTCATCTGTGCTCGATTGTAGATAGTGAAACATTCATATTTTCTTAAAGTGTACCATTTAATCAGAGTAAAGTTAGATAAGAAATGTATGCAAAAGACTAAACTTACTTTCACTATTATATTGTAGATGAATTTTAGTTGATTTGGTATCTATGGATTGTATGATCCCTATGGTTGATGTATTGCCTTCTGTAGTGCTTCTCCTGCTTATTGCCAAGTAATTATCGTTCAAAGAAGTTATATTAATCCAGATCCATTTTGTTTAAAAGTACAAGATTTTGAAAGTGTTTGATAGAGGTTTACTCTTGTGTAGTATTCAAATAACACGTTAGTGTGTAAAATACTATCATCTTGAGGAGATAACTAGCCATTGAATTTTGGGATGACAAACATATTGTGAGACCACTGAATTTAGATAACTGTGGTTCCTACGAATTATCAGGGAGCAGAACAAGAGATAAGTGTACTAAGGATATTCTCAAGAAAGGGGTTCGTTATTAACATTTTTATCGAATTCATTTATCAACAATTCTTAAACTTTTTGAGTACTTCAGGTTCAGACTACCAATGTTAAAGAGATAATTCTTGTTAGTGCAAAGTGGAAATTGACTGGAATCATTATTACTAAATAGAATATATATACAATAATATAACATTTCATTGCTATTATGTTGTAAAACATCTACATTGAATGTTATATATTTATATTATAAGGGAATTCCAAACTATAATGCTAGTTTACATACATTCTTAATTATTTTCTTTCATAATGGAAGGTCTTCTTGAATTCTCCCTATGAGATCCACAGAGAACAAATTATCAATTAAATAATCCAGAGTTCGGCTTTAAGATTTCCATCGCAACATATGAAGTAACTGAAACGGTGAGTTCAGCAAATGTTGAGAGGTTGACTCCTTACCAGAGAAAATGCTATTATCGACATGAAAAGAAACTAGAAGTTAGCCCATTCTATACACAAGAAGCTTGTAAAGTGGATTGCATATACAACAAGTTGATAAAAGCTTGTAGATGCGTACCATCAATTTTCTTCAACAAAGGTAAGTGTAAAATATTGTTTTGGCTGTTATGTGATATAATCCATTAAGTGTGGTAGAGTGATATAAATCACAGAAACTACAGCTTCATATGCATTTCGTCGAAACATATTTAAATTATTCTCATTCTTATATATTTCAGAATCCACTGCGTATTGTTTTCTATTCTATTGCCGTTGTTACTATAATTTATACAAAAGTATTCTCCATATTGTTGCGTTTATTAATTTCGCTGTGCTAAGACAAAATCCGCCTCCATTTTTTTCACATATTACACAGTAAATGTGAAAATGAATAGATTATTCTTTGAAAAGTCCAAATCGACAGTAAGTAATTGGATTGCAATATTCACTCTGAATGGAAATATCGTTCTTTTGTATAGCTTGAATATAAGCTGTATCTATCATATGTGAGAACGGAAGTAGCGATTTTACAGGGGAATGTCTTGAGGCTATCCTTCTTTTTGGTTTTCAATTTTGGGCACTGTCATTATAAAACATTACTAGGTAATGGAAAGTATGTTCTTGATAATTTTTTTCCATAGAAGGATTCATAATCTTGACGGAGGTTAATAAGTTGTTTAAATCTTTATACTTTAGTGAACGTTTCTTTCGAGACGCTATTGCTTTCAGTTTCTCGAACATCTCTGTCGACAAAGGTGACAACTTTACTACAATTATCAAGAGGGTTCTATATCAGTGCCACAACATGGCTCAACTTTCACTAACAAAGTGAAAGAATTACCTGTACAGCCAGTAACTCTTGTTGTATTCACTCTCGGTATGCCGTAACTTCAAAGCAACACTACGATCGAGAGGATAATTTCACCCAATTTTTGGATAGTTTCAAGGTATGCATTTATTTTGGTCAAATGAAGTGCTTTGACAGAGTATACTGTGCATTTTCCATAGCCCATTGTTATATGTCTTCTTTGAATGCGAGTTTGTTTGCGGAGGATGTTGGTGTGAATAACGATTGAAAAGAACAGTTGTAATAATCTGCTCTGTCACGAAGCCAATATTCAGATACATTATAATTTAGCGTAAAGTACTTGTTTACTTTACAAAACAAAATCATGGTTTAACATTCGCAGTAGCATTGTTAGGCGGCATTCTGCCTACTTTTTCTGAACAAGACCTGAAAAGGTAGTACCTATGTGTTACGGTTTCTTTGCTAGTTTGTAATCATCATTGTCTGCTTGCTTGTTAAACTGAAAACGAACGCCCTCTGCATGAGCTCAAAGACGTCGTTATATAACCGCGATATCTGTATGAAGTTATAGATTTTAATTGAATATTTTTAAATACATCAATTGAAATGTCTTTTTAAGTTGGTTTGCTTAAAAATAATAAAATGACTATGATTATAATAGAGAGTTAAATACAAAAAATAGATATCCTTGAAATATTACAGAATAACTTTCATGACGACCGAAGTTGAAACCACTATTTGTTAATTGCTTTCTAATGATTTCGGTGTAATAACCTACAAACGAAGTAGAGCTGAATCGAGAAACACCGGAAATCATTAGAAACAAATACAGATATCTGTTATCAGATTTCATCTTTGATTTTTAACTTGGAAATTGGAAGTTGTTAATGTTCCTTATTTACGATTTAAACATAAGGTAAATTTACGATTTAAACAGAAGGTACGTTATATTATATTCCTTATGTATATTTCGTTAAACTAGACCAGTTCGAATAGTAAATTAAGTCACCACAATCAAGTACACTTAATTTATACTTATATTTGCAAGAACAAGTTATTACATCATCTGGAAAATAGTGACATTTCATTCCTACTACAACGAGTTTTTATTTTCTTAAACTCCATTAAGTACCAGTTGTCATAGCAACTATGAAGAAATAACTATGTGTTGTTACTGTAAGCACGATTACAGATTATCTATATAATATCGACATATATACTATAAATATTTTCTTCTTGTGCTTTCGACAGATTGTGCACTTTTAAGAAGCACCTTTGCCCAAAATAGCTAAAAGAATTGTATTTCTGTTTGAGATTTCAAAATCGATTGCCCTTCATTGTTATTTTTCCTTCTATAGTGACCAATATATTAACCGTAAACTATTATAAACAACCGCATCAAGTTTAAATATATAAGTAACTGATAATAAGAATAGTTATATTAGGATGCTGAGAAACTTAAACATGCCTAAATACCAGTTCCTCTTTATACTTTCGTCGGTCAGGCTCCAATACACGTCAGTAGATGGGAAGTCAGATAAAAGAATATGGGTGTACTACAAGAATTCCCATAATTCCCATAGTTTATTAACCTAAAAATTTCAAGAATGTAAATACTTTAGAAACTATGCGCATGTAAATTAAATTATAATAACATACTGCAAGGTAAAAAATAGAAATATTTTCATCAATTCGATTTTGAGCTTTTTAGAATCCCATATATATATATATATATATATATATATATATATATTCGTGTGAGCCGAATTTAAACTGTTTGGAAAATCTTTTTGGCGAAGCAGTTAAGGGATGTCTTTTAGTGCGCAATGTGTGCCAGATTTTTTTCAGAATTTTTAATCAACGCCTTCCTTTGCCGCATCGTGGTTTTCTGGAAAATGTTTGCAACCGGTACAATGCAGCCGGAAAATGTTTGCACTGCACGGTACAATGTTTCACGTTTTTGGCTAGACAAAACTCATGTACTGTCTTTTTTTAGATTCAGCCTTAGATGAAGCTTGAACTATAACTAGCAGCGGCGTAGCGTAAGGGAACGCAGGTATGCCCGGCATCCCCTGTTAATAAGAAAAAGTACGTATTACATTATATATAAATTGTTTGCTTGTAATTATTACAATTATTTCCACTGCAATCTTCTGGCGCGCTCTCTCGACTTACTTTGACAAGAGGAACCTACGCATGCGCGTCGCTCAGATGCACATTTTCTGTCTTTCTTCCTGTCGTATGCTATTTTCCTCGGGCTTTCAGGCCTACTGAAAGCATCGGGGTTTTCGTCTGTTTTCTGTTGAATGCGCATGCGCAATACTTCCCTTCTCACTCCTCCTCATCCCTTGCAACCCAACATTGGCTTTAGATATACGCTGGCATATTCAAGTATTTCCAACTGTATATATTTTGAACTAAGCTATAGTTTCTGAACAGAACGTACGAGCCCTAATATAAAGGAAATAGAACAAAACGGACATGGTTAGTTCAACGCATTTTTGAAGCATGCCGGTTATGTAAATAATAGTATTAAAATAGTTATGCCTTAATCGTAACTAAATGTATCGTAATTGTAATTTTCATCGTAAAGGAGCTCACAGACACAGGCATAAATTTAAAGCATTCTGTAGAATTACGGTCACCGATCTGGTAGGACAAGAGAGCCACCACTCCCCGTCACTCGCAAAGATTGTGCCAGGGCCCTTCAGTCACTGGCACAAATCTCGGGGACATAAGGGGAACATGTTCCCTACAATCTTGTCCACCCCCCAATAATCCGATTTGAGATTGTGATGACGATGATTTCTATCCGACTGCCACAAAGGAAACTAATGTCCTTTGACTTGTTTCATTTTTAAAAAAGAATCGTATTCTTTAATATTTCATTGTCATTAATTATTAGTAGTCTATTTTCAACTATTTGTTTAATTCCTGTAACAATTCCTATAATGCTATTGTGGTATTCATAATTTTGCTGAGATACGAGTATTGTTGCGCCCAATATAGGCCTGATTGATTTTCTTTCATAGTTTTGGGGAAGTCATTATTTGTATTGTTATAAAACAAATGTCCTAAAATTTTAATGTGGATCATTGTGGATGCGTAAGTAGAAACATGCCAATTATTATTATGCATATATTCAAATTTCAGAATGTGCTCACGGCACTGAGTTGTAATAATGATATGTACCACTATTTCATCTACATCATTTGGTATATAGTATACGAGTACAACAGGTTTACCTCAGAAATCTGATTCATCTACTGTAATATGAGTCTCTTCTCCCCTCCCCCCACAATAAGCCTTAAAATGTGCCCTCCTGCCGATGTTATAGACAACTC